>NC_068957.1:22733566-23042177 GCF_026419915.1 Harpia harpyja | reverse complement strand
ACAACAGTAATAATTTAAGCATATGGCTTTAATGAATGTTATCTCATCTTTTTTCTTAATTAAGCAGGTTGTCTTCAGTTAGCAAACACCATTATTACTGAAGAATTTGAAAGTAATAGTTTGTAGACTGTAATCCATTCCTCCCTTGCTACTATTTAAGTTACAAATTTGGATGTCCACAATACTTTTTAGGAGGATTAGAACTATGAAGGAATTTGGTAAAAGGATCTGATATGTAGTCTTGGCTAGGGAGACAGTTATTTAAATAATCCCAATACCTTTTCTCAGTGCTGTGTGCTTTCCCCTAAGATTTCTTGCTAAGAATACCAGTGGTCCTTATTTAACAGCACTAGTGGGTAATAACTCTTAAGTTTGCCTATGATTAGGAAAAAATATTTTTAAAATTGTTTATACATATCTGGCATTAGCAACAGTAGTTAGGTTTGACCTGACTTCATTCCAGTAAGAAAAAAGCCTAGCCAAATACTTAAGAAAGAAGTTTTTCCAAATGTTGGTACATGTTAAAGTCTTACTGAACTATTAAAACCTCAGGTCTTCAATCAATTCATTTTAGTCATGATATGGCCTAAAGTTGAAGTATTTTATAAAAGCTAAACAATGCCAAATGCATTTGGCTGAGATCAAAAGCCAAATCTATTTGTTCTCTTTCATCTTCAGTGTTCCATTTCCTAGGAGTGTGACCTTAGTCAAACATCTATTAAAGTTAGCTTTTGATCTTACTCCCTTTTTTAAAAAAAAAGAAAAAAAGTCAATCTTTAAAATTTTCTTCCAGAGACAATCACACTATTGTGTTTTAATGTTCCAGTAGTGTGTGAGTAAATAGGATTCTCTGATGTATGTGATAGAACAGTGGTTAAATGGGACAATCGTTTTTGTGTCAGAGACAAGAATCAAAAGGAAGCATTCTTCAGAAGCTGTTAACTGGAAAAATCCCCCCAGGTCAGTGGAAACATGTTAACTGGTCAGTGTGCTGCATTTTTTGGTCCTTTGATGAAAATGCCTTGTAATTTGATAACAGGTAGCTGTTCATTTGAAATACAATTTTCTCTTCACCAGTCAAAGCTGTCTAGTGATTAATCAGTAAAAAGGTTAATTTTCTTCTCAAGTATAAGCAGTTTAGTGGCTTTTTGAAAGAAATAAGGACTGATGGGATTGTGGATATTACATCCTTTATTTCCTGAATAGAATTATAAAGATGTTTCTTGGTCATCTGTAAGTTCCAACACATTAGGGCAGCCTAACTGTCTCACATTCACTTCTCGGCTCAAGTGAAGTGAGTAGGTCTTCCTTAAATAGGAACTGGTTCCTAAAACTATATAGAGGAATAAAATTACCATTAAGATTTATATTTAACATAGTGAACTGGTCAACTACTAATTAATCCACAGTAACTGTCCTATTAAACCTATTCTTAGCAACGTAGTGCCACTGTTAGGGACATCTCAATTAAAGGATATAGTAGATAAATACTGGAAAGATTTATTTAAAAGCAATATCTATAGAAGAATTATAATGTGTCTTTTTAATAAACTATTAAATTGACAGATGTATCTCATTAAATTTCTAATACCAGAGTTAAATGCTTACTGGAAACACACAGGAATATTACTTAGATAACTTTATAATAATGTATAATACTCAACCTGTCAATGTGGGAAGAAGCCTTAAAGTAGACTTAAACCTCTCAGCGCTAAAAAGATAGCTGCAAAGAGTACAATATTAATATTGAGAAATGGCTGAGGACTGCAGAGTATAATAATTTTTAAGGGAATGCTTGCAAGCAGTTACTTATATGATGTAGACTTCTGGAAAAGCGAGATGAATAGACACCTGCAATATTTTCCTGAATTGGCTAAAAGAAATTCAATCCATCTTGGACATCATTTATATTAAATATATTTTTATTTTTTAAAGTAAATTTAATTAATTTGAATTAAAAAAATCTGAGAATCTATTTTAAGATCTGAATGTACTTTGACTACTGAAATAGTTGCACAAAACCTAAGCTAAAAATGTTTTTTGCTATAGTTTCAGAAGAAATAAAACTGCTATACTGATGCAAACTCAGGGGTAAAACCCAGTAGAGTTTATCTGTAAAGATTTGCAAGGTCAAAGAGAATATTTGCATAATTTTAGATTACTGAGTGTTTCAATTCAGTGACTAAATTATTCCTTTCCTTTTTGAGCCTGCATTTGGCTTGGAGGCTGCAAGTTAATTCAGCTTGACCAATGAGTAGAGACACATCCTTTAAGATTTTAAAAATGGTGTAGTTCATCTTCTACATGTTATTTTTATTCACCAGCTGGAACAAGAATATAAGCTTCTAGTCAGTGTCTCAGCTTTGAAAAATGTTCTTTACCTTGCATAGCATAAAAGGGAAATAGCTATTCTGGCATAACTTCATAAACAAAGAAGATATTAACCTATTGGGACTAAATTACTTGTCTCCTGTGTTATTTGTGTAAGTAAATGTGCATGAATAAGCTTCAACAAAACTATGTGAAGGTAACTTAAAAACAGAGAGGTCAGAACAATCAGAAGTAAAATTAGTTAAAAAAAGGAAAAAGTTAAGGTACACAATCCTCTGTAATCATGTTCCATAAATTCTCTGGTTGTGTGATCAATAGTCATTAATGTATGCCCCAGGGGAAAACACAGCTCTCTGTGTTTACCTGCGGTCTAAAGATAGCTAGAAGTTAAATCTGGTTTCTTCAACCTGTGGGCTGCCTCCTCGTTTTTCCTTTGCAGTATTGGAAATTCACACATCTGTCACCTATTTGCAGAAGGTGCCCAAAGCAGCAGCTCAGCTTTGACCCGAGGAAGTGTGTGGGCAATATTCGCTGCCTGACAACGGTTGTTCTTGCCTCACAGAAATTTGCTGGAACATTGCATGAAAGCTTGTCCTTTCCCAAGTACGGCTGATCGAATTGCTGTCCAAACCCTGGTGAAATAAAAATAAACTAATCTAAAATATCTCATTTTCTTCTTGGAGAGAAGAAATACATGGCATGCGTATGCCATGACATACCACTAATGCCAACTCACCACAGAATCCTACTTAAAATAATCAATACTGGTGAAGGGGACTTTGTGGCAAGTGCTACATTCCTGATGACTGTGTGAAGCATCAGGTTATAACTGTTTGGGATGGATGTGTTTTTCCACTCCCTGAATTTAAAAAAAGAAAAAAAACCCAACCAGTTTTGTATGCCAAAAGTGTATAGAGAAAGAGATCATAATGTAACAGTAGGTAGAGTCTTCATTGGAGGAAGTAGAGACCTAGAGTCTAGTCCTTGTTCCCCCCCATGTGTTACTTTATTTTATATTGAACAATTAACAGAAAATTCATTTGGGAAAACTATGAATCAGCTATTCCAAGAAAATTTAAGTCACCTTTCTGCACTACATTCTACATCTTTTGTCAAATTGATAGTAATTGTAAATTTGGTAGATTCTACCCTAAAGCTGGAGATCTGCTTGGAGTCTGTGTCACTGATTTCCTGAATTTTTACTGAACCATTTTCCTTTCTTGCCAGAGACATTACTGCTTTACTAGTCTATCCTAATACCATCCAAAAATATTTTTCACTGTGAATAAGCTGTGGTATTTCAAGTGATCTTAGAGCACTAATATTTTACTTTCGTTCAACAGCCAGAATTGGAAAGCGATTATAGGTCTCAGAAGAATATTCCATGAATTTATGGTCTTAAGTGATGCTGCTTTCGAACTTGCATCTTTTGAGCTTGCGTTAATTAAATGCCATGTGGAGAGGAGTGCATGGTCTCCCTCTTTTCATTGCTTAAGTTATTGTGCTTCAAATAAGCATAATATTTTTGTGGGTTTTATGAACTGGCCACAAATTTCTCAGCCTTAAGTAACTAAGAGCAGTGGTAGCTGTGTTATCATAGCATTCAGTTTCTATTCTGGCAGAGGTCTTGAAAAATTGCTTATGTGGAAGAAATACCATGTAGGAGATGATTCTATGAAGTTGCTAAGCAGAGGAGCCTGGCTTAAATTTTACCGTCTGAGCTAGCACTAGTTGCCACCCCAACTGATGGTCTATTCCCAATAATTTTGGTAAGAAGAACCTAACCTTTGCAAACAATCCCACTGATTTTAAGTTGATTGCAGAGGGATTGCTGCAAAACTGGGGGATGGCAATGCCTATGAGGAAGGCAGAATTGTGTCCTTGGTTGAGTGCTTCGTCTACGCTTCCACTTAAGCTAGTTTGAGTTTGATGAATACAAATTTTTTCCCTCTTCTAGCCAGTGTGAACCATAGTGGAGAACAGTTTATTGTTCACAGTATTTCTGCTGTTCATTTGCAAGCAAAGTTTCTGTGATGCAGTTGCTGTCGAGTAAAGAGGGAGCTCACTGCTGCTGTTTGTAGCTTGGTGAGTAATAATGTGAAATTATTATTTGCTTGGTTTCAGTTCTGTGAAAACATCTGAGGAGACATTAGAGTAGTATTTCTCCCCTCTAACACTTCAGCTTCTAGGAGGCGTTAGGTAAGGGATCTGCACGGTAAGAAAGCCCATAGCGTTGGTCAGGCTGGTCCAGCTGAAGCGAACAGCGGCTAGCAGGGGTAATATTTTAGCAGTCCAGTCTCTAACAGCAGTGCTGAACTTGACAGTATCTTGAGGTTTCATCTGAAATAGTGTAGCATGATGAATTTATGGAACTTGGTATTCAGTTAAAATCCTTGTAATATACCATTTTTTAAAATGTGATCTGTGACGGCTAGGACGTAGCTGAGCCGTGCCATCTGATACAAAAAAAAAATTTGTATGGTATTTTCCAATCACAAGTAGGAAGTAGCTTGAAATCACTCACAAAGATATTGTTATTCTCTGAAGACCTTCCAGCCCAATTAATTTTACAAACTCGAGAGATTTGTGCCAATTCCAGATAAGCTTTCAGACTTTTTGGTACTTAACTGAAAGGACCTCCAAAAACTTCAGCAATTTCCCCATCGTTACTGCTTGTGGACAAGTGCTTTAAACCCACAGAAATTGATTTAATGGGAAAGGAGTAAACGTGGAGAAAAAAAATAATAACAGCTAATTCTAATTTCAGATGGCAGCACATGCACCGTGACAGACTTCTGTGATTATAGAGAAGTTACAGAATATCCATGGTGAATATGAGGGCTATTAAGTTTAAATGTATTTATAACATAGTTTTAGGTTCCCATGAATCCAAATGTGTTCTAAAATGGATGACTAAGTCCTGCAGTCGGAATCAAATGCAGCAAGCTCTGGACCCTAAGAGAAGGTGGCCATTAAGCCCTGTTAGTGCATCCAGGGCCCTGACTGTGTGTGAGCTTTCCGGGACGTTGGGCAGTCCAGGTTGTTTTGAATTTGACTCAAGTAAATATTGCCCAGTATCACTAGATGATAGTGCACAGCGCTGGCTGGGTGCCAGCGTGTGCCAATAGTCTTCTTTGTCCTTACACTGAAAGAATTACCGAAGTTAGCAAAGCATTCCTGCTCTGCAGGTTGTGAGGCCTGTGTCAAAGGTCAGTTCTCCTTTTGGGGCTGATGATAACCACCATTGTATTCTTTCCCGTGGCTTCTGAATATTTAGCACTTTGGAGTTAACATTCTTTTCCTATAAATGGAATTTATTTTATATGTTCCTCTCAGGGAGGTAATATAACATGTTTCTGGTTTAGTTTTTAATTTTTCAAGTCCTTATCTCAAAGAATTGTAATCTTTAGTCTATGACAGCATTATGAAAGCATAAGTGGATAGTTTGAGAATTTGGATGATTATGAGCATTAGTTTAACTTGTCTTATCCTTACTGAAATCTGAGTCCTAATGTGTGAAGTTGTCACTCTTTTGATGTATGAAAACACTTTTTAAGTACACCACGTAATGTAAGAGTTTTCATTTTATGTTGAAAATTTTCAATGACATGACTAAAACTGCATCAGATATGCACCGAGGAACATACAGATTATCTGTATAAGGTGATTGTGATCTCTTCAGCAATAATTCAGTGGCTGATGTGTCTGTCTTGTGTATGCTTCCATCTTCTGAAACCTGTAGATCAAAAGGGGGGTGGTCAGTCAATCAAATATACAGAAGAAGGTAAAGGTCACAGTAGTGCAGCATGCTAAAAGTATTATGCATTACAGTCTTGACAAATCATTCTCATGGCATAGATTGTAAAAAAGAGCAGAAAATGTCACAAAATTAATCAATTCTCATGAGACACATTGTTAAGAATGAAAGAAAAAAAATTAATGTAACCCTCTCAGCGCTCTTTGTAGTTCTGATTTTTCTGTTTCCCTCCAGTAAGGTAAGCTGCAATTTTGTTTGCCATAAGATACCGGCTACCTTTTTGGATATGAATTCATCTGTAAAATATGTAGCTGGGTATTGTTGTATCGGCTTGAACATAAGTGCTCATGTTAACACAAGTTTAAGCACAGATTTAGGATTAAAATTTCTGTATAGTTCAAATGGAGCTCCTTGTGTTTAGACAAGACATCTGACAGGTCTTTGGTCATTGTACCTTCATGTGGATCAAGGATATGAAGTATCTCAGGTACAGAGACTTGATGGAAGATGTTAATGTTAAAAATGTTTCCAATCTTTCAAATGGATATCGGGGAGGATAAGATTAGGCTATACAAAACATAGGTTATAACTGGGGTGAGAAGCTTAAATAATAGAGGCAGATATGGGATGAAAGCATCTGGAAAGCAAACTCTCCATGTTTTAAAGTGAACACCCAGATTTGTAAGTATCACGACTTTTGCTACTGTCTAAATGTGTGAAATGAGAGAATGACAACCTGTTACTTCTGTGAATTATTCCATGGAGTGGCAGGGACGTTTTGATGTGTAAAGGTTTTAATCTTGTTTATGCTTATGTGAACTTTTGCATGAAATCGTATTTTAGAATTAAAATAAGGTGAGCAAGCACACTGTGTTAAACAAAAATTACTAGGATTGCAAAATCAAGCTGTCAAAAATTCAGAAACATTTGTGCAACCCTAATTCTGATCCCTTGAGCATTTGACAAAGTCTTTAAATTACATTATGACATACTGGTTTTTTCTCCAGTGTAACTGTCTGGTTGATGATAGAGAATCGATTGACCTGTGGGGGAAGCAAGGTTGTGTGATGAAGAGACCTATCTGTAGGTCTGTCCCTATCTGTCTGCTGCAGAAGTGGAAGCTATGTAGGGAGTATTCAGGGACTGTGCAGAGGCAAAGAATAACGTCTCTCACGTAAAGACTGTGTGACAGTTCATTGCAGAAGCGAGCTGACTGGAGCTTCTCTGTGGAAGATTAATTTCTCACAATTCCTGACAAATATGCTTAATATTTGTATGGGGTTTTTCTCCCCCAATAAGGTTCTTTTGCCATAGTATAATTTTCTTGACATTTTAAAGTGGTGGTAATTAAAATTTTTAGGCCCCTCAAAAATTGTAACTATTGTCTGAAATGTTTTGCTAAGGATGATCTTCAGTAGTCTCTGAACTTTAACTAACTGAATGTGTTTAGCTAATTAGTCTTTATTTTTGCTTTCACAGTAGCAAGATAAATACTGTATAAATACTTTCAAATTTTCTAAAATCAGTTTTTGCTGTTGTTGGGGTGCTTTTCTGTTGCAAAACGGGAGAGAAGAGCATACTTTTAAAATACGGTTGTAATATCAGACCAACTAGCTGCAGGTATCGGAACAGATCAAAGAAACTCAACCGTTGTAATACATTTCTGGGCTATTGACTACATTTCAGCTTGGCAATGTCAAATGGATGTAGCATGGATTTCAGTCTGGGCTCCGAAGTGTCCTCCCAGGGCCTGGGGTGAATACTCACACGACTTAGCCCATGATAAAGCTTAGCACTACGGCGCTTACGCTGAAATCCCATCCTCTGCCTGCAGTGGCCAATTACTCACCAAGTTCTTTCCTTACAGTCTCTCAAATGGTTCACGTTGATGGATTATTATGACCTATCCGAAACGGTAGCTAGGATATCTTTGAACAGCCATTGAAAACATAACATGCACTAGAGCTAAAACCTTCCTACAGTTTCTACTTGAGTCAGTTTACAGAAAAGGAAGAAATCTGCAATAGTAAGACTTAAGCGTTTGGACCTGTCTCCAAACTGCTCTAACACTTTGGTCATTTTAATGTTCTTATTCAAGAATTTGGTTTCACTGTGCTTTCTGTTAGCAGCTGAGTTTTACCTACCTGTTTAGCACTAAACAAAGATGATTCATTTCAGCTACAGAGAAGCCTGTACTTTCTAATGTGAATGTTTAAATTAGTAAATTCTTGCAGGCATTCTGAAAACCTAAAGTACATTATATGTATTTATTTTTATTAATTTCCTTATTGAAGAAAATGCAAAAGAAAGCATATCGTTTTTAATCTTCCAAGGCCTAATTTATTGGATGTTTCAGAATTGTTTTCACTGTTTGCAATATGGTATCTCATATTAACATTTCATACTACCAGATGTTTCATTATTCCTGTTTTAGCACATCATACTTGACCCATAGCAGCTTTGAATGCAAATAACAAACAAGCCGATGCACAATGCTTGACTGTTAGACTGAAGTAATATGGCAAGGCTAAACTGGTTTTCATTTTTCCTTTTGAATATTATTAATTGCAATGTGTTGACTGTTAATTTAATTAAATGTTTTGTTTTAATATAAGACCATTCTTCAGTTCACTGACTCACCGTTTCATTTAATTAATTGCAAACCTCAGGATTTGATTACTCATAGTTCTCCTTTACTTAATTTACTTGTTCACAGTTTTGACAGAAAAGCTTTCAAACTAATATGAAGGAGGGGCACAGTCTAACTAATTAGGGAACTGAAAAAAATAGCTGTAGCTAGAGTACAAGATTAGCAAATACTCAGGGTCACCTTAAAATGCTCAGAGTCCTTGTATTCACCATCAAAATCCAATTGTCAGTGACTGGACATTAGTTAAACATGGGGAGGATTCACTTGCACGCCAGACACCCTAGGTACCTCAGAGCAGGAATGTAACTGAGTTTTGGTTTCTGATGTCTCCAGGAAGATATTTGCTAGTGAGTAAGTTGTGATGCTTAATCGAGGCAAGAGACACCGTCCCCTTGTCGCCTGGTGCTCGGGGGAGCGGGTGGGTTCAGCACTGCCCTATAATGGGAGACCGGCCCTGAGTGGGATACACTGCAAATGACCTTGGAGTTGTGATCTTCGGGCCATGCAGTAAAAATGCTTTTTTGTTGTTGAAATAATGCCCGAGACTTCACAGAGGAATAATCTTCAGTAGTCCTTTTGTCTGTGTAGGGGATAGTTGAGTAAACAATTAACCACTAACTTTAATAGGATGCAGGCAAAAGATGGAGAAACCTCTCTGGTTTTCACACCCTCTCAAGTACTACAGGTTCCTTGGCTTTAGGAGCAGAGGACGTGTCCAGCCCTCCCAGAAGCACCCAAGCCTCACAGTACATTCAGGCCTTTTCCATCTCAAACACCCCGCAAGCAGTGGGTCTTCCCCAGAGCGATGCGGTCTGCCGTGCTGAGTAAGCTGAGTATGGTCCTAATTTGAATCAAAAACCTTAATTAGAAAACTGCTTGGTGCTTAGGTACGTTTTAACGGTGGCTCAGAATACAATTGCAGAATTTTACTTCAGTGCAACCTGAGTGTAAAGTGTGCTGGTCTGTGTGTCCTTGAACGGTTACTTCAGGGCTAAATTCTTGTGTTGTACAGCGGAGTTATGCAGACTCGTCAAGGGGAGAGTACACAGTGTCCTGACAAAACTGAAATTACGGAATGAAGATTACTAATGGCAGTTGGTTGTTTTGCCATATGCACGATGCAGGTGTACCTGAGCGCGCACCATCACAATCTGTTGTGCAATTGTAATCAAGATTCATATAGAGGGAGCTGACCCAGAACATGGCTCCAAGATTTCTGCATTAGCGCTTATGTGTCTCTCTTAAAGATCCCTACCAGCTTTTCAAGGAGTTGCCGTCTTTCAGCCAAGGCAACTGGTGGGTGGTGGGCTACTGTTAGCAGGGCTAGCTCCAGTGGCCACGTGGTTGCTAGCAGCTTTGAAAACAAATCACTGCAACTGTGATGAGACTCGTGCTTTTTTGTTGTTGTTGTTAGTATTGTAAAGGTTGTAGGTGTTTGATAATAAAGCGGTACATAGTTTCTTTCCTGGGTGTTTAGTGATTGATCACAGCTGGCAGAAGATAACTGAAGGAAGGGAAATTTAAAGTGTAAAGGGAGGGAAAAAAATGGAAGCTTTGAAGTGTGTAATCCAGCATGTCGGTTTTCCTAGTGATCTTTTTTTTTTTTTTTTAAGGTGAAAGTAGAGGGATAAATGTATACATTGCAGCAGTTTTCAAGTACATTTTTCGAAGTGAGGTACTCTAAGTGAGATTCTGCTGCTGATAATGATTCATCCAAGAGGTTGGAAATGATTCTTCAGTTCTTTGTAGATCTTTAGATAAGTCAGTTGAAGAATAGCCCTCCTTGCCACGGCTAGCCGGAGCTGAGTCAATTATAGAAAGGAGTTTTATTAATAGTTACATTAAACAGTAGCTTCAGTAACGTTAGCTGTGGCAGTAGCGTTAATTGAAGATTATGCCAATGGGTGATTTGCTGTACGTGTTCTTCCATCATTTCAATCAGTAGCACACCCTTACTACTGAAACCATTTGCTTTAACCTCAATTTTATTAGCTTTCAGGAATGTTGAAGAATTAGTACACTGTTTTTAAAGTGCCTCATACAGTCAGATTCTGGGGCTTTTACTGCTATCACAGTTCAAGTAAGAAATTATATAGACTGGGGAATAAGTGAATGAGAGTATAAAGACTTTGCTGATACTGAGTTTAGAGATAGTATTGGCTATATCTGCTTCAAGTTTATGCCTGACTGCTCAAGCTTTTCAGGCTGTAGTGCTTTCTACATTAGGACTGTGCTTTACTCTTTAAACTTTTAATGCTGAAGTAGAGTGACTTTGGTGTGGCAGATGGCACGGCATAGATTTCTGATACAGCACTGGTTTTTGGCTGTTGTCTTGTGGCAGCTGTGTCTGGTTAGGGAGCTCAAAAATGCCTGACAATAATTACCTTTAATTTCTGCAGGCGGCATCGTGGTGATTTGGGGACTGTGTTTATTCTTTTCTGTTTGTTCCTCGGTACCCTTTTTGCCCTCATTATGCTTCCGATACAACTGTTCAGTAGAAGTTTGTTTGTTTTTGTACAGTGCCCTGGATAATTTTTAGTCTTCTCTTTTCACTGAACATTTTACTAAAGGTCTGACTTCACTTGCCATTCCCTGTTTATCTCCTTATGAATAGTTTCTTTACTCTTCTGTATATTTAAACTAAGTAAAGTTTTATGACTTATAGTATCAACAACCTGTATAAATACTGACCCAGATAAAAATATTTACTAGGATATTTGTTCATCTGTATGTATTTGGGTACATACAAATGATAACATGTTATGATAAAAAACTCCATGTTCAGACTCTATATTTTTTGTAACCTTTAAAATAAATGTGAATTCTTTGCAAATGGATTAGAAGTATAAAGTGAAAAGAGAGTAGGCTGTGAGTGGGTACAAGTTCTGAAAATGCTTTAGTGATGGTTGTACCTCAAAACTTGGAAGTGGTTGCTATAAGGAGGAAAAGTGCAGATGTGCGGGTAGGCAAGCAAACCACACAGGTGCCTGGAAATCTTGAGAACAGTAAATTCCTCAGAAGACTTGTGCTGATGTTTGTTTTTTTGAACTTCCTGAAAATAATGTGAAATTCAATCAAAGAGCAATCCCACTTCCTTTCCCTAGAAGAAAAGTGGAAAGGTTTGTAGACTATTTCATCTTCTCCAGAAAGCGTGTGAACAGTTTTATCATTTCAGATGTGTTCTCTGATGGATGGATGAAGTGTAAGTGATATCAGCCAGAGAATTTGTAAAAACAGGAGTTTAAACATCAAGATTTTATATCTGCTTGATAAAAACCCTGTAGCATTTGCAACAGAACTGTAAAGGGTGTTAGAAAAAAAATTCTTTTTAAATAAAAAGTGAATAATGGTATGGCATAGTGATCTTCTGCATGAAGTGAGGACTACATTAAATGTCCTAAGAGACAAGATTATTGATGATGTTTTCTGGACTTATCTTTATATGTCTGTATTTAGTGTATATTAATAATGAAATCAATATAGTTTTTCATGTATCAATGACAAAACAGTAAAACAAGTGCATAATTAGTGTAGGTAATATTTGTTAGATCTGGCGTCAGTGCTTTGGGAATATAGGAGTGTGTAACTGCAGTTTGGTTTTGTGAGTGTTGAGAGGCTCTTAGACAAGACGGAAGGAGGAGGACAGGCGGCCTGGAGCAAAGAGGGCTTGTGTAACTCCCATCTCGTAAGCCGTCATCTCCAGCTTGCTGATATTCATCAGGAATACCTTTGCTGAAGTTAACCAAATTGCTGTGTCCTTATGTGATAATACATGTCCCCCCTCCATGCATTTGGAGTCTATGGATTGCTTGCTTACTTAAGTCATATTAAAATAATGAGAACTTTTGTGAAGCCTGTTATAGGAGCAGCAGAGCTAATCTAAATGTCAAATTCATAGCAGCTTTTAAAAGGAAGTATTTTAATTTATGGATGTGTGGCAGTATAGGATGTGAAAATTATTAGTTCACTTTAATCAGTATGTAATCTCTCAGTAAGCAGTACTTTCCAGAAACAGCAGATTATTTAATTCTGTTTTGATGTATGATATCTTTGTGGGTTTATACAACATGCACCACCAACAAAAAAAATCATGGGTTTTTTGATAAATGCAATTCAGTGATTTTGTGGAACTATCGCATAGTCAATTACAAGATAGCTGATATGAAGCATTTAGCCTGCTTTTTAGCAAGTGACAAAAGCAAGTCATACTATACTGGGAGGAAGACAGTAAACCCATTTAATCCATAACTGAGAGTCTAAATAATAATGAAAAAATTATGGTAATGATCGTAACCTGTAGCCTGACGCTACTCCTCTTTTACTATTGGAAATTAATTGGGTTTTAGTCACTTGAAAATCTTCTACCACTAACCCCCCCTAATTCTGTAAATTTGTGCTGGTCTTAATAGTCTCTTAAAGGTGGGATCAAGTTTGTAATTACCCATATTGTAGTTTTCTAACATCTCCAATGTAGTATCTTCCAGTAGCAGTAATGTTAATCCAAACCAACAGACTTCAGAAAAAGACAAAATAATATTTAGATATATAATATAATAGTACAGCATTGATTGTTTCATGTTAATTGGCTTTGAACTGTTCAAATTAAGAAATACTGTATCTTACTAGTGTACTTGGAAATTTTGTAGCAGCTGAATAAGTCAACCTGAAAGTGATCAAAGTGACAAAATGATCAAAGTGACAGGAAGTAATATTTAAAAGTATAATCAAAAGGGATACCATTAAATAAATATTTCTTTATGCTATACATGTTAAAAAAAAAGAAAAAGAAACATGAAAGAATTAAAAAAAAATCTTTAGAATGATGTACTGAAATAACTTGACTTTAAAGTAAAGATAGTGTTCAGAATAACATTACATAACTGGACTAAGAATGTGTATTGAATTTATGTGACCTATTCTCACTGAAAGTAATTGTTTTGTTCTTAGCATTTTTCAGTGCTGTATTGTATGGTATGATATTGCATTTTCTTTCTTTATATTTTTCCAGGTCTGACAGCGGCTGCCATGGCAGAGGCTATGAAGTTACAGAAAATGAAACTTATGGCAATGAATAGCCTTCATGGAAGTGGAAGTCAAAATGGAACAGAATCAGAAAATGAAGAGCTCAATTCTAATGCAGGTAAGTAATGCTGTGCATGTGAGCTGCAGGGGAGCTCAACACCTGTTTTTGTGCATTGGAAACAAAATCAAAAATCTATCTCAGGTTCTGTGCTCTTTTATTTTGTAAGCTTTGCTCTGCCAGTGTCAAACCTAAATTACTGCACCTATTCCTCCAGTTTTCCTCCTAACAGCCATCTTCATTAATTTTTTGAAAAATATTGGCGAAGGATTGTTTTCGTTATGTTAGAATACAGACATTTTAAACTGTTCCCTAAGTATATTTGTAGTAACAAAAGACTTCTCTGTTGGCAATAATACAGTTAGTCTAGAGTTTTCCTGTAAATGATGGAAGGTTTCCAAAACATCAGGTTGTTGGAACTCATAATGAGTTCCACAGTTCACTGGAGAAAGGTAAAGTAGGCAATGCTAAATCACCAACTTTCTGGCTTTTCTGCATTTTGTTCTTTCCTCGAATGGATATTTGCAAACCACAGCTATGAAGGAGAGTCGTGATAAACATTTGTTATGGTCTACCTGGCTGGAATAACCCTGGGTAGAAGGCACTGACACTGAACACATGTTCAGTCTGTACTACTATAAGCATTAGTATAAACTTGAACTAAGCTCCTTGAGTCCCAGCTCCACAAGAATAAGTTTAAGTCAGAAATGGATCCTTCGAAGAGGATATCTTCTTTGTTTATTCTAATGTCCTTTTCAGGTGAATGGAAGAGATTTTTACTTGGATAGTGGAGAGAACCGAGAATAAGATAGATCCATTTTGTCTCAGAAAGCTGCTAGATACCTGTTACAATAAGGGCAGTTTCACTTGGACTCACTTTTTTTGACACAAACAATCCTACAATACACTCTTACCATTTTGGAAACTTATGCATCCTTTGTTTTCATTACCAATTCAAGAATGGAGGCATCGTCTAATCCCTCATTGCATTCAGATCTCCCATCGGCATTCACACGTCTCTGAAGTCACACATGCGTCTCTAAAGACGAAGCAGCTCTAACAGTTTGCTTGCTTGGATGGTGTATAGTTTATATGCATTGTACCATCAAAATGGTAATTTATTAGACCAATAAAGCAGCAGCTGGGAGGTCTTAGACTCATTTTCTAAAGGAATAACTTTGAATTCATGACAAATTATGCACAAAGCAGCCTTTCCAAAAGTGGTATTGCCTTTTGCTAATTTTGTGTACTCATCTGTATTGAAGAAATCTGGCTTCTAATTCATGCATTAAACCCTTCCCCAGCTTTCTATTATGTAGGATATGTATTTCTTATTCACCTCTCAGACCCTAATCAATTAGTGCGTATTGAATTCGGAAAAAAAGCACTGAAAAAGCATATTTAGTTTGTGTAACTCTTATGGTCTGTATATAGTTCAAAATGAATTACAGAGTTTCACTGAATGCTAAGAAATACGACTGAAGATATAATTCCTACTGAAAAGCAAGGAAGCTTCATACAGAAAAGATGTAGGGTTTGTATTTGGGTTTTTAAAAGCTGCTGTACGAAAGCTTGCTAATTTGAATGTTCATGGTTTCACGTGTTACCTGATACGGCAAAATTTGTATACTTCCTATGGGGAGAATCTACAGTACATTAATATTATTATTTTAGGTACCTCATTGACAAGTTTTATGGGGGACTATCGTACCAGCCTTTCAACAATATGTCAAGAGTATGAGTATCAAATGGAAGTTCTCTGTGGTTTAGCAGTTCAGTGAGTTCTACAACTGACTCAGTACCAATTCAAATATTTGGAAAAATTCCTACTGACTTTAGCTGAAGTTATAGTGGTGCCCAAGGATAAGGATATGGTGTCAGTTATGTAAAGATCTTTTCTCAATTCTTTCCCCTTTTCATTGCCTAATTCAGTAAAATTGCCAAGAGCAAATTTGCTGGATTGAGTGCCAATGTTGCTTGCAGACAGAGAAATAAGTCCTTAACAAAAAGAACTACTACGAATCATATTAAAAATCACAATTTCCCCTCTTTTCAGTATCTGCAATGCCAGCATTAGGATCATTTTTGTAATGCATGGCTTCTCTCTTTATTGGAGGATCATTTTTTAAAGATTTACATTAAGCAGGTACAGCAGGATGTGCCAAAAAGGAAAACCAAAATGAAGGGAATGTAAAACTTAACTATGTATTTCACTATACAAAATAACTGAGGAATTATCAAATAGTCACTATAGAAAACCATTGGAGACTGACGTGGGGCATGAAGAGATTGGCATTTTGTTTAGAAGTTGATAGACATTTTGCAACTTTGATTCACTGTGAAAAGAACACCATGATAATTCTGTGTGCATGAAACCTTTGCCAAATGTTTGTTTTGCTCTAGACTCTTATAGTTTAAATGACTATTAAAACCAAAATGGGGATGCGAAATGAGAAAGAAAATTGAATTTTGAAAATTTTTTTACTAGGAAGAGGTAAAAAGGAACAGAGCAAAGGAGTGAGAAGCCTCATAAGTGAGAAAAACATTTTATTTTAGTAGAGAGACCTACAGTTTCTTTGATTTGAGGTTGTGTTTAATAGCTTCTGTAATGGCTGCAACATGACTCTGCATCTAGATTTCAGCATGAATAACAACCTGTTCGTGTTTCATTTAGCTCCAAATGAGAAATTCTGTCTTTTATTGTTTTAGGAAATTAGTCTGTGTACTATTGCTCCTGGAACTTTATAATTAATCACTAAAGGTTATGGCTGTGGAGAGTTTGTGGGAAATAGATGTCTGAATGATTATAATTGTAGCTGTCAAATCAGAAATATAGTTATACAGAGCAGAGGACCTTTTGCTTCCTTTGATTTTTTTTTTTCTTTTTACTGTAACAAAGACTTGAAGGGTTGCAGTTTTACTTAAAACAACCATAGAGTTTGTTGTTTTTTTACCTCAGTGTTACACATTGACTTCCTTTGGTGAGCGTAAGATGCAATGCCACTAAATATTTCACATTAGGATGCGTGCCTTCCTCCTCATTCCCTAGTCTGATAGATGAGTGGAATAGTCTCTTTTGCTGTTGTTTGTTTTGAGTTAAAAATGTAATTGATCAGTATTATGTCCTGAAACTTTATTGCCAGATTTTTTTGAAGTGTGTCATAATATACAGGCCATTAGTATAATAAAAAAAGTGGTGAGGATGTCTTGTTGTATTCATTTCAGTCCCCATCTGTATCTGTTGAAGTCAGTATGAAATAATTTTTTATTTGCTTCTTTAGTAATGCCTAGAAATCACTTCTGTAGTTTCTTTCTCTGTGTGTGCACCTATGATGATGGAAATTTTCAAGAATTTCTGTATCTGAAGCCAGAATTCATGCCATCAGTTTAAAATCTGAACTCTAACTCTCAGGATCACTGACTATAATTCCTCAGATATTATATTGTCCTCTAGGAAATTACAGGGGTGGAATTGAATCTTACAAGTGTGTCTAAGGAAGTGGGGAGTAAGTGGGCCACTTCTTTTCCTGCTTCTAGTCCAGCTGGTACACTTTTGCCATCAGGTGCTACCTACCTCCTCTTTGTGATGTTACAATAATCTCGGTAATGGTGGAGTTTAGTACTGGAATATTCTAAGTAATTTATTAAAAAAAATGCTGCAAGAGACAATACTGAAACTGTGGAAAAAAAAAAAGTACCCCCCCCAAATTTGCACATATTTTTTAATTGAAGTAATACATTAGTTCACAGTGTTGTGAAGAATGTTGTTATACATTTGAACATTAATGTCCTCCTTCCACTCTCTCTGCAGAAGAGAAAGAGATTTTTTTTGCACCTTCCTACTCATCATATGAAGTGTTGAAGCAAACTTCTCAGGCAGTTGAAAATCTCATATTTAATCTTGTACTATAGGTTTTCTGGCCCCACAGTGCAGCCAATCTGAGCTAGCTGTTCCTTGTGGCTTAGTGTCTGTCTCCATCTTCTTGTAGGATCTGGGAAGGAAGGTTGAATTTAGAGAACCGTGTAGTTGGGGACATAGGTGTCTGGAAGTGGGAGAAATTAATCCCTCTGAAATCTCAACTTCCCAGTGGCCGTAAGTCTTTCATAATCCTGTTCCTCCTTTTTGGCTACTCTCTGTGAGTCCTTGGAGATGAGACGGTTTGTGGATGGCAATCAGTGCACACATCTGAGGATTGCCTTGAGTCCAGAGGGTTGCCACAGCTAAGACAAGCCATGCTGTAGAGCTGTAAGCATGACTGATAACGCCTGCCAGGAGCAACGTGGCCTTTCGTATTCCACTTTGGAGAATGAGTAACATCAAGAGTTTGAAGCGGGCAGCGGAAGCCAGGTGTGCTGGATGCGTGTGCAGATCTCTCAAAGCCCAGCCATGTAATCAATTTTGTTGTTCTATAGAAATAAAATAAACAAAACAAAACCTCTCTAGTTGCACAAAAGTGTTTATAAAGATCATCTGTTTCATCATCATGCAATACTAAAATTAGGTGAAGTGTATTCTGGAAATTAGCATATAATTGCCTAGGGAAATCTGCAACTTATTTGAAATCGGAGCTTTTTTTTTAATAGCATGGCAGCAGGTAATTTGTACAAATATGTGCTAGAACTGGAACATGAAGGATAGATTGCAAAATACAGTATTGGTGATATTACCTGAACATCCTTTAAGCTGCATAAGCAAAGAAGGATCAGTGCATAGCAATCCGTGACAGTACCTGTTTGTACAAAACCTCAGTGCAAAGAATAAAGCAGTTATTTCCTTCTGTTGGCTTTTGGAGTTAGCATGCATGATTTAATAAATGTGTTTTGCTTTCCCAAGAGAGATATCAAACAGTACTAAGTGTTTCAGTGGTATTTCCTTAGGAAGTCAAAATGTTATTCTGTATGTAGAGTCTTGTTGCTTAATTTCCAGACAAGGAGCTAAGTTAGGCAGAAAAGAAAGGAAAAACACCCTAGCTTTTGGCATATGAGGATCAGAGAAAAAGCTTTTCATAGGAAAAAAAAAAAGAAAAAAAGTGTTATCTTTTTATCCTTTTTTCCCTTCAGTACCTGCCATGCAGTTTTCTCATAAATGCAAACATCCTTCACAATCTGTTTAAAAAACCACAAATACATCACTCAGAGGAATATTTAAGGAACCATCAGGAGGGAAAAAACTCATTGGTTTAATGGAATGCTGTCAAGGAAAATCAGCATCACAAACGACACACGGGCAGAATTGATACTTTTGCACTGACATGTTAAAAGAAAATCCCATGCATTATTTAGAAAACCCAGAAATCTGTCAGCTGTATGATTGCCGAGTTAGCAGAAGCAGGAGGATGCTGCTCAAGTTGAAAAGAAACGCGTAGGCACAGATCCATATTGTAACCTTTCATGTTCTCCACCCACCATGAATACCCAGCTATTACACGGTCAGCATTTTTTAGTTTTTCTCTTTTAAAATTTTCAAGTGCTTGAAAAGTCAAAAGAGGTAGGTCTTTTATTCTAAAAAAGCAGGATGCCGAGGCTGTTATTTTATTGTAAGAGTAAAAATGACAAGACCAGAGAAGAGATTTTTTTAATCCTTTAGTGCCATGCAGACTTTATGAAGTCATTTTTCCTGTTGTTAAAGCAAGTATTTTTGTGCTATTTGAGGAGAGAGTTATTGTTTCAAAGATGATAATTTTATTTAAAGAACACAAAACATTCATGCCATTTTAAAAATATAACCAGTCAAAACTACTATTAATATTTTTAGAATCAATTGAAAAGCTAGTGAAGCATACATTTAATTTTCTTTAATTGTCCTTTTGCCAGGAGGAATATATACAGTCTTGAAGTAAGAGAGAACTTAATATGTTTTGTTTTCTGTGCTGTCTCATCCAAAAACTAGGCTTGTTTGACTCGAGCCCTCACAGATCTATTAAAACGTTTCATCCTAAAAATTGAGACATCTGTGCAATTTCTTTAGACACGTACCTGCACTGGTCGTGGCGAGTGTGAAGATACTTGCTTTTCACACTGGAAGTTGAGCGTAGCACACAGTGGCAAAATGGACCTCTCTGTTCGCTGAGGGGTGAAGTGCAGTGAGCTGCTAGTCCACCGCCATCGAACACAAACGGATTGAGCACCAGGATAGATAGGGAAAAGGATGACATTTTTGATGTGCCTTTTTTCTTCAAGCACGCAGGTGATGATGCACTGTGAGTGTGGCTCGTGGTATAACACGTATTACACAGCCGATGGGACCGGGCTGGGAGGTAGGCACTGGTGGTCAGTGTCATGCAGATCTCTTGGAGATCAGAAATGAGCTCAGAGCCCCTCACGGCTCCTGTTCAGCCCATCGGTCTGGGGCGCGGTTCTCTGGGGCAGATAGGACTGGGCCATGTTACAGTGTGCGCCTGGAAAAAAACCCCACCATCTTCTGAAGCCCCTGGAAGAGACATTGGTTCTTCAGGGCTAACTCACAGCACAGAGGCGAGGGAGCAGCCTGCTGAAGTCTGATGTACGAGTGAGGCTCCCCTGGGTAACGAAGGCACGTGTGGCCCCGTAGGTGACGGGCTGTGAGGACAAGCTCTGCAGAAGAGCGTTGATCCCAAGGCCATACTACTTGAAGAAGATTGGCGTAGTGATGGAGCTCAGTGGCTTCCAGGATGCGCTTCCATACATACGTCTGGAGGTGGGGTTTCTTGCAAGTTTCTTGAACCCACTTGCAAGCGATATCGAAGAAATTGTAAGCTTGCTCTTTCAGTGGCGATGGAGTGAAGGAACTAAAACATTCACATAACACCGAGGCTTTAAAAACCTTTACCCGTTGCTGCTTGTCAGAAAATGTCTGTGGTTGTTGAATGATACAGAGCAATGAATTCCCTGCAGATAATGTAAGTGAGGCCTTCCTGGAGCCAGTGACTGATAATTCTGGAGAAAAAGGGTGACATGCTGTTTTCTTTTTTTAAGATACAGCTCCTCAAATATTAGCCAGGAAGTGATAAGCTGTTGTTTTGGTTCGGTTGTACCTTGTTTGTATTCTGCTGTATTCTCTTCTGTTTCTTCCTAATGGTGGTGGCTTTCATGGGCCCTCTCAATTATCCCGAGAACGCAGTCTCCGTGTGTGAAGCATGGAAACAAGTTTCACATGTATCTATTTCTTTGGCAAATATTGGGGGTTTTGGAGAGTGAATGTCAGTGGACAGTTTCCACTGTCACCCCACCACTGGGTAGGATTTAATACCAAGAATTTTAGGATGCTTTAGTGAAGCACAGTTTCAGTGGAGTGCAAAAGTGAATTTGTTTCTCATCTGCAAACTATTTTAAGGTCCCATTTTAGATAGGTTCTTAAGCAGTTACCTATTGAATGCATGTGAGTACTTTAACTGTCTTTTTAAACAGTATTCTTATTCCTTTAAATATGAACGTAAATACTTTGTAGTAAATGTATATGATTCACACATAGATGCTTATTCATCAGCTAATATTTACATATTTGGATTGACTGACACCCAACTCTGAGAAATATGAAGTAGCTCTGGCTGTAGTTTTAAAACTAATAAAGGAAATATAACTTTGGACAACTTCTGAAAATTAAATTCTCTGTGCTTTTCTCTGTAATTCTGAGGCATCTTTGAGAGGAGTTTCTGTTTCTGATTTTTGATGCTTATCTTACACATAATGAAATTAATTGATGTTTATATAACATCATAAGCTAATGTAAACTAATTTAAAGATCAAGTAAATTTAGGTATTATATAGAGTTCTTTTTAGAAAAGTTCTTATTAAATGTCTAAGCTCTGGTTTGTGTGAATGCTTGTTGAGTGGGTAATTCTCAAGGGTATATTTTAAATGCATTCATGACAATTAGATGCTGCTAAATGTTTATGAATGGAGAATATATATACTTGTAAGTTTATATTTCAACAGTTAAACATATCACACAATCTGCTTCCTCAGTATATTTTGGCTGTTATCTCATTTGAAGTCAAAGAACTGCTGTTCCTTTTTTCCAGAGCATAAAATATACTTTTTTTTTTTTTCTACAAAGACAGAATTCCTTACGATGATTTCTGACTTTTGCTGGAACAAATGTAATATAGAAAATCAAGATTCATATCTATTAAAAACCCCCACTTCCTAACGCCAAATAAAATACTTCCGGGTGCTCACAGTGTAATCATAAACAACCTCTCTAGATTCTTGCCGTATCTACTATCAGAACTAAGTGCAGCAAAAGATAAACTAATGACAAAATGCAAATGGTATGGCTAAACTGCATAGAATTGAGAGCTTTCACATGTCTGTCACCTTTCAGATCCTTTACAAATTTATAGTCTCAGAGTGCAGAGGTCTAAATCTTCAAAGCTTGAAAAACAGAGGTGCAGCGTGAACTAATCTTCATTTTTTCCCCTATCTTCTTACAGCAGCACTAATGGAAATGTATTTTGTTTAATGACTCTGAAATCCTGTTTGTAATTAGATGTGGGAATTGGTCTTACTTTGTAACAGATGATACTGGAATAATAATATGAGAGATGCTACGCTGAGACCGCTATCCTCCTAAATCTATATCATTTTTCATTTTATTGACAGGAAATGTGTTCCTGAAACAAAGAGATTGATTTTAAAGAGTAGGAAAATAATGTCTAGTAAAAACTCAAATGAAAACATTTTACCATTACTTTTAAGTGTATCACAAGAGTACATTAACCTTTTAACTTTATTTTTAATTTTAGTAAACAGTCATCCTATAATTGTTGCTTTGTCACTGATAGGATCTTTGAATTAATGCACCAAAAGGTAGGGAACTTTAATTAATGACAGGGTGCATACAATTAAAATGCATATCATATTTCAGAAGGATTATTCAAAATAATTAATTTTGTCTGTTAAAACTCTTTTACGGTCGTAAATGAAGTAATTAGGAGTGGGCACAGAACACGTGAGTGCAGGCTGAGCTCACACAGTCCCTTCAGAGTATTAGTCATCTTTGCTAGGTCTTGATGTCATAAATCATTTTGGCCACTGTAGAGCCAAGGCTACATTTTTCCCGTGGTTATAATTTTCACATTTGTTAGTAGTAGCAGGTATTCGTGGTCAATATCAACCTGCTGAAGGAAAGCAGGTTGCTCAAAAGTGTCCCTCATTAAGACAAGGTCTCGTGTTTCTCTGCAAGGTACAGTAACTGCCATAGCACCGTAGGGAGCAATACTTGCCAGAAATGTGCCAAATTTAGGACTTTCAGTACAAATTTTTATTAAGACCAATACAGATCAGATGCACTGCACTTTAAAAGGAAAAATCATTCCAGTTTAGACATTTTAGTAGGCTTCTGCGACTGCTGAAGGACATGGTGTGAAGAGTACTGTCCTGCCCTTTAGGAAGCCGAGCGGCTCTCTCTGCAGGCAGGCGCTGGGTGAGAAGGCATCTCCACGCATCTCTACCTTTCTGGTCTTGATGCTTAGTGGGAAAGGGAAGAAAAAAGAAAAACGTGGTCCAGATCTACCTCTCTGAAATGTATGTTGTATTTTATGTTAAACCATTGCTGGATAAAAGCAAAAGCGGTCCTGGGAGCAGGTATCATCAACTGGTGAACAGATGAACTCTGGCAATTAGGGATGCCAAAAATGCTAAGAAGTACGCTTAGTGATTTGCAGATTTTCCACAGTGCTACCAAAGAACAAGAACAGTGAAGTACCATATGTCAAATACTTTTTTTTTTTTTTGAGGTCCTTGTACGTACTCTGTTTCAACAAGATCTTGTCTGCCTATCATTTTGCACAAAGCAACATATTTGTTTAAACACTATGGTGTCTTAGCATGCTTAACCAATGTGTTTTAATTTCCCATTTCAGGATGTAAGGATGTAAGGAATCCAGTATGTAAAGAATTCCAGTATGTTAGGAAAAGCAAGTATTAGTGATAGTTGCCTTTGTTAATAGTAGTGAGTCAACTTCAATCTCACATTAATGATATTTTAACAATAAAAAGTACTTCAGTATTTTAATTACATTGTAAAGTCTGGAACATTCTTGTTCTTGTTAAGGCACGTATGAGTTAGGATGAAAACTGGCATATTACCTTTGATGCGGGCCACATGCTGAGAGTCCCCCAAAGGATGTCATTGATAGTGATACAGCTGCCAACAGCAGGAGTCTCATGAATTAGAATTTTAATCAGATTTTTTGAAAAAAAAAGTCTCCTAACGTACAGTTAATTTATGTTTGAGGTGAGATATGTTTGTGGTGTGATCATTTGGAATATTTTCTCACCCAAAAGAGTAGCATTAATCAAAAAAACCCATTTTAATAATGTGGGGTTTTAGTTAAGGATTCAGTACTAGATTTTTGCAGAGTGCCCTGAACTGACATTTTTGCAGCTGAGATTCGATAGCAGTTTTACTTGCAACAGTTGGCGCTGTTTAAATGTCTAGCTGATTTGTGAATTTGATGAGACAGAAGTCACAGTGGTCTCAAGTAATTCTGCCTTTACTTGCACCCACAAAGTAAGAGACATCCCTTAGTTCTGGAGTAGGGACTATATGGGTAAACAGGACACACACAACCTTATTACTTTTTATAGAATACCTTGGCTATCTTGAATAGTTATATTCAAGTTTTATTTTCCTTTAGTGAAGTTTTGATCCATAAGAAAATCAGGATTATGCATTTATTTCTGTGATTTTAAAAGTAAGCATCTGACAGTTTTGCATAATAGGTTATGCTTTCTGCTCCATATTCTGTTTAAAAAAAGCTGGAATCCAAAGCTGTGAGTGACATTTTGGTAGAATTTTAGCAAGTACAGTCATTACCAAATTAAAAATAGATACAGGTGGGTAGTCTACGTTTTTAGCTCCTTTTTAAAAAAAAAAAAAAAAAAAACAAAAAACCAAAAAAACCCCCCAAAACCCAACCCCTAACTGTATACAAGAGCAGCAATTTATCAGATCATTCTAGTTACAATTATGAAAACCCAGCAATCTTGTCTCGGACCAAGAGTAATGTACCTTTATCACCAGAGTGTGTTAGAAATCTTTAATTTCCATCTGTGACATCTTTTTCTCAAATGAAATTCTTATTCTTAATTTCTTAGAAGCTTCATTTAAATTAATAAGATCACTGAAGAATATTAAAACCTGGTCCATTTAGTCATGGAGAAGAAAATCTTGTTGGCACCATATAATTGAAGGTACTGACTTGTCCATAATCTAAAGGGAAAATGCATGGATTTTTAGTACGTTTCAAATGCCATCTTAATGTGTTTATTATCTTGGAAATATAACCAATATTATGTTATCTGCTAAGTAACTAATATGTCTTTTAGGACAGCCAGTTTGTGCATTAGTTTTTGCAGATACATGTTTCATCTTGGGAGGCACAGAAAGCATGCACCTAATGGTTTTAGAACAGCAGGATCTTCTCAAACTGTGATGTTTTCTTGAAGAGAAGAGTAGGTAAGGCTTTACCTGAACCATTCTTGAGGCTGAAGAAGAGACCATAATGTCGGATAATGATCCTATGTTGTGGATAAACGCTCTAGGCTGTACCCTGCAATGTGGTATATTATGTTGCAGCGTACAGATCTAGGTCAGGCAGTAGATTTAGTTTAGCAGTGGCAGGGCCCTTTCACCCTGCAGTTTGGCACTGCCTCTGGATCTGGTCTCTGTATTGCAGTTTGCAGTGTTTAGGATCATAGGAAAACAGTGCTTCCAGACTTGTTTTCTTACCCACACTCTCAGTGAAGCAAGAACTCTGCCAGCATCATGTCTGACTGATAGCTGTCCAGCTTAATTTTAGAAATTTTATAGGTTTATTAATCATGGCCATTTTTCCTAATGTTTAACCTAAGTCTTCCTTGTTACAGTATTTCCTTGCTGCTTCTTGTTCTATACGCTGTGGGTATGAAGAACAATTTATTTCCTTTTATTACTGATCATGTCTTTTATCTAGTGAAGACTATTAGTGAGTCTCCTATGTGTCTTCCCCTCCCTACATTAAACAAGCCTGCTCTTTTGAACGTGCCTCATACTGATGATTTTCTAGGTCCCTGGTCAGTTCTCACTGCACTCCTCTGGCCTCTCTCCAGGTGATTCGTATCCTGCCGGTTCCCAGCCCAACGCAATGCTTCGGTCAAGGCCGTGCCAGTGCTCAGTGCAGCAATGTAGAACAGGACAGGGAGAAAGAATTTCTCCCAGTCGTACAGACAGCTATCTTGCATAAACGTGTAACACTTTTATTCTCCTGACGTTTCTTGGAAGCAGGATACCGCTGACCTGTGTTCACCTGCAGTCTACTATAGCTGCTATCTCTCTCTCTCTCTTTTTTTTTTTTTTCCAGAAGAGCCACACAGACAGTGAAACCCCATTCTGAATTTGTGAGGATGGCTATTCCAGCCTTTCATCTGTCCTGACCAAATTTTCACATTGTATCTCTTTTAAATGTTCACAAAGGTTTAGACAAATTCTAATAAAGATCCAGAGTTTTGGATAGCTTGGTTAGTTCTGCTATGTATGCTTATGATATAGACTCTAACATGCTAACATCTGCCCTTGAGTGGGAAGCATTTCATTCAGTTGAGTTTGGCCATTTTATAGTTCATTCTATCTTTACAGGTTGACTGGAGGTACATTCTGAAGGTGAATTAAAATTGATAGTTGAAACTGAAAATCAACATTTCCTGTTTAGATTATGTGCATTTTTTAAGCTGTACAGAGCCATCTGCAATTAATGCTCTTTGTTGTATATCTTCTGTATTTACAGTATATTTGACAATAAAACCTTTTTTGACATTTAATCAGTAGCAGAGTTGTTCCACTCTCATTATATATTCATGAACTTTATCACCAAGACAAGACATAAATGTTGAGTTTGCCTTTAAGATCAGACATGCATTCATATTTAAAACCTAGAAAATCAGGGGGGTTTGTGTCTGTTCTACATTTGTACAATATAAAAATGAGAATAGATTCTTCTTTTTAAGAAGATGATCAGGCTACTGTAAGGATGGAGACAAGTGAAACTTTTGGACTAGTGAAACTTCCAGCATACCTGTATAAGAGCTGTATATTCAATTACTAATGTTGTGGGACAGGAGAGGCTGCATTTTCCCCTTTTCCTGTAAGGCATATAATATTAGTTAAATTGTGATTTATTTTCTCTACTTCAGATGGAAATTGGAAAGGTAGTAGGAAGAAGTGTCTTGCAAGTTCCTGTTGTTTCTATGCATCTGTTTTCTGACTGACTTTCTCTAAGAATTTGATGTAAGGGGGATTTTGGCATTTCATCCTTGAGAAATATTCCCCCTCATTTGCAGCACCTCTTTTCTTTTTCTTGATTTTGACAAAGTAGGTATTTTTTGGAAGCTGAATCCAACTTTATTCCCTTTCTCTGTAAAATCATAGATCCAATGAGAAAAGTCCTTTAGAAAACACTGGAATAGCTAGCATGAGTAAGATTTTTAAATTCATTTTTTATAAATACCAACTGTATCTGGGTATATACTATATGTTAAATAACATTTCTGTGTTAGTGAGAGATTGGACTTTAATAGAAAATATTACCTAAGCAGAAGAGCATTCACATGAAACATGAAGGTATCTTGTATTTAGGAGGATAATCTCTAATGAGCCTCTCTGATTTTAAACTTAGTGATTCTGTCTGTAGAAGAAATATTTGCATTGTCCTATTGCTAGCGACTGATACTCATTTTCTATCTGACTAACTAACAGCTCTTCTTTCTTTGAAACTGCCTTGCATAATTACAGCCCAAACCCTGCCCCTGTACTACATAAATGGAAAATCCAAGTCATCAGATAGCAGTGAATCTTCGGTTTGGATTAAAAAAAAGTATTTTATTTATTAGATGCAGTTATGGCACTGAAATAAATGGTTGGTGCAGTTATACAACATCTTACCTTCAAAATTTAATCATCTACAAATGTCATTTATTTTTCATAAGCTTCTTCCCTTTTAATATGATTCATTAAATATCCTTCTTTTTTTTTTTTTTTTTCCTGCTGTTTGTTCATCTATTTTGGATGTAGACTCCAGGCATTTATTTCCTCTCTGTCTTAACATATGGTGTGGTCAATGTAAAAATATTTTGAAATAACATTCATATTATTTAAATAATTTCAAATTTAGAAGTTTGAAATTGAAGATCTATTCTGCTGTAACCTACTTCTTAAAGATTTGCCCTGGAATTTTCTTTGCGGCTGATACATTTACTTTTTAAGAAAATTTGTATTTTCAGTATCCTCCCATTTACAACACATGTAATTTAGAAAATTACCCTGTAAATAGGAGCTCCTCCAGCACGCAGCAGAAGTTTTTGCAACTGGTAGAAAGCCGTACATTCCCACTCCCCAGCAGGGGAGGGATGCTGATGGAAAAAGATACCTCGGCAAAAAGCGTGTGTTGCTTTACTCTCCTGTGGTTGGTTGTAGCTGTCGAACGGTTCTGAGTCACAGCATTTTGGGAATAAGGCAATTTCTCTTCATCCTGCTGTTGAGCGTATCTTTTGCACAGTCATCAGGTAGTTTTACATGGCTTTTTCTGATTCAGTGTGTGAATCGTTAAAAAGGGAACTTACGAGGATCAAGATGAATGATTTTTTAAGGGTTACCGACAGCCAATAGACTATCTTTGCAGATGCTCGTAGTTCCTCTCCTCAGTATGTTTGCAGTTGAATTCAGGGACTGAATTTGAAATTTGAAGTATACGTGTGGCAGCACATGAGGTATGTGACAATAGCATGGTCTAGATAGACAGTTGCCTCACAGCTCCTCCAATTTTAGTTATCTTAATTGTATACATGCAATAACTTCTAATTCAATTAAGACTAGCAATATTCCACATTAGCCTGTCTGTTAAAATCCATGCAGTATACTATAAAAAAGTCATTAGTTTGGTAATATCAATTTAACAAGTTTTAGCTCATTAACCTTGACACCAGCAGTGCTGGAGAGAGGAACCTTTTGATATCGTTGTTCTCAGCATATACCAGAGAGCTCTGAAAATCTGTTGAAATCCATGGCTATTATCCTCGACCATCAGTTATAGCTGTGTGTTAGCTCTTCTGTGCAAATACCCCATAGTAAGCCACAAACGACATCTTTTCAAGTCAACTTTGCAGATTGGGCTAGCACTTATTCAGAAAAACATTTTTTCCATTAGGTACTTTCTATGGTTTTTAGATGGTCCTTTAGCAGCATTGCCAGCTATTTCCTATGTTTCATTTTTCCACATATATACTATTCCAACACTACTTTTAAAAAGCTTTCCTGAAGCGTGGCAGATGAATATTTGTTATAACATTGTAGTAAGCTGAGTAAGATGCTAATTGCAGAAATACTTTTTCAGTTCTTTCGCTTTCCAGGTTCGCTTTTGAGAAATCACAGTTACCTTTGTAATAATGTTGGTTTAGCTTTAGAAATCTTATATAATACTGCTGTAGGTACCATTATAAAATAGGAAAATGATTAATCATTTAAAAGTAGGGTACAAATAAATAAAGAATAAACTCCAGCAGTCAAAAAGCTGTTGTTTACTGTATACTTACTTTTATGGTCAAATTGGATGCGTCTCAGTTTCAGAATTGAGAATGGGTAGAGCAGAACTCTTGTTTGGCCTCTTAATACAGCTGTAATCACAGAGCTTTCAAAAAACAGCGAGCAGGGATTCCATAAAAAACACAATGTATTTTCTTAGGAACGCCTTCACTTAATCCCTTGCAGTCATCGTGAGTCTGTCACATTTTATGATTTGGGAACTGAATTTTGATGTAAGCAGAATTAGCACCGACCTCTGAGGAAGAGCTATATGAAATGGAGGAAAAAGAAGAGGGACTTAATATAAATATTTTAATGTGGAAGTGGGAAAACAAAGCAAGATGAACATGTAAACCAGAATATTTTGTTTTCGGCTGTGTCTCTGTCCTAGTCATGCCAGTGTAAAATTTTTCATGCGTTTATTTCTGTTTTATTACCTGCCTTTCTTTTGTTTCCTAGCTTGCTCGGTTAGAAACTGCCGTGTACTACCTTTTAGGTTATGGAAATATGCTTGAAATTGCCATCCTTTCTGTGTTCAGTAACCTACTGAAGTTAGGGAACAGTTTTGATCCTTCTTCTCCTTTTGCCTATGCTGAAGTGGGTCACTGCCCAGATTTCGGTCTCCTCATTGCGTTGCGGTTTCTGTCCTTTCTGAAAATCCCCCCTGACCTTTTCCCTCCTGCTTGCCCAGAGCGTGTGGCCCTCAGCCAGCGGTGGTTCTTCATCCTTCAGCTGGTGCCATCGCTGTGGGGCAAGGACAAGGGGGATGCTGAGGTGTAAAGAGATCAGGCAAGTCTCGCAACGGTTTTCTCACGTGCAAAACAAAAGGCAAGTGCTGGACTGGGCATTGTTGACTACAGCAATGCTGACCCACATCAGGAGCACCCACAAGAGACGTGTATTTTGGCTTTGTTTGAGAGCACTCAACCTTGTGTGATCCCAGGAGATGGAGGCTGCCAACGTGAGTGTCGGTAAGTGTGTACAGCTGTGGTGCAGGTGTGAGAAAGCAGGGCAGAGCTGGAGGGAGCCGCTGCCATCTCTCCAGCCAGGACACGGGCATTTGTTCCCAGCGGAAAGCCAAAGCTCTGCTCAATGTGACTCATTTAATGTGCGCACTGTACACAGTTAATCACAAGATTAAAGATTAACTTGGAATACTTTGATAAAGTGTCAAGCCAGAAGATGGGAAGCAAATAATTTTGCTCATTTACAATGTTAATGAGAAGAGGGTTTAGTAAAAGACCAGAAGTGTAATATATAAAATTTGGATATTGCAGACTAATAAAAAAACCACTATTCTGAACTATGCGTTAAAAAACTTTTGTTGTATAAAGGAACAGTTACCTCAGCCAAATTTTCAGCTTCAGTAAGACAAAACAAGGTAGAGCTAAACTTAAGTATAAACTATTCTTTTTTTTTTTTTTTTTTTTTCTCCTGGCATGTTTGCCTCATAAAAAGTGAACTATTTTTTGTCTTTTGTAGAAATCTAATCCAAAATGAGTATGTACATCAGATAAAGCTAAAATGAAATTTTGGTTGACCTCTAGGTAGTGGGGAAGAGTTTAGTGTTGAGGTTGAGAAGTTTTTCATATGCAAAAAATCAGGAGGAGACACTGTACTTTGCAGAAGTTCTGTAAGTTTGAAAAGGGATAATTTCAAGTGTTTTCAGCTTTGAGGATGTACCAAAGAACTGTACTCTACAATACAAAGCAACTATGATGAAAATTCACGTTACAAAATAAATCTATTAAATTGTTGTTCTTTTAAGAAATTTAACATTTTTCTTCCAAAATTTACCAAAATCCCTTCTATGCATAGGAGCTAGGCTTTGTCTTTATCTAAGGAGTATTTTTCAAGTAATCCATAAAATATTTTTTTTAAATAGCTGGAGACAACGTAAATGCACGAAAAAGTGCAATTTTATGAAGCCTTTCATCTAAGACCTAATTCAGATAGAATCACCTATATATGAAAGCAGAAAATTCACGTGTTGGGTAGTTAGGCATACACGTCTGTAAGCCAAAGCTGCCTCTGTAAACGTTGTTTTTCTTTCTAAAAGGGTTCTTACATTATTTGACATTTATGAAAAACTATGTTAGAACCTTACATGAAACATATAGTGGTATTTCTTGTGGCAAAGGTATTTTTTGGTACGTTTATGTTAAACTATATATGTGCACATTTGTATATGTATGAACGTATCTCAATATATTTGAAAGAAGAGCTACAAATCAGACTGCAGATTTGTGCCTTTTAATTTGGAGGTTTGTAGTCTGACCATGTTCACTTTGGATTTAAATACCTTTCAAGGTGTTCAAGCTTGATTACTTGGCCTCACCTGAATAATACAGCTTAGAAATAAGGCTTGTATCTGCGTAGCTGTCTTCGTATTATGCTCATGATTACAAATCTTACAACTTCTAAGATCTTTTGTAGAGTAAAATGTGTATTGTAGACACTTCACTTAAGTTTTTTTGACCAGTATTTTTAAAAGCTAGCACAATTCAAAAAATGGAGGTCCAGCTGCCGAATGTGGGGCTAGACTTGAAAGAATTGATATTTCAGGGGGATCACGCTCTGGGGTGGTTGTTTGACCAGTTACATGGATAGAGGATATTTATAGAATAAGACACCAAATGTAGGTATATCAAAGATGTCCGGAGTTCTGGAACAATCAAGGCTCTCTGTGGCACTGAGGGAGGCAGAAGCCTTCATCCTTTTAGTCAAAACCGCAAAACCAGCACCAGTGCTATATACCACTACCAAATGAAGAGCTATGTTTTGAAATAACAGATACTGTACTATAGGTGTGCTGTTACAAAGTGCACTGCTCTTTAAAAATCTCCACAGTGAGTATGCCCCTTTTTATTTTTTCTTTTTTTTTTTTTAAGCTGAAAACTGCCTAGAATCTCAGAAGTGAAAATCATATCTTCAAGCTTCCCAAACTAAAGAGCTTTGGGAAGAGCGTATTTGTCATTATGTTTAATTTGCACATACCTCACCAAAGAAAAGGCCAGGGGAGCTAGGCCGAGAACACAGCTGTACAGGCAGCTCAACTAATTGCCTCTCCATCCTCAGCCTCATTTATCTTCATTTCTTCCCAATTATACCAAATTATCAATAGTCTCTGTTGCATCAGAGTCTTAATCCCCTTTATTCAGGCAGCATTAGATAGTGGCAGATGAATTCTTGGAGGGAGTCAGGGTAAACAGCCATGAAATGCCACCTCTGGCAGATGGCATTGCTCACAAGAAATGTGACAAAACATTTGGAATTTGTTACTAGGCATTGGTATGAGAAGGCAAGCTGTCAATATTTTTTTAAATGATAATCAAGGTGGTGCATACTTATACCACAAGCAGAAATGAATCCTGTCCAAAACCTCAAGCTTAGTTAAGTTCAGCTTGGCACTGCGCTATTGTATTTTGTTGCTAAAGCCTCTCACTTTTTCTTCTTAAGAAATATTTTCACTTTATCTGGTATTAATATCAACATTTTAATAATGTTTCTTCTGATGATAGTTGTTATTTATGGTTTTGTATACCTCAGAAAGAAATACTGATTTGAAGACATAGAACATCCTTTGCACAATAACAATTTTAGGATGTATTTTCTTGAATAGTATCTTTGGCACTCTTGGTCTTTTCTAGGGGTTTGATCCTGCTCCTTAGAGAAGCTAAAGCAAAGCTCCCACAGGTATTCGTTGAGGAGAATTGCACTAGAGATTAGATGAGAGCATTTAATGGCTAGGTTTGCTGAATGAGAAAAATAGCCTGAAAATCAAAGATTGAATGGGTAAGATATCCAATTGCTGTTGTAGGTATATATTCAGCTATTGCCATGAGCAAAAATGAAAGTGATTTTTTAAAGGAAGTACAAAGTTGGCTGCTAATATAGTTCAAGATTTTTTTGTGTGATATTTTTAGACTGGTGCTAAATGAAACACGATAGATTTCACTGCTGACCTTTTACATGAATTAGGTTTACTCACAGGCTCTCCTGGTTTTGGCAGCATTCTAAATTTTTTGGAAGTCAGTAATAACTTGGTGCAAGGAATCAAATGCCAGATATAAAAAATGGTGCATCTTCAGAATTAGTGTGTACCTTGCCAATGTTCCCCATACTGACACAACTTGTTTGAACTTTGCAAGTGTCTGCACTTACTGGTCCTTCACGGAAATTGTGGCTTATGACAGTAAATCTCTTTGGAGAGCTTCTACAGTCATTCAGCTTCAATATTAAAGGGTATTAGGCATCCCTTTTGCAATCTCTTATTCTCTAGTAAAATCTCCAGTGTCTTTGAGTTTTGTGTAGACGCTTCAAGTTGGCAGGGGTTTAGAAGATTGTCCAAATGGGTATGTATGAAGTGCCACGGACTGTAGTTAATTCTTTCAAGCCATACTTCACATTACACAGAGTTCTTCCAGTATTAGGAGTTTTTGAAAAGATTATAAATACATAATTCATTTATTTCACTACAAATTAGCTGAGAAGATTACAATCTGTAACTTGAACTGTTCATAATAATTATTTCTGAGAAATAGTAAATGATAAATTGTTGGAACTTGAACAATCTGATTTTGTACCGTAGCATTACCAATCTGCTGTGGATGTCAAGACGATCTCAAAGCCTCTCAAAGTCAAACTAAGCTATCTGGCTAGTTACAGTCATAGTAAAAACATACAGTACATGTGTCAGTGGTTGTTTCAGTAAGTTGTTAAATATGGGAAAATATTAAGTAATTAAAAAAAAACAAAAGCAAAACCCACTTGGTTTGTGGTGAGTGAAGGTGTCAATGTATATCATCACTGGAATATGAATCCTAGTTCCTTGCTTGCTGGCTGCAGTTGTTGAGTTTAGAAGGATGTATGTTTTATCCTTTCTGGCAGGCAGCCCTACAAACTGCATTCAAGATCTGAAAGTTAAGCTGTTTTATTTCTGGCTTGTGCATCATCAACAGTAATAAAAACATGACAGACCAAAATTTTGACCTTATTTCTCACTGTGAAATGCACGTGTTTCTGAAGACAGACTTTGGTCCTGCAGTAAAAAACAGTTAATTTTTTTGTTGATGGCCCTAAACCAGAAGAGATACCATGTTCTAGTACAGTATTCTTATCTTTGTATAGAAAAATAAATAGCGATAAAGTCAAACACTTATTACTAAAAATGTTAGCAATAACAATTTGGAGTGCAGAAGGGATCAGATCAGTTGTGCAAGAATGAACCATAAGCCTGTGGTTATATTTCAAAATAGTATTGAACATTTAAAGGTTGTCCTCTCTTTTGCGTTCACCAACACTGTGTCTGTTGAAATAACGATCTGTGCAGATTTTTGTAAGCCCTTTTTTGTCAAAAGCACATTCTGTAAGCTGTCAGGAGTCGGGGTCTCCCTGACCCAACTTTCCAGTAAGAATGCTGAGGTATATTATCTGCTCATTACCTCAAAGTTGCTGAGGTTCCTCAGTGACAGAGAATAGAGGTCATTTATTATCTCTCAGGAAAGGGGTTGCATATGCTTTTGACACTGATGCAGATCCAAAAGAAAGTTCAGGTTTTAACTCTAAGTTCCCTAATTCCAAGAATAATACTACACATTGTATAGAAGAAACTGAATAGGGATTTATTAGTTATTATTTCACCCACTACAAGAACTAGCAGACATTGGAGGAAGGCAGCAAATGCCAAGTTAACCCCCCAAAACACACCTGCAAATAACATGAGGTAGTTTTTTCATACAGTGCATAGGCAAGCTGTGGATCTTCTTGCTACAGGATATTGTAGATGCAAAAAATTGACACCTGCTTAATTTAATGGGAGAAAAACCTATTAAAGGTTATTAAATTCAAGGAAAATATCTCTGCTGCAGGAAGTTCCTAATGCATAAATTGTTGGAGAGTATTCTGGGAAATTGTCACTGTAGGTTTTCTCTGTATTTAAAGTCTTCAGTAAGTATTGCTTTTGGCCCTTGTTGGAGACAAGGTATTCGGCTACGTGAACTGTAGCTGTCTGTATGCAATCATTCTGGGAGCCATTATTCCTTTAGTTATATTGCCCCTCCCTCCAGAAATATCATGACTAATTTCCATTTAGGAAGCCATAAATATCTAACTATTGAGATGAAGATTACAAGCTTTTCCATGCTCCCCCCTCCCCTCTTCATTATCACATGGTTAACTATCAGGTAACAAAGAAGTAAAGGCTTCATTTATTAATTATCAGAGCTTTTCTCCAGCATGTCACATTCCTTCCTAGCCAAGAAGCAACTTGTTTTGATTAATATTTATGCATGACTAAATCAGCAAAAGAAAAGAGAATGGTTACAGATAGCTAACTTTGAGAAGTGCTTTTGAATATTAGTGCATTTTTATGAAAATTATATATTTTGTATCTAACTTTCTATAAATACAATGTTTCATCTTGCTAAACCTAACTTTGATGGGGTGCTTTGGTGGTATAAGTTGAATCAGCTGACCCATTGAGGTATGTTTGGTATTTTGAGTTTAAATGAAGATGCTGCCACTTTGAGCAGTTTGTGTTTTTATCAGACTGGTCCCTTACATCATAGTGCATTTTCTTTCTTTTTCCTGGATCTTTTCATTTGTTTTGCAACATTTTTCCCACTTTTTCGTACTAGTTACTTGAGGAAAAGGCCATCCATATTTTAGCAATTGTCTGCAGAAGAGTGTTTTGTTGAAAAGTTTTTGTTGCTGCAGCCAGTAGTTCCTCTACACTGGTCTTAGAAAGTAGGAGAAAACACTCTGTCGTATTTTAGTAGCTATCAGCTTTTTTGTGTATGTAATTTGAAGGGATGAATGAGCCAGTCTGTTGTTAGAGAGAGAGAGAGAGAGAACAGGTTTTTTACTGTGAGTCTTTTGACACTGAGCACCTGATTGTAATTGTGAGATTTTGTTTTGACTGGAAAGGCCCCTTGCAGGACAGTCTTACATTCTGAGGTAACTGACAGTAAGGAGACTTTCCTGGTATTGTGCTTTAGCACTACTATCATCGATCATAATTTGGGAACTTTAGAACACATTGTATTTACCACCTTCCTATTTCTTTTTGTGTGTTCATTTTAAAGGAAGCAATTGAAGGTTTGGGAGGGATGGTTAGGTTCCTAAATAAATACTATGTCTCTGCTTTTATTTTCTGAAAAAGTATCTTCTTGGAATTAATTCTTAATTAAATTGACATCAAATATTCTGACATATTCCCAGTTATCTTCAGTATCCTGTTTGCTGTGAAATAAACTTTGATTTTGCTGTCATTAAGACTTTTCAAAAAGTTTAGAAAATATATTCAGATTTCAGATGCCTTCTTATTGTATAATTATCAACAGATTACTTCACCTAAGTTCTGACAGACATATTTTTTAAGTATGACTGACTGATGGACAGATTGGGAATTGCTGAATTAATGGGCACATTTCAAAGCTTTGGCAGGGCTAAGCAGTAATTACATCTGCTGAACCACTTGATAAGTTTTTGGAAGTAGCCCAGTAAAGCCATCACTGGATTTCTTGAGTTTTAATATCTTACCCTACACACTTTCATGGCTTTCTTGTAGGGCACAATCCAGAAGTTGATATAGCTGAATACACATAGCTAAACAAATCAATGCATTAAAGCTTTAAATGCATTGCAGATCTTCCATTTAGATTTGCAGATGGATGTCATGCTTTTGGGGGCTGATTAAAAATCTCATTCCCATTTTAAAGTAAAAAAGTTTATTTGGGGGCAATAAGGGACCACAGAAAGTGTCTACGCTTGCGTGGTCTCCATAAATAACATCATCTACTGCCAGTATGAGGGACAGTATTTGGGGTCATAATCCTGACCCAGAACAGTTTTATGGTTTTCTGACAGGAAAGTGACGGTTTACCAGGAATATAACCTGGATGGTGTCCTCCTATCCTTACTGTAGTGAGATTCTCAATTTATCTAATATGCCAAAAATTGTTTTCTACCTGATCTGCTCTTCCTGGGACATTCAGATGAAGATACCATGAAAAGAGTTGACAGAAAGTTGTAGGGTGAAGTGTTTTCAGCAGAGGATATTCTGTGTAGGCCAAAAAAAAATGACCCTTTTTCCCAGGTGAAATTGGGATATTGGTAAAAACAAATAGTCTGTAACACCTGGAAACACTGGGGCTAGGAATGCTGGCAAATAGGCCCATGTTGTTTTAGGAGTACTGGGGTTCTAGATAAGGCAAAAAAGTCCAAAGGCCTTGTGTGTGCTGGACACTTGTAAAAGAAGTTAGAGGTGATAAATACTTTGAAATTATCAGTACTGAAATAGCAATGCATTGAATACCTTTTTCATTGCAGTTGATGTTATGCTTAATATGCCCAACAGTGTGAAAAATGTGTTTAAAAATAATTTTAGAAAAAAATTGGACAGTGAGGATGGTATTGCTTTCAACAATTTGAGTTCAATTTTTCAGCAATGTATCACAACAAAAAAATAAAATGACAGACATAGATTGAAACAGTGTGGTTGTTCAATTCAAAGGTACCTCTGACAGAGTGGATTTCATTTAGCTAGACCAGACAGTTTTAAGGCTGATAAAATGAATTTGAAACCAAATGAAAAGAAACTGTCACCAAATTGAACTTTGATTACTTTCTGGAGATCTTTCAATACCTAAAAACAAGGCACTAATTTAATCGTCACAAATATATCTTCACCAAAAAAAGTTTTTTGGATTTTGTTTTGGTGAACACAAATGCACAGAGAGGTTTACTACTAGTAAACACGTAGCTTTAAGAGTTATCTTATAAAATTGCTACAATCAAAGATGGGTGAGTAGCAGTATTTCCAGAAAAATTAAGCTGAGCTTATCACTTGCATTTCCTTCAACTAAACAAAATGAAACTTAAACAGAGGCACTTTGCTTACAGACATGTACATGATTGTAAATGACCTTTCAGTGGGTCTGTGAGTACAGTGTATATCAGCAGCAGCATGTGTATGTATTACTTAGGCTGATTTTCCCTATTTGTTTGTGTTACCTGTGATTTAACCCCCTGTGCATCTGAACTCATCTGAATTCGCTGTTCACAGGGACTTGGGAAGAGAGATGTACAGAATTTGGCCACTGGGCTGTAAAATGGCATTAAGGGAATGCTTACCTCTCACCGCATTTTAATTTAGAAGTAAATGGATTGGGGTTTGTTGCATTAGTTTTGCTTTTGCTTAGTTGAACATAAGTGTAATTCATGCACTGATAAATAAGTTCTCTCAAATAACCTGTTAAGACTGGTAGATACCAGACTTTAAGTATATCATAAATAACTTTTTCTCTTACCAAATCCATGTAGTGTCCATCTTCATCTGTGCCCTTTGAAACATGCATTGTGTTTCTGCCTAGGTGACTGTGTACAATGCATACAGTCAGGCCTTTTTTTTCATCCGTATTGTGCATTTAGCTGCAAATCTGAACACAGAACTGTACACCACACATTTGCTGGGTGCCCTGGACTGGATGGCTGAAGCAGGTCAGACCTTTTTTTAGCTGCTTCTGCTGGGCAGCCAGTGCACTCTGCAATCTTTTAGGGTGGCTGGCCAGCTAATACCTCTGCCTTTTCCCTCCTGCTTTGGTGTGGCTATGTTAAGGAAACCGCAGTCTCTGTGCTTGCTTCTGACAAGCGTCAGGAGCTCTGGAAGATGGTGGTTCTTGTCTCTCTTGCCCTTTTTTAATGCTGAGTACAATCTGTTCGGGGACAAGATCGACTAGAATGCAAACAAGATAAGGAAAAATTACCTTTTTGTCCTTTAGTTTTATCTGTTGGAGAGAAGGTCATATGGGTAGTGGGTAATAGTGTTAAACATAAAGCTTTTTGTAAAGTGTATAAATGATGTATTGGCATTTTGACAAATCAACAGACTTCTGAGTGCTCTAATAATATTCCTATGACACTTATGAATCAAGTTAGGATATTTCATTTTAAAATATTAGTTTTTCATTTAAAATAAATAAAAAGCTATATTTCCCTTCATATACAAGAAGTAAAGTAAGTTCCATTGCTGTTCTCTGTTGTCTCATTTTCCATGGTGTTGTATGTTTGCTTTCTTTTTTCATATATTTTTCCCCCTTTTGTTTCATATATACCTAAAAGAAATTACTTGAAGTCCATCTCTCTGTATACAGTAGTGTGGTTCATTGTTTAATTTTAGACTCCTTATCTTCTATATTAAAAAGAGTGACAGCCTTCAGTAGCTTAGTGTGGACAAAGAAATTATTTTTTCCTAATACAAATTTCTTCAAAGACCAAACCTTTTGAATGTAATGAGAGAAAAAAATTTTGACTCCCATAAATTTATTTTTGTGGTGTATTGCGTGATTCATATCATGAAGTTTTATTTTTAGTTTCACCTGTAACCTCGTTATACCAAAGACAGGATTTAGAATCAAAACATGACATCTTTGCCTTATTGATGGCACCTATTTGGACAAAAAATGGCAATGAACAGAAATCTTCTGAAAAATTGTAGCTAAACCTAAATTTGATGTATTAAGGAGGATTTATTTTTTATAGATGTATTCACTTCTAATTGTTATGGTTACAAAGCATTTGAAAATAGGCATTGATATATATATGTCAGATATGTACTTGCTGATATAACATACTGACAACTGTGTTACTAAATAAGAAAATGTGTATGCGCAAAAATGAATATCTTTTTTTAAAGTTGTGTGATAGTAAAAGGACTGAGTATATTACCACAGGTTTGCATTTTACATATTTGATTTATAATGTGAATCTAGTTCTGGCTTACTATTAATTTATATGTAAATTTTTCTTACTACATGGGAATAGACACTGCAGGGACGGATGCAAGTTTTCTTTTAAAACTATTATTTTTTAGCTATGCAAAGGGCCTGTGGGTAGGATGAATTGAAAGCATCTATGGTATAGAGCACAGCAGTAGGACCTGTGAGACCCGACTTCTCTTCCAGTTTCACCATTGGTCTACCAGGTAACACAGGGGAAGTTGCTTCAAAATTCTGCACCTCAACTTTCCCACTTGTAAGTTGGAGATAATCGTACTGCCCTTAAAACACATCACAATTGAACAGTTCTAGGTAAGAAGTAGTTCTAATTATTATTTTCTTTTTAAGAGACTTGCTACTACATAGTGTATGCAGTCCAGATTAAGTGATGAAGCTGTTATCTATGTGGTATACTGCAGACTACAGGATACATTTCATTTAACATGCACTTTTATTATACATCATATGCTCAGCAGTATTTTTTTTTTTTTCTTTCTCTAAGGAGAAGTGATAGGGAACATAAGAGTACAGGAATGGTCTGTAGAGATAAGTGTATTGCAATTTATTCTTGTGTTGCTGGTACTGAATACTGGAGCAGATTTACAAGTGGAATTTGCAGGGAAAAAAGTTATTATTGTCCCCATCTGTAAAGAAAACTGGTCCAGTGATTTGGACTGTACAACATAATTTAAATTCAGTTTCCTGTTCCACTGCAGGTTGCCTGTATTTCCTTAAGCAAGTCACTTTTCTGCGCAGTGCAATTCCCTGTCTGTAAAAGAGGAATAATTGTACTTTCGTATGGAATGTGCAACAGTTGTAAAGCTGGGCACAGAAGGCTGGTAGGGCACTCTGATGCTACAGCTTCGGGGCCGCACAAGTGTGGTGGGTAGATGCATGAGCCTTTGGAAGGACAAGAGAAACTTCCAGAAATAAGTAAATGAGCTAAGAGTTTAGACCATCTGTGCCTGGGGTTGGAAGTATTGGAGAAGAACAAATGGGGTAAGGGAGACTTTAGATGAAGAGTGCAGTTTTTTCTTCTCATTCAAAAATCTCTGACAAACTGTCTTGTGCACAGTTTTTGTGGCTGCTGCCCCGATACATGAAGTTACATGTACGAAATCTCTTTCTAAGCAAAAAATGCATGCTAAGGTACGTCATGTGTGGGTTTTGAGGAAGAAAAAAGTATAAATGTTGAACTTGAATTTACTGAAAAAGCATATGGAGGAAAATAAAACTCATTTGGTAAAATCAAATGCTAAGCATTTCCTCAGAAGATCTTTTCTAAATTAAGCGTTTAACTTGAGAAATACTTTACCAAATAATACCACCTCTGTTTCACAATATTCAGAATGAACAACTTCTATACTAAGTATCAGTCAAATGTTATTTGAAAGAGCTGATATACAGTATATTTAATAACAAAGATGCTGACACAGCCTTAACTGTAGTAGTTCTTCTAATTACTGCACTATGCCATGTTATATTATATCACATGGCATAATTTAGTGTATCTTCCTTTGTCAATGTATTAGTCATCATTTTACAAATTAGAAATCTTTTATAGGAATGTAATTCATACTTGGACATAGTGCTAAAATGATGGAGTGATTTCCTTTTTTCTCAATCATTGATCTTTCAAACTTTTTCATTTAGCCGTATTAATCATGTTTATTAGCTAAGTGTTGTCATGAAGAATGGAATTTTTCTGTTACTTTCATATTCAATTAAAATGTTTTTTTGCTTGCTGCCTCTATCTGCTGCATCATAGTAATCTATTTACTTATTCTAATTGAAATTCTTGTTCATAAATTCAAAACAAAGTCAATACTGCAGTTACACATTTTCATAACAATCTATAATCTAATTGAAAATATGGGGCGTACCTGAGAAGAGACTGTACTTAAAATATGTTTTTATTCTAGAAACATTAAATCTAACTTTTTTAAGGTGGTTTGTTTTGTGGACCAGGTGTATTTCAGAATTCACTAACATGGTCTACTTAACTGCTGTTTAAAAGGAACTTGTTGTTATTCAAGTGTATAAGCGTAATACTGAAGAAAACTACAATCTGTAAAATTGCTGCAGAACACCCTCTCTTCAGAAGACCTAACAGATATTCTAGACCAAACACATGAGACACGAGTGCTTAGTTCGCTATACTGTGGTTTTGTTGTAGACAGTAATTACTGTGCCTAATAGATATCTGGACTCTTTAAATTCCTGAATACTAATGATTTCCTAGCCCAACCTAATCCCTGCCTTGTTTAACCTAGCTAAGTTGTGTTTCACTTAGGACATCCCCAGGATCAAACCCAGCAGTGGAGGGAAAGCTCTTTAAGCTCAGAGATAACATAGCAGCGGGATAAATTGGTGTAACCTGTTCAGGGATGAATTTAAGCTAGAATGCTAGTGAGCATTGGAGGGAGTGAGTAGCAGAGCGACGCTCCAGTAAGATTAGCAGTGGTGAGAGACCTGAGGAGCCCGCGGGTGGACACCAATTAGTCTCTGGCAGGGACTGGGTGGCCTGATTCCCTGTGATAGCAGGAGATTGTGATTCAGTGTCTCAGATGTTCCCTTTCTGCCTTGTTTACTTAATTGTGATTGATGTTTACTTGGATGATTTTATCCTTAAACATTTAGCTTGTCCTGTTTCCAAAAACTAGTGTTACGAAGGTAGGTGATGCTGAAAGTTTTTAATCATATTTTTTGCCTGATGCATATTTATTAATTTATTAAAAAAAAAAATTCAGGTGTAGGTTTCAGGTGCTTTGTCTGTGGTAGGTGCTTAGCTATGGTAAAGAGTATTAGCTCATTGCTAACCAAGCAAAATGTTTTTTAAAGAAAAGTATATGCCATTTATGGTTTGTTTGTACCCTGTTTTGCAGGTGGGAGTGAATCCTCCTGGGACAAAGACAAGCTTCAGTCTCCCATTACAACGGGATCACAGCATAGCATTGGTCATCCGACACTATCAGGGCAGTCGAGCCTTGGAAGCGCGCACCCACTCAGTCCTCTCCAGCAGAACCACCTGCTCACCAACAGTACGTACTGTGCTCTTATGGGGGAAAAAAACGTACGTGGAGCCCTGCTTGGAGGCTGGGCTTGCATTCCTTCCCGGCCTCCTGGAGGTGGGGGAGATGGATGGGAGACGCCTGAGCGACAGGAGGGTCAGTCCTCCCACTGTCTGCTGCACTTGTGCATCATGGCCAAGCCACCCACTGGGATACAGCTGCCCTCTTTGAATAGTCACCCACTGCTGGGTTAGGAACTGTCAGTCCTTAATTGACAGTTCCATGGCCTGGACTGAAGGGAAAAATAACCATAAAGTTGCTTAAAATTTTAGCTATGTGAGAAAATTGTCTTCCAGTTTAAAATTGCTGACCACCAAATATGAATATGAGCCCCAGGATTAAATGCAGAATGTCTAGTTGAAAGTGAGCAGAAGCAATCCCTCTGCCATGTTTTGCCTTGTACCTGCCAGGTGTGGGCAAGGTCATCCATTGAACCCAGCTATCCAAAGCAGCTGGAGTAAAAGGACACCGATAAAGTTTGGATTTGGAACTTAAAGCTCCCTTCAGACCCATCTCTTTTCCTTCCCTTAGGAAGGCAGCAGGTGGGAAGCCAGCAGTTCCCCTTCTCCTTTGCACCCACAGAGGGCAAGAAGGGAAGGGAAAGTTATTCCAAGAAAGATGTTCAGGATTAATAATTTAAAAATTAGTGAGGAGTAAAGTTAATTCTAACAGATGGTGGTGGATGAAGAATGAAAATCTCACTGTGTCTGAATTCTTGTTATTTAAGCTCTTCATCTTCAAAGTTTTGAAAGTTCATTTTTGGTGTTAATTTTAATGAATGAAGGACATATCTGGCTCCTTACACAATTGTAGGAGCAGATAGTTCCTTGCTACCTATGTAGAGCCCCAGACTTGAACAAATCAAAGCTATTGAAATGATACTTACAATATGGACCCATATTGCTTTGTTCATGGGAAGGTATGGAGCTGAGCATTTTGGGTTAAGTGTCAGTAGTTGAGAAACACCACATCAGAGGACTCGAATTCACTGTAGTTTATCCTTTCATTTTATATTCTTGCATAATTCAATACCTGTATATATTTTACATACAGGGATATTGTGTTCTTTGCTGTTAAAGGAAACTTTAAAGATATTTTATAGTAGATTTTGCAGTAGGCAAATGTCTATAGGCTATTAAAGGGTTTATTGAATGTCAGGCATTATGTCCAATGATTTGCAAGTGTGGGATATATTTTCTTCATAGTCCTCTGAAATGTTTGACGGATTGTGTCTTAAAACTGGTGATGTGCTGTTAAATTCTGTTTGTAGTTTGCATTTAGTTTGCATGTCAATTGGACTTTAAGTAGACATACAACTCAATGTGGCCAGATGGTGTCTGGGAGTTTTGGAACTCTATAGAAAGATTATTGGGCTGTTAAGGGAGATAGGCAGGGGAACAAAGGCTTATGGATGTAAGCACTGAAGGGATTGTCAGTATGGTTTAAAGTGAAGGGAGATGTATGTGGGCTTTGCTTATTACCTATGATAATTAATATTGGCATGGATCATCATATAAAATATATAGTGAATCATAAGACATCACAGTTGTTGATCATGATATACTCAAGCTAAACAGAAATAGTGTGGGAGCTCAGAATATATACAATTCTGCCTTTTGTGGTGGGCGCAGTCCTGTTTTTATATTGCTACAGTCAAATTGTGGTGGAATAACATAAGCTATATCAGTCAATGATATTTTTTATTGTGGGTTCTGTCATACGCCAAAATGGTGACTGGCCTTCTCATTTAAAATAGTTACGATAGAGCCAAAAGTTAAAAAACTTCTAGAAATAATTAATGTGAATAGCATGTGGTTCTGATTCTGACTAGCTATATGATTATGTTATTTACTACTTGTACCTGAATTTTTCAATGAGAATTTCTAATCTAAATTTCATTTAGAAAAATGATAACACATTTTGTCTGGCAGAATGAGTCCTATTTTTTCTGAAAAAATAATTTTGGATGCCCAAAGGTAACTATCTTCAAGTGGTCTCTGTAACGAATTCTTAAATGCAAAATAACCTGAAACAATTCTTTCAGTGAATTGGCGTCTGGGTCTTGCTTTCCATTGTAGTCATTACTAAATACTGCAAGTAATACACAGGCTGAAACAGATATTAATGAAACATGAGAATCCAGTTCTTGCTAGCAGTAACATCACCTTTTTGGCAATGTCAAGATCTGCAAGTTGGTCCAAATGAATTTCATACCTTCTTAAATTGTTTTATATCCATAGCAGAAGACAATTTAAAGTGACTTTTTGGAAATTAAAACCTCTGGCAACAATTTTAACCTCTCGTTACATGTTCCAGTTCCCAGACCTTCTGTACGGTAGTTCAGTAGTGGCTACAGTCCAACCCACAGCTTCCTGTATTCAAGAAATAGTCCTAATACAAAAATCTAGTCTCAGACTGCTGTGTATGTGAACTAATAATAGTAAGAGGACTTGGTAGGAGTATGTTGTCAGATAAAATTATTAATAAATATTCATCGGATGTATTGGAAAAACATGCAAATATCTGCATGTTTTGTGGTTTTGTCTTTATTGCTGCTAATAAAGAGATCACTGAACTTACGCACTGTTATATATTCATTTTGCTAATATTGTGCTACTTCACAGCTGTATGTTTCTTTCCCTAATACAAACCAGACAGCCTTTTCTGGAATGCAAAGACAATTAACCTCTATGTAACATCAAAATTACTAATGCATAATAGTATTGAGTTTGACTAGTCGGTGTTCCAGTAGAATATAGACTCTAAAAATTAAGGTGTTGGGTTATAAAGTGAGGGACTGACACATATAACCTGTGCATGCTCTCTTTTAGGGATAGACCTGCCGTTTATGATGATGCCCCACCCTCTGCTTCCCGTCAGCCTACCTCCCGCTTCGGTCGCAATGGCAATGAATCAGATGAACCACCTCAATACAATAGCTAACATGGCTGCAGCAGCCCAAATGCACAGTCCTCTTTCCAGGGCAGGGGCCTCTGTTATAAAGGTAAGAGTCATCTATGAGGCTTAGAAAAAACAGCTTTTTGTGGCTAACAAAAACATTTACAGTAACTTTCTTAAGGAAGATAACTAAGAGGCAATGAGCTTATACTTATACTGCCTATAGCACACCTGGTCTGCTGTTCCTGACAGTGCTTCAGTCTGAGGAAATACCCACGAGTACAGTCAAGAAGTTAAGATGCTCTGCCCTATCTACAAATCTGTAATGTAATTAAAAACAGATAATAACACTCACTAGAGGGTAGGGGAATAAGCAGTGCTGCATCTGTTAAAGCTCAAAAGCTATTCTAAAATGTTGTTTAAAATCAAACTTAATGTTATGCTTAAAAGAAAATGCTATAGAACATAACAGGAACTCTAGTGCAGTGCAATTCCAGAACAGGTTAATAGCAGAGAACATCATCAGAAGTACCTTAGTGACTGTCATCTCCGGTAGCCACACCTACATTTCCTTCTGGCTGGGTAAAACGTGTTTATACTTTTGATACTCTCTTCCAAGCAGGTTGTTAAGAAAATTTCCTGCCTGTGTTGAGAGCTGAAGTCCTGCCACACACTAAAAATATGTTGAGACAAGAAATGTTCAAAGTAGAAGGATGTAGGATCAGTGTATGTGAAGGATTGGTGCTATGGGATTCTCTAAAACACAGTGTTGCCCTCTTCCTATTGAGCAAAAATGAAAAGTTTTCGTCAGTCTAACTTTTGAGTTTATTTGCATGCATGTGTGTGTTTCTTGTTGTCAAAATTAAATTTTTGTCAGCTTTGAAAGGTAGTTAGTCCATTTTTCTTTGGTTTTAAGTATATGAGTCTATAGAGCTATCTGTTCTGGAAAGTACATGTCTCTTTATTTTGATATTTATGCTCATTTACACTCATGTATCCCCATCATACTGGAATCCCAAAGTTCTGAGTTGCCTTATTCTAATAACTTTCACTGATTTGCTGAACTTAATCTCTTGTATCTTTATTGTAAAACATCTTAATTATAAAATATAATTATTTTATCATTGAGAAAGTTACTGTTGCCAATATTACAGGCCAATTGTGAGAATAAATTAGGATTGTACTTTATCTTGTCACAGCTTGCTGCTGCAGGAAATTTTGTTTCTACATCAAGCAGGGAAAGAAACTAGTAGTACACAAGCACATGTTTGTTTTTCATACTTTTATTTACGGATACCAACATACATTCAAGGAAGAAAGCAAATCTCTCTTGTCACATTACAGTATCATAAAATATTACGTGTCTCTCTTGCTGAGGTTCTGGAGGTCTTTGTTTTTCTTCTGATTTTCTTCCTGGCCCTGAGCATCTCCAAAATTGCCTCAGGTTGTTTTTCTTCTTTACTGAGAGTCCACTTCCAAACTAGGGCAAATGTTGTTCTTAATAGTTTGATTTTGTGTTTATTTTGTTTTCTTGGATTCTGGGAGGCCGGTAGAATTTGAGGAGTGGGGTGGGGTGGTTCCCTAGTTAGAGACAATTCAGAATTGAGATCTATAAAAACTTCTTATCATCAGTGTATCTGCACAGTTGTTGACTGGGTGGGGGACACGTGCTATCTCTGATGTCCAACTGTCCCTCAGTTAATACAAGTCACTGAATTGTTAGATATTAATTGAGGTTCCATTCGTTTCACTCAGTAACATTTTCTATAACTGTTCAGAGACCTCTTGAGAAAACTATAACTTAAATACAGCAGTAGAATATTTGTAGCAGCAAGTAGACTGCATAAGCTTTGATTATATGTTGAATGCTGTCAGTACATCAAAATGAGGATTGAATATGTATTTGTAAACAACGCTAGTTCTTTGTAATATAAACTACAGTTTTTGCAAACGGTTAGGTTTAAGGATGCTCTTTAGCAGGCCCTTGCTGTTGCTAGTTACTCATTTACAGCTATTTTTTCCCCAACACCTGCACTAGAGGATACACAATATCTCCACAGCAACAGTAGGTCTCACCAGCACTCTAGTGGGAATTATTTCCTCTACATGATGTAGAGGAAAATACACCAGTAGCTAATGTGACAGAGGTAAAGTGTGCATCCATTGCTGTGTTACTCAAACCTGTCAAGTGATGCTGCATCTTTCTATCGTTTGTTTTGAGTGCTGAAACTGTAGATGAATTTTATTACAGAGAGTGTGAAGCTCCTTTTGTCCTTTCCTTCCCTTATGTACAATCATCTAGCTCTGAATGGTGACCAGTTAAGATGAAATCCTTGTACAAAATGAAACGTGTAAAAGAAAAGCATTGCTGCTGTTGTCATGTCAGCAGTATTACTTTTATTATGTGACATTATTTCAGTGCATTTAATAAGTACAAAAAATTACTAGTTTTAGATAGACTGCAACTCCAGCATCATGTCGTTACTTAAAATGGGCGAAATGAATCGAATATATTGAGTATGTATCTATTTCCATACTCTGATGACTAAAATACCACTTGGCCTGTTTTCTAGAGGTGTGAGAATCAGCTGCTTTATAAAGGTTTTGAATGAAGTCATTATGCTTTTTATATCACGTTTGCCATTTAGAAATAAGCTGTTCTACCAAGATATGCATGATCAGCAAAGTTAACATTTAGTGCTCCAGAAAGAAATGTCATAACTATGAAACTTGATTTCTTCCTGACAGGAACACCATAAATTAGGCAGGCACAATGGCCAAGCTCACAAAACCTTCTTAGCCATCTATAATATGATCTGATGTGATTATAGCAGCACCCGCTAGCAGTGCTATAGCTACGGTTCTGACAGTGCCCCTGTAATAAATGCAGTCTTTAAGGCATTTACTGCGCATCTGAAAGAGTTTGCTCTGTTTGGAACTTGTCTCAAATGGTTCTGAAGAATCTGTATAATTGAGGGTCTCATGGCAAAAACAGAATTTGACAGCAAGGCTGACTTCACCACCCTCTCTCTTCCTCTTGCGCCTACTCTGCAATCCAGTTACTGGCCTAGGTTTAAAATGCTTTGCCAGCCTGGTCTTGAGGACCAGGCTGGGGTGGAACTTAGCTGCAGTACACTTGAATCATGGTTTAGGCTAGAAATAGTAGTGAATAAAAGTAGTGGTTTCCTGTCATCCAGTAATTTTGTTCCTGAAACTCAGAAAAATCTACTCAGTGATGATAGTTTTGGGTCTTCAGAAGCAAAGTTTGGATGGGCCCTTTATACAAAAGAGAAAGGATTTTTCACTGAAGTTTGTAGAACAACTCGACTCCAGAGAGCAGTAACTATGTAACATTAAGAGTTTTATTTTACAGTGAATATGACTAATTATGTGACGAATATGACTATTAATATGGAATCACAGCATATTATACAGTTTCTCATAAAGGAGCTGTTAAGATCTATGCTGAGAACACAAATTGAATAGAATGCTGAAAGCACACCTAAATCTTAACAGATCATTTAAATTAAATTGGGTCCAAAGGAGCTGAGGCCTCACATGAAGAGGTGTCACAGCAAAAATGGGAATAGCTCATCTGTTCATTGACAGTACTTTTGAACCTCAGAATCGGACCGTGCCCATATAACAGTTCTGTCCACAGTGGAATGACCCCTCAAGCTGCAGATCCTCAGGCTACGTACAATAAAGGCATCAGGTAGTGTCATAAGCCTAAAGTCTCAATTTATACAGATTAAGCCAGAAGGGGCTTATATGACTAAAAAAACATATTAGCTTGCACAATTGCAGCCAAAAGGCGGGAGGGGATGAGGGGGATGTTTGGGGTTAGGAAAGTATAAGGAGGACTGGCAAGAGCCAAGTTTCTGGTGCCGTGACTATGTGAGTCTTTGTATATTCACTGAAAGGCCACTTTCCCAGGTGTCCTTCGGAACAAGGTTGGCGGGAGATACTGTCGATAGGGTGGGCTTGAGATTGTGGGAACCGAATCCAAACCAGGGGCCTTAAGGTGCTCCCTTTTGTGTTAGATATCAAAGGAGTACTGATAGTCGAGTAATGAGGCAAAATTTTATCCCAGAGATTTGAGAGGCTCTTTTACCCTTCTCTCCCAGTTTTTCCTTGCTTCTTGTTCTATTCACCCCACGTGTTTTGCGCTGTCCTTGCTCCTCTTCCTCATGTCTCACCCTTCGTCCTCCATCTCTCTTCATCGTTCTCTCTCCCTTTCCTTCTGGCTCTCTAACAACCTCTTCTGAGCCACTGAGAGATGTGCTTCTCCTGAGTAGGAGTATTTCTGCAAATTGGTTTCCTGCTCCCCATTTTTCTTCTATCGTCATTCCCTCATGCTTGCTGTATTCCTACTTATTCTTTTTTCTCTTATTCTTTCTGCTCTTGTCCAGGTCCCAATAAGGAATAAATGGCACATTTTTTGAAGGCAGCTGGAAAACCCAGAGAAAAGAAGTTTAAATGGAATAGAAATGCTTTGCTTCAAAAAAACCTCAAAATAAAGCATTTTTATTTTTGTATTTGAAATCATCTTTCTTTCAGAATTTCACCCCAATGTACTTTAGAAACAAACCAAAACCCACGCACTTCCCATCCACCCCACCCCCCCCAGACACCCCACACCCCCAAAAAACGGGGACATTTTGGGTGAAATGCAATGTTTTATTTTGGTAGGAAAACTGAAATCTTGTACTTCACATCAACTCTACACAATTTCTGTCTGAATATTTTGGTCTACTGATAAAGAGAACAAAGCAGTATTTGTACAGTGTGATCTAGACATGCAGTAGAGATTTTTGAGTCTCCTTTTCTTTGTGTTCTGTTCATCTCCTGATTTCGTGGGATTGTTAAAGCATTTGTAAAGGATGTATATGACATGATTTTAAATTCCCTAAAGAGAATACAGATGGGCTGTGTAATTATTGCTGAGAGGTGCTATTTTCTGTGTGCTGTACAACTCATATTCATAATATTTACCTGACAGCCAGAAAAATGTGGCCATCTCGGAATACTCTGAAACGATTCTTCTCAGTATAGAAACATTTCTTGTTACAGAATTTATAACATTTAATTTCATAGCTCTCTGTGCATTCAATTCATTCTGAAATGTTTCCAGATTATTACAAGATTTATAAAATAAAACTTCCATAAAATTTGTGTTATTTTTCTCATTATTAGATTTATTCTGTCCCGTTTCATAGCATGTGTTCATTGCTGGCAGCTTATTGCTGAAATGGGTACTAGAATATGTTAGGGGAGTGACACGTGAGACAAGAGTAGTTTAAGTTTGTTTCTTATACGGCTAATTTTTGTGGCTGTATCTGTAGCAAAGGAGAAGTGAGTGTGCAGTTTTGTGCAGTTTTGTATCTTTTTATTCAGTGATACAGAAAAACTACTACATGGGGAGATGTTCAGGTCCCTGCAAATTGCATTAAATATCCTTCTCACCTCTCCTGCTTTGAGGGCAGGCATATCCCTCTCCCTGCAATGCCAAGAATGCCTTGCTTGTTAACACCGAGACACCTAGTTGCTAGGTTAAAGAATAAGCAATGAATACTTATTTTAAACTTTCAAGTGGAAAAAAATACAGTAAGAAGCAAGTACATCTCTTTTTTGCAAAGCTTGCAAGGGAATATTGTTAGGTCAAGCACATACTAGCTTTTAGTTCTGGCTCAGATCTTTTTAGTATTGGCTTAGTCATTTGCATTTGTACTTAATAACTAATATAGTATAAAGTAGGTTAGATAGAGCATTATCATCATTAGTCCTGGGAGTGCCTTTCTTTCATTCAGTAGCAGCACTGGGTGAAACAATTCATAGGAGGGGTACAAGTAGAAAGTTTCCATTGCAAGATCCTTTCCAATTTTAGTCAATATTATACTTTCAGGTTCAAAGTAAAATGTAAAGGTAAAATCTTAATATACGAGTGAAGGTTGCCATAGTTTTCACAGTGACTGCCAATTTAAGAAATGGTGAAGAAGGAAGCTCTTGTTTGGCTGTTTACCAATACCATCTGATTAGCTGCGGTTTTCTGTTTGGCTGAGCAGCTGGCAATTAATGAATTGATAGGAAGTAGTCACAAGGTAATGGAATTAGCAAGTGAACATCTGGTATTAAAAATCACTAAATGTAGAAGAGTTTTTATGATTTCTTAAATTTGGTGGGAAAGTAATTGCCAGTTGACTACAGCTGAAACAACTATATGTACGCAGTGAAAAAAATTGCATTTTAAATGGCAAAGTGCATATTTTAAGTGAATGACTTCCCGATACACTGCAAAAGATGAATGGGATCCAGCTGGCTTTCAGACATACAGATCCTATCTTAGTTTTAGACCAGCTGTTTACCTTGTTCATCTCCAGTTCTTACAGCAATTGGAGATACTACAAGTAGCTCAGAAGACCAACAAGTCATCCATACTCTTTGCGTGTACCCATTTCCAGACTGAGATGATTCAAAATACAAACCTAACCACTGTTCTCTTGCCCAGAAACAGTAACTCTAACCATTGTATTTCTTGTCGGCCATTGTCCAGCATCATTTCGGATTTAGCACAGCTCCTGCTTACTGTGTCAGGATTATTCTTTTTCTTTGAGAAGTCTGCCAATTATGTATTGCTTTTCTCAATAGTGCATTAGCTTTAGAACACTATTTAAAATGTACTTGTTATTAGAATTCAATTAGTATTACTATCACCTAAGGTCAGTTGGAAAGAAATATGTGTCTTAGTATTAACTAAAGAAAAAAAATGGTTAGCAATTCAATTCTTTGCTAACTGAAATTGTGTTTTCTTATTCTTCTCTCTTTATTGAAGATGGAATTCAGCCAGGGAGATAGAAGCAGCAATATCACAGGCATGAAATTGTGGTGGTTTTGGAGAGGAGGTGAGGAGGTCTGCAGCCAGTCTACTGGCTGACTGCTCCTGGCTTCACAGATCCCTCCAGAAAAATGAGATGGTGGTTTCTAGATTTTTTTTAACTGTGTAGTCCATTTTGAGAATCTGGATAGTGATTTCGTAAGCACTGGGAGACTGAGGTGTGGCACAATAAGCATTCCAGTGGGGAACTAGTGTGCAAATTAACATTGGAAAATTTATTCTGCCAGAGCCTATGAACTCTGTTTTTCCAACGTGGTCATCGGCTCTGAATCTTTCTTACAAAAGTTGAAAACTCTAGTCTAGATCTAAAGACAGCAGAATCCCCATTTTTCCTTCCTCTTGGTTTCATTAGTGAGGTCTGGTGAATTCCAGCTCTCCTGCTACTGCAGAGCCCCGTAGAGTACAGAAGCAGCACCTCAATTAAATACGAAATATCAAGATAAATGTCTGAATAAAATATCCAGGACTCGGACAAACTTCCAAAACCTGCTTGTCAGCAGTGAAATGCCATTAAATCCTCTAGGAACTCATTAATAGATTAACATTTGGAAGAGTAATTACAGCTAGATTAGAACTAAGAATAAAGAAAAATAAAGGAAAATCCAGCAGCATCATTTCTCCAACTCTTGACACAAAATGAAGATCAATACTATAAAAAAAAATCAGAGGTAAGGAATTAAGGTCAAGATGATTATGTCAAAAATAGATAAGCTGTTCATATATATTTCAAATAAAACTAGTATGGATGCAACTGTTATGTAGTGTTTCATATTATTTGTATGGAATACTACCTCACAGGGGATAGAAAAGGGATATTGAGGTGAAATCAAGGATGTATCTGGAAATTGGATGCGTTGATGACTTCAGTGCCGATAACCTAAATCAAAACTAAAATTAACAATGTCAAGCTTCGTAGCTACATTTTCTGAGCCCAAGCAAGACACTGGTCTTTAGTGAGACAGAAATATATTACCCTTCAAAAGGATTAAATACGGCAAAAGTCTTTTTTGAGAATTTATGTTACAGCTCTGTAAAGGGAAGAGAAAAGATAAGATAAAGTAGGTACTATAGTTAGATAAATAGATGAGATCTTGAGAAATGTTTTCATTTTTCACAAGATTCTCACAATCTGTAAATTTTATATATACAATTCATTGCATTATAACCTAGAATATGAAACTCACAAATTTATGAAATAGGAAGAAATACAAATGGAGAAAATACGACTTTATTTAGAAATGCTTCTCTATTACTGTGAGTGTACCTACTGTAGAACCAGGCTGCACAGCAGTGTGCCGGTGGGAACTTAGCTATTTTCAAGAGGGAAAAAAAAATAAAATATATGAAAAGTAACAAGGTTGTAAAATACATAGATGACAAATAAAATGAAGTCATCAACGTGTAAAAAAAATGTTAAGGCTTTAGATTTGCAATTTTCCTATTTAAATGCCCTCATTGATTTGTTACAAATACTGTTAACCCTGTGTTTGGAAAATGGTGAGGACATTATCACTTGTGTTCTCATTTGTAATAAAATAGATTAACTTGCTGTGAAATTTTAACTAGGCTGAGACACAACAGTAGCTACCTAATGAACCAGAGCACATTGCTGTTAAGTAGCTAAATAGATGCATACTGATTACAGGACTGAAAAATGGATCTGTTTACTTGCAAAAAAAGTCTGTTCATGGTGTTATTCATTATAGTAGGGGAAATTCAGCATTACATTTCCACACAAACATTTAGAAATAGACAATTTCTCAATCCATATGTAGTCTTACATGATGATGCTCTATCCTCATTTGTAGCACATATGATACAGAAAAAAATTCAGCTCCTTTGCTGCTTATAGGGGAAAGTGTATCTTCCCTGTATATGTACAATTTTGTAAATGCTAATACGTTAGATGACATAATCACCTAATTCTCTTAGGAAGTGATTCACTGTGTGATTAAGAATGACATTATTATTTGACACTTTTATTTCTGCCTGAACATTTCAAACCAAGACCCTGAGTTTGAAAACAAATTACTTGAAGCAGAGATTATTTTATAGCAAGAGACAATGGGAAATGCAGTTACCAGAAGGAGCTGGAATACTTTGCTTTTCCAAATCATCAGCTTTTGAATTACTCGGATAACTCCCATTTAAGATGACATATATGGCTGTTTGTGTGATATCTAAGTGTTAATTCATAGTCATATTTGTTCATAGTTTTTTTTGCAGAACAGTTGGCATGTCCTCTCCTTGGCTATTCATTTTCATGGTTGCAATAGACAATGAAATTTGCTTAAACTATGTACTCTTCTGTAAAAGTAATCATTTCAAAATGATATCTTAATTGTAAATTGAGTACTCTTTGTGGTAAAAAGAGAAGAAATAGTGCCAAAGAGGACTGTTAAAACTGAAATCCATGCAAATAAAATTACAGTCAGAGTTGTAGCCTGTTAGCAGAAACCTATTTGGAACCCATTATTTACACAAAGGTAAAAGATACATAGTATTTATAAGCTCAGGATTGCATGTATATGATTCATCATTTATTTAGGAGAATACTTCTTGGGGTAAGAATGTGACTTCTTTTAAAAGTAAATTAATAAGCAACCCATCCACAGAGTAAGTCATGACTCTCTATTACTCTTCTGCTCATCTCAGCAACCTGTAAAACCACTCTGAAGATTGAGAAGAAGAAAACACAGGAGACTTTAAGATCAGTGATTTTGACTTTTTTCACCCAGAATTTGAAAATTTGTTTGTTTAAAGCCATTCAGTTTTCAAATTTTTCAGAACTTATGACTCAGCATAATAACATTCATATCTGTTAAAATTTAATAAACATTTTTAATTAGCATTCAAAAATACTGCAATTAAAAGTCTCCCTTTAAGATTTCTTAGTTATTGTATGTTCATTAAATAACAGATAATTAGTGGAAACAGATCCATTGAGGACTAACAGCTATGTAATAGATACACATCTGTTACATGATTTTGAGGCTCAGTTGTTATTTAATGTACAATAACTATCCTATTAAAAACACATTCAAAGCTACGTTCTCAGCTGGTGTGATTGGAATAGGCAAATGCTACCCCTTGCTATTAGGAAGATCCAGTCTCACATTCCCATTGCATCATTCTCAACTGTATCTGTAAATACGAAGATGAGTGTGGTTTAGAGAGATGGTTTCAATGGGTAACAGAATATTCTTAAAATGTCACTTAACTGCTAGTGCTATTAATGAATTGCCTCAATAGGTTATGAACAGAAGCTATTATGCTAGCTATTGATCATGGAAAAACTATTAGAATCTACCATCCTCTTCCTAAAGTTATATTACTCATTTAGGATACTGTATAGGAAAAACTGTATAAATAAAGTTAAGATGCTATTGAGTTTATTTTCAAAAGCACGTGGTAAATTGCCACCAAGTAGCCAGACTGCATACTCCTAATGAAAAATCTTTGCAAATAGGTTAGAAAGGCAGAAAAATTGCAAATTTCCTTTGAGACAACTTCTCCAGATTACACTGTAATTGTGATTTTTAATGAGGTGGGGGCAAGAGGATTGCCCTTTTTAAAAAACAGAAAGTAGTATTTCAGTTCTGAGTTTCTCCAGGGAACAGCTGATTGCCAGGGATGCGGGCAGCTCCAAAGATGCAGTTTCTGGAATTCTGTAAGTTCAAGCATCTCCTTGTTAGTGTCTCTCCATTGGATCTACACTTTAAAGGACTTGTAACAGAGGATTGAAAACATAGAAGGGATTTTAAGATAAGAATATCTAGAGTATCTCAGGCCATGATCCTTCCCTTTTAGAAGATTCTTATTTTTTGTTGGTCTTGGCAACAGGAATGAAGAGTACTGGAATTGTGAATTAATTCAGAAAAATTATACATGTGAAATCACTGGGTTGGAAGGGATCTCAAGTGGTCATATAATCTCTTGCCTTCCTCAAGACAGGATGAATTATTACTTATGCCACGCTTGTCTAGCCTGTTCTTAAAGATTTTTACTGATGAAAATTCCATGGCATCTTCAGGCAAGTCTGCAAGTATAGATACACAGAGCTGCATAATTTCATTTTGCTAAATTTTTATAATTTCTTATCCTTTTTTTTCTCCTTATGTAAAGTACTATGTATATTTAAATGAGAAGTTAATATCAAAGTTTTGTGTGCAAATATACACATAAGAATTTGCAAGCACATTCTTACTTTTGTTAGCCACTGGTGCTTTTCATGCAAAAGTGAGGTTCTTACCAGTGCCACAGCTTGTCTGAGCACTACCCTGAGAAGATATTATGTAGTTTATTCAGGTACAGATTCTAGTGGGTTTACAGATTTGACTGCATTTAGTGACAGTTTAGTCCTAATCTAAATTGTTTATTTGAAATGTGACTCATATATGTCAATTTTACTATCTGTAGATTAAAAGGAGTTTGTGAAAACAACAGGAAAGAACATTCTTTATGTTCCTATGTGTGGAAAAGTTAGAAAATAAAAAGTTACCACATTCTTTATGTTCCTATGTGTGGAAAAGCTAGAAAATAAAAAGTTACCAAGAAAAAATAAAAGGTGGCAAATGCTATGTCATGACACAAAGGATGAAAAGCTGTGCCCAGATACATTGCATGTAGAAGGCTATACTCTTTTTGGCTATTGAAGACAATACTGCTTTTTCGATGTGAATTCTGTTCACTATTTATCTCAGAAGGACCATTTGTTATTGCTGTTTTAGCCAACTTCATTTTTTCATTGAACTGCAGTGAAGTTCATGAATCAAATTGCACAGACCTTGTTTTATTTCTATTTCAAGGAAAGGATTCAAGACAGCCCTTCTCCAGCTCCGTCTCTAGAAGACAGTCAGCGGCCTGGGAGCCACGCTTCCTCCCATCAGAGCAGCAGCGTGTCCAGCTCGCCATCCCAGTTGGACAACACACCAGACAGAATTGGTTAGTGCTCTGCAGCCTCACACCCCTTCGCAGTTACTGACCTCAAGAATTTTAGAAGTTTGAGGCAAATATTTCTTTGCTGGGAAACTCAGGAAAGCACTCACTTGCTAAAACAACCCAGAAAATTAATCACCGTAGTTTGTTTTATTAGGTGCATCACTATGCAGAGCCCAGCCCCTCAGATTCATTCTGTGCCAGTATCCACGCATGCACAGGAGCTATCACCCCTTCTCTGGTACGACCAACTTCTCTTGCATGCTAGAAAAAGAAAGTGCCTTTGAAGGCACCTGGAATTGAAAAATAGCAAGATATCTTTTTCTTCACATGTGTGTCAGAAAAGTCACAGATTCTGTGATGGCTTTTCTGTTCCAAAAACCTCTTCATGCCCACACATTCCCTCATCACCATGAGGCTGAGGACTTTCTCATTTTTTTTTGGTCTCTCCACCACAGCTTTCTCAGCCTGTGCATTATCGATCTTGTGTTTAAAATGCTAATTCAGTCTAGAGGAAGTTTAGGTCCTATTCTTGGTGCTTCGAAGAGGGATCTAGGGCAAGTCAATTAACATCTCTTCACGTCAGTGTATGTCAACACTGTTGTCTTCACAGTGACTGGAGCCCATGCAGGCACTGCTGAGCTAGATTTAAACTACAAAAACAGTGCAGTCCATGTAAGTCAGCGTAGACTTCGCTCCCATCAAACAACTACTCAGCTGCTTGCTGGGATTTTGCCGTTTTGACTGGTCCGTGCAGCAGCACCATGGCGCTACATAGCACGGTTGGCTCTACACAAACTAGTCAACAGAACCTGAACTACTTTGCCTAAACATGTGCATACACAGGGCAGAGACTAGAAAGTAGATTCCCCTCAGCTTTTTCATACGTAAAATAGGGCTAGGAATACACAGGACAAGAAATGCAAATTCCTATAGCAACAGTGAAAAAGGGACTTTTGTCCTCACTGTAGCTTTTGAAAGCTACTGTAACTTGTTTTAGTAATAGTAGTAGCACACACTGCAAGCCTCTGGGCTCTAGAAATAGTGCTGAAAGTTTTTTTAAAGAAAACTAGGTTTTATTTATGTTGAACCAAACATTTCTCTGTGTTGAAGTCTAATGCTTTCTGTTGTAAAGATATGTATATATACTTTGCATCTACATGAATATATATAGTTTTTTAAAAAAAAAAAAAAAAAAAGCTCTCCCTGTAATGCGGCAATGAAGTTTTTGACAAGTATCCTCACTGGAGTAACTTTGTATTCTGTAATTGGTTAATTGAAGAGAAGGAGATGTTTTATCAAATAAGGGCAAAGAAAATAGGCATCCTGAAATCATAAACTTAACACCTCTCACTGATCTTGCAGATGTTAAGTAAAGAATTTCTTTCAACACTACAGTGCATTGTTTTTTCGCTGTCATCTATCAATTTGGGTTACTATCTGTCAATCTGTATTTTTATTAAGCTTGCTGCTTTATAGATAATTACTAATACTTAAATCCTTAAATGTATTTTTCCCCAGAATGATTTCTCTGAAGTACTTTTCTAATTAGTTAATTTGAACGTTTCATAAGAAATCACATTCATCTCGGTAGTAATTTGGGTTCTAACTTGGTATCTTTGTTTAATCAACTTGAGCAAATTTGCTTTTGCTGCATATTTTACTTGGCTCTAAGTGCTGAACTGGGACAGTGAAATGGTTGATTATCGGCAACAAAAATGGTCAATTGCTTTAGAACTTATATAGTATAAATAAATGTTAAAATACCAAAATATTGACAAAGAGGAAATATAATTTAATATTTTCCACTCTTCTGACATTTTTTTACTGACAGCGTTACATAGCTGTGCACTCTGATTTTTTTTAGCTATGCTGACCAACAGCAGGGAAGGAGAGCTCATTGATCAAGAAACTGGGACCAGCCTAAAAAAAATACAAAAGGAGAAAGGTAAAATTATGGACTGTTTTCCATCTCAGGCGTTTAGTTACACTTATTATGTGTTTTATTCCTTTTTCTGGTATTCTGCATATGCAATGGCATTATATTATAAATTTAAGAGAGCTAAGTGCCTAATGGCAATGAATAATGTATCCAGTGAATTTACATGGCGTTCTTCTTAGGAAGTGTAAACAATCAGATCTTTGCTTCTCTCTGTTTATATAGTATGGGGCTAATACTTTGCCGGTCTTTTGGCTCAATTATTTATGAAGTTCCTAGCAAATATTTGATTAGTCACATGGTATTGTTTCTTTGCCTCCAGGGGATGTGTGTGCAGACTACTCTAATGCTGGTACGTAGGTGAGGGAAATAAGCCATTTTTTGTGTCTAATAAAATTACATTACCTCACAAGTAAAGAGGCAGCAAGGGAAGAAGCGATGTTTGGCTGGTAGCGATTGTCCTGTAGGCAGGGAAATGCCTCTTCTGCTCGGTTCTCCCTGCAGTGATTGCTGGGTACTGCAGCAAGTGAATACGTTGGTGTATGCAGGTAAGCCTTGGGGAGGTGTTCTAGTGGCAGAGAGCGTGTGGCATCTGTGGCTGCACGTTGAGGAAGAAGCCACCATTTTGTTTCCTTGCAAATATAACAAAAAAAAATAAATCATACTAATAGGTGAGAGGTTTGTTCTGGCAGTACGTACAGAAAGCGCCGTACAAAATGAGTGCCTGCGATAAAAGAAGATGGGATATAGTTAAAGAAATAAAAGAAAGCTGAAGGTAAGTGAATACTGGAAAAATACTGCAAAGCATATACTGAGGGAGGTATTAAGGTTTCAGAGTGAAAAAGATGTGAAGGAAAAGAAAGAGAAGGAAGCGACCAAAAGAGGGGACAACATAAGCTAAATGTGCTTATAAGTCTGCTGTAAATATGAACATTTTATCATAAATGAAAACGCAAACTGATTTATATTTTGATTGAGGTGATTTTAATGTATTTTCTGAGAAAACTAAAAACACAGGTATAGTGAATTTTATGAGCTACTCAAAAGAGAATTTGAAGGCTCCATGTGCCCTGTGGTTCCAGAGTTACATAAAATAATTTGAGCAGATTCATGATTTTGTATGATCAGCTCTATTCCTTAGACACCCATGACTGATCCAGTCATGGGTAGGAAGAGCCTGAAACTTTCTCCTTATATTTTGGATTTTCATACTCGACTCTCTCTCTTCTTGAAAGCAGAAGAAGCTGTTTTCTATTCACTGGTTTCTCTAGGCATTTAAGCACTTTCCTCATGAACCCCAAAAGAGCCCTTTTGTGCCATTCTGAGATAATTTTCTGTCTGGATCATCATGCTTAAATCCTTCCCTCATGACTCCTGTTGGTATTTACGGACCAACACCAGAGGCTAAGGAGTTATCAACCATACCTTCATTCCTAAGATTAAAAAATTACATTTCTGTAGTAATTACATAGGCAAGTATTTAAATCTGAAAGTGCAGTTGGTTTTAATTTTTTTGAACTGTGCATGGTGTCTTGCCACATGTTTAGTCATTTTTCAGTGAAACAATTCCATATCCTATGGGGTTCGAAGATGCAAATCATGTAGTTATTGGTAGTAGCAGTCCTGTCACTCAGGGTGGATGAAGGAAGGTACAGTTTAAGAATCAGAAAAGACAATAATGAAATCCCCAAAAGCATGAAAATAATTTAAACCCCACCACCTGTGAACCCAGTTCCCAGGCTCCCGTGATCATTGAATGTTCCTTGTAACATGTACGAAATCACAAAGATCTGAGGCTAACATTTTGTGTACCATAGTTCACCTTAAGATTAAAGTTGTATAGGTTTATTCATTTCCTGGTCTACATTTTTGCATTGTATTATCTTCTTTAATTAATTACGTACTGGGAGAAACATCATGTGTTAACTTCTGCATGCACTTAGGGGATTTTTTTTAGGATGAACTTAGTGTTCGGAGATTCACCTGCATCAGAAAAAAGTGCTTGATAATCATGAGACATTTTAAATTATCATTTTAAAGGTAGAATAAAGTTTCTGGTTTTCTACTTGGTCTGCACAGGTCAAGTTTTTCTCTGAAAACGTGGGAATGAGAAATTACTTCTTTTTTCAGGTAGATGTAATTTTCAAGTAGTCCCACAGGTCCAGAACCAAAACCTTTTGATGATATTATAGTGGGACAAATGCTGAAGTTTTAAAGGCACCAACACTGTATATCCAACAATTCCAAGCTGATTTTGCATTTGGCAGTGTGGCAGACCTATCTTACGGATCCTGTAGGAATCTCTGTTTAATAGGATACAAGCACCCAATAACTGATAGACCGCACCACTAGGACAGAGTTGATACTCTGCTTCTAAAAATCCCCAGCCTGTGTGTGGTGGGCCTTTCTGTCACGCCATACAAGTCTTGTTGCTCCACAATGATTTGTCTCACTCCCGTATAGATTCTTTGTTCATGATAGTATTATTATTCTCTTGTGTATAATGATTTTGGGCTCTGGTGCACCTCAAATATGTTGAATGTTTTTCATAGTCAGATGTGGACAGTCACTGAAGAGCGTGATCTGTGCTGGGTTGCTCAGCAAAAAATACACGTGTGATTTGTATACAGAACAAGCTTTGTTTTTCAAAACCCGCCATTACTTTTACTAAGGCAAAATATATTTACCATGGAAAAGATTTTCAAAGTTATTAAGAAAGAATGCAGTTAAAATAAAAGTATCAACATTTATTAAGTATGACAAGTAAGCGGTTTATACAACCGTGGCAAACATATGTTTTCACATCTGTTTTGAGTAATATCATCATGATTTTAAAAATGATTTATAGCTCTGCAGGCCGTAAAATGCCAGCTTTGCTGTAAGTTGGAAGTTTTCAAACAACAAAGAAATTATTGAAGGCATATATTGAACACAGTTTTGTGTTATACACCTTGATATAACTTTACAAATCTGAGCAATCTGTATCAGTTAAGATAGCAACAAATAAAAGTTACGTAACTAAAATTTAGCAGTAGTACTACTTATGTGAAATCTTAGCATAAAAAACAATAAAAGTTGTTGTTATGATTATAGGCAAATACTGTGATATCCCTCAGGATACAATTTTTGTTTTCCACGTCCCATTTTAAGTGATCTCAGTACCAGACAAAAATGTGCCACTTTGTTCTCATCAAAGTAATTTCAAGGTAATTAGGGCTGAAGAGAATAGAGCTTAACAGTTTTTCTTTAAAAGACAGTTAATATGAGGTTGTTCCAGTTATGTTGAGCTGTTTGCATATGTTGGTGGGGCAGAATTTGAAGAATTAGTGGTGCGCTCAGTGCAGAGGGGTTAGAGCCCAGTTACAGACCATACCTTTAAACCTTTTGAAGGAGAAATGCCATTAAATCTGAATTACTCTGCATCCTTTATCATCTTTTTAGGAAGTATGGTCAGGCTTAACATTTTTGGACAACACAGTCAAACATCTTTATAGGTCTGTAGTTGGAGGGGGTTTTTTATACAAAATACATTCTTATATTTTTGTCAAATGTCTTTAACCATTATGACGCACAAGCGTTTTGCCTGTGCATCCATGTCAGGGTGTGAGTGAAAACCATATGAAGAGTAATCTGTACTTTATTTTGAAATTGCTAGTGAAAGGAAACAGAGTTAGAAAATCCCCAACAGAACATAGCCCCAAATGTTTACAGAAACTTAAAACACATATTCTTCCTGATTGTGCTTACTTGCTATGTCTGGTTTTAAGCAGTTACATTTTACCTGAACAACTGCTCACAGAAATTAAATTTTAAATTCATCTGCTTCAGTATATATCCTGGAAAAAGTCTCTATTGTATGGGAAAGGATTGTGTTTGACACAGCCCTGTATAGGCTTTACAGAAACCTCCATATGAATTCTGGCATTAGGAAGGTTAAACGAGGCAGAAAAGAATTTGGCCATGCCTTCCAGTTGGATTTAAATGCTGGTACAATTATTCTGTTTGACTGCATGACAAGAAATATTTCAAACTCCTCCTATAGGATGGAGTAATAAAAGGCACTGGCCCAGCTCTTGCCACAGTGAAATCAATGGGAATGTTCATGATGTCTTCAGTGGGAACAGAGTTTGGCCAAAGCCTGATATTTTGGAAGTTTGCTCCCCGGCTAATACTGCTGGTTATTATTCCAGACAGGAATGGTGCACGCTTACGGGCTGCGCGAGTGCTGTTGTTCCTCCTCCTCCTGAGCCCTGGTGAGAGCCGGGCCCACGCCGGCCGTGTCCCTCTGCCCTGATTTCAGCGGCGTGCAGGAAGGACGGGTGGGCTCGGGGGGACCACGGCGGGCTTTGACCGGGCGTTCACATGGGTGTTTGGGGCGCTGGAGCGGCACTCCACCCCAAGCGAAGCAGAGTAAAATTCCATAGGAAAACTTCATAAATGATCAGTATCTTCAGACTTAACCATTGTTCAAGCAGTCTGAGTAGAAATAAAGACCGTATTCGTTGAGAAAGTGATAGTGAGGAGCCTGGGGGGGCACAAGGAGTTGGGAGGGGACACAGCTGGGAAAGCTGACCCTGACTGACCCAAGGGATATCCCATTCCATATGATGTCATGCTCCATATGTAAAGCTGAGGGAAGAAGAAGGAAGGGGGGTTTTTTGGAGTGATGGCATTTGTCTTCCAAGTAACCATTACATGTGATGGAGCCCCGCTTTCCTGGGGATGGCTGAACACCTGCCTGCCCATGGGAAGTGGGGAATGAATTCCTTGTTTTGCTCTGCTTGTGCACACAGCTTTTCCTTTACCTATTAAACTGTCTTTATCTCAGCCCACGAGTTTTTCTCGCTTTTACCCTTCTGATTCTCTCCCCCATCCCGCTGTGAGGGATGTGAGCGAGCGGCTGCGTGGGGCTTAGTTGCCAGCTGGGGTTAAACCACGACAGGGCTATGTCTCATGTTTCCAGTAGACGGTAGTCTCCAAAACTGTGCATCTGGCAGCTATCCCTTTTCATTTTATTAAAGAACACCTTTCCCTTTATTACTTCAAGGAAATGGGAATTTTGCATCATTTCTGTCAGCTGAGTGAAATATTTTCAGATGGCCAGAGACTACGGTAATGAAAGAATAACTATATTTATTTATTGTATTTCATGAGCAGAAAAGAGGTTTTATGCTGTTTAAATTAATCATTGCCAAAGGACTGGGTTACTCAGGATGTGAGGGGAGGAGAACGAGCAGGTGCATAACACCTGAAACAGCAACAGGCCCCGGTGGTGGGGCGGGTCCTCCAGAGAGAGGACTTTTCCAACAATTAATCTGAAAGCATCCAGATGGAGAGTGGAAGGAATAAGAAAGAGAACTAAGAGTACGAAGCCGTACCATGCAGCGTGTATACAAAGTGTACGATAGGTGCCAACACTTCAAATATTCACCATGCTGTTTCTTTGACGTATCAATACTTGCATGTTAAAGATGTAATGAGAAAAAAAGCAGTTTTCTTCACGAATGTGCTCATGAATCTCCTCTTGAGATACATGAAAAACTCCCCAAATTGTAAGTAAAGTCATGTTCCTTTTGGTATCTAAGTGTGTATATTAGAGACCCGGGGGTTATTTCATAAGCAGTGGATGCAGTAATACATGGGTTTAAAGGTTGCAAGGGTGTCTTTTTCCAAAAACCTTAAGTGACATGCGTAGTACAAATGTTCACTGGAAAATTCGGAGATATTTTTACATTTTCTGTCCTCTGAGAATACTGAAAGATAACAAGCACAGTGCTCTATTCTGGGTAAAGGCTTTTTCCACAAGTTTTTTTTTGTTGTTAAATTTAACCTGCGAGTGAGCTGACAACTGTTAAAAGGGTGGCCTAAGAGTATATGTGATCTTTCGTCAGTCAATCAATCCAAAAACAACCCCACCCCAAACCCATGCAACTAAGGCAAACTCTTACTAACACTTAGATTCACAATATATGTAAATAGAAAGTCATGGTAAATCTTTAATTTTTGAAGTATGTAGACTCATAATCATTATGATTGTGTGTTTAATCATTGCTCAAAGGATTATAAATACAAGGGCAGTTATGCAAGAGATATTAGTGAAGTATTCCAAGGTCACATCTTTTACGTTAAGTTTATATTAGATCTTTATTTGCAGAATAATTTTTAAGAATGCATTTTTTCTGAAGAGTAAAATACCTGCTTCATAATTATCTTGGCAGACGGACCAAGACAGTTTGTTACATTGATTTATAATTTATTAATATGTTTTATTTATTAGATTTCAGTGACTTTAATGTATTGCTGTCTAAATACTACAAATTACGAGTCTATATAAACATGCTGAAATAATGAAATTTTCTTTACTAAAAAGGCTTTGGACGAAATTTTTTAGTAAGGTATTCATGTAAGTTCATGGAATAAAATGGGCAAATAAGAACAAGGTAAGACAGAAATAAGGTAGCTACTCTCCAAAGTCAGGTTGTCTCTTCAGAGTTTACCATTTCCACTTTTCCTCCAGTACTGTGAATTGAGTCTTAGGTAGGTCCATCTTGTTGAGCTATATCAGATTTGAAAGGCATAAAAAGGGGAGAAAAATTGCTGATTGGCACCCAGTGACCTAAGAAAGCTTTTGGATTAGGTCTGGGAATCTTTTCCTTAGAGTTAGCACTTGTATTAAAACTGACCCTTTGAATTCTCTGATTCGTAATACCTCTGATGCAAAGTCATTAACCTGAAAACTGCAGTTGGTGACATTCTTAATGTCTATGAGTTATTTAATAAGTTTGCCTTCAGTCCTCATTACGAGCAGTAAGATCTGAAAAATATGCATCCTGAAAGGTTGCTGAATGGTCTTCTCATGTTACAGAAATCCTTGAGGTTGCTGGGAATGCGCTGACAGGGCTTCAGCTTCTCCCTGCCTGTGCTCCGAGCCAGCCGTAAGCACCAAACCTGCTCCTGAGAAATTGTGTTTGTGCCCAAGTGTGTAACCATGCATACATGTAGGGAAGGAATAGGTTTTTCTCTGTCTGAACTCATCCACTAAGTCTTAGACTGTCACCGCTTGAAACTTTTGTTTGTACAGACAGTAGATGTTACTGAAAAAAAAGACATGTCGTTCTAGCAAGGACAACAAAGACTACCATCAAACACTTCTCCACTAGGAAGCTACTTAGATGCCAGCAGTTTCTGCTTTCAGAACAGGTGTGTGTTATAAGAAAAGACAGTTTTGGCATATTTCATGCATTTGATTTAAACCAAAGTCAATGGATAAAAATTTAAATTAATAACAAAAATGATTAATTGGTGATTTTGAAAGTTTTGCAATATTTGTGTCTGAGGAAGACCTTCAGGAAATTTGTAGAAGCTGCACTTCATAAAATACAGGTTTCTTTTCTAGGGGTTACTAACAGTGCTACACTTCAGAGTTTGTCATGTTGCCCATAGGTGGATGTTACATATCACTGAAATACTGAGTGACACAGTCACATCCACGGCCCTGGCTCCAGAACCTTTGTTTTGGTCAAGAACAGAGAGGACCAGAAATGCTCTTGGTTGTGACAACAATGTGTGCTCCTGCTGTCAAAGAGCAAATCCAGCCTTTATGGCATCAGTTGACTTTGCTTTTTATAACCTGATTTCTGAAGAAGAGGACAACTCAAGAGAGCGCAGGTGCTTGCAGGGCGATGCTCTGCGCGTCTGTGCTCCTGGGCCAGTGGCCTTAGGAAAGCATGAGTTATGGGGAAGCCTTGGAGCATACCTAGCACAGGCGGATGGTATTTTATGTGGCATTTTTACGTATTCAGGACTTTTTTCTAATTTGATCTTTTGAATATCTTAAGATTGCTCTGTGGCGTGTGTCTGCCTTCTGTGTAAAAGTCACAAAAGGTTTCTGGTAACGGGAAGGCTGAGGACAAAACCATACATTTATGTGCACCTCCAAAGTGTTTGTGTACATGCTGCATTAGAACAAATATTCCTGATAATAAAAAGTAACAAATCCTTAGTGGACATATAAAGTAGTGAACTAACTTTGGACTGGATGTAGGAAAAGATAATCCTCTTGAAATAGACAGGTCGTCATGAAACCAGAATAAGTATGTTCTTCATTATATTTCAGACATTGCATTGAATTACATCGATAAAGTTACATGATATCTTGTTAGCAGAGCTGGTACGACCCATATACTGAACTTAGAAGCCACTGGGGCTGCAGAACATAAGGAGGTCCAGACCACAGCCAGCTCAGGCTGTAATTTCAAGGAAATCAGATTTCATGTTCGATTGTTGGGGCAGAGGGCACCACTACAGCACTTCTTACTGTGTTAGGTATTTGTTTATTATAGCCATATTTTTTTTCTGGGGATGGACAGTTCTATTAGTAGCTTTTTCATATTATCAGCTGTACTTTGGAAATTAAGCATTGCACCTGAAAGAGTGGGAGGCCACAATAGTGAGCAATCAATATAATTTCAACTATTTTAAAACAAGCACTTTATTTTGAAGAAAAATGGCCCATTTTGAATTCTTCCCATGAAACTCCCTGTAGTTTTGACCAAGTTCAGTATTAATGTTGTGATGTTCTTTAATGTTTCTTATTAATACAGTAGCAGTAGATACATGGGTGAGACCGTAAGAATCAGCAAGTGAATGAAATGCGTATTATGTGTGTTACGCAAAACCTTACTGTCCTCGCACAGAAAACCACACATACATAGAAATATGTCTGGAAACCTTTTTGTTGTTGTTGTTCTAGTCTGTTTTCAAGTTTTTTATCATATTCATGTTATTATTCTATATATTCTCCATAAATGAATTTAGTGGGGAAAAAAATGTGCAGAATAATCAAGGAGTTGTCATGCTTCTAAGATGTCTCCCTGCTTTTCCTCTCAACTTACCTCAATCATAGGAGCAATTTATTTGCCCAAAGGGTAAACAAACCTTAAATGCCTGATTGTGAGATTATCATTATACAGTCATTATACAACCCAGTAAGTTGTGAAATAACAGAATGAGAATAACAAGGAGGACATAATCATTCTTACAGCGATGGTAACATTTTATGAGTACCTATCCCAGCAAGCTGACCAGTGCTGGGAAGTGCCCACAAGAGAGGCTGGTGCCTGCTACCAGATGGGAGGTGAGTGCTTACATTTGCTGAAGATTTCCAGCTGTGAATATTCTTCTTGTAGCAGGTACTTAGGATTGATAAAAAGATGGAAGGAGAGACACCTGTGCCTTGCTGTATTTGGGATACCCCAGTCGTTGGGGTACTCTGTGGGAAGTAAACTTCCTTCTCAAAACTCCTCAATTTGTAGCAGGAGATTGAATCTCCCCTCCTAAGTGAAGCCTCTTTCAGGCTGCTGTGTCTCCGCATTGCATCTAGCACACTATCTCCAGTTAAAGCTGTTCCACTTCATCTGAGTGATTAAATATTCATAAGAGCAGGCTCCTTAACTAGGTCCCTTGGCCTGCTGCATTATCAGCTATACTGTTGAGCTGCTTTGTGTCTTTTCTCCCCTTCCCAAATTCCTTTACTAAATAATCCCAAACCAATTGTCTGATGGTTTGAAAACAGGACTCTTACCTGTCATGTGGCCACAGCATTTGGGGCTTATGAGACCATCGGCCAGGGAGTACTGTCATCCCTGGGCTCATGGTCTATCTCAGATCCTTCAAATAGGACCCAAGGTAAGCTTCACAGCCAAAAATACATGTGGCCAGGGGGACCTTGGGCATAAATTTAGAGGGCTAAAGGCAGCTGTGAGATTGGCTGTTGGCTTTTTTAGTTATCTCATCAACACATCTGTGCCCAGCATTAGGTCACCAAGTGCCTTTGTAGCTTTAGCTTGAAGGATCAGACTTCTGAGAGTTTTTGAGGCATCACTCTTATTTCCATAATTGTGGTTCACCTGAATACCTGTGACAATCAGCCCCTAAGTAATTGAAAGTAGAAGTTGGACTCCTAAGTAATTTGGAAATGTTGTTCATTTGTGATGTATTTGTAATGCTTAATCATGTTCATGAGAACTGTTAAAAATATATAGTTTTCCCAAAAGGTTGTATTGCACATACACAGGCTCACTTATACTGTAACCTTTTTAGCCATTAGAAGTCTGAAATTCAAGGTAAATGAGTACAAAGCTAGAAAGACAGTGATTATTCCAATACAGAATTCCCCAGGCACGCTTCTTTGGTCATGCTTGGCCTTTGCATGTTGCTTTGGAAATAACAACTGACTTATTTTCTTCTTTTACTTTGTAGTCAGTGTGACAGTAGTTTCCAAAGCCGATTTTTCTTCTAGTTGACAGAATATGACAGGCTATAACAAGTAGTTTAATAAATGAAATTCTGCTTCCAGGTGTATTTTGAGGTGTTGTAATCTATAAAACATTGTATAGTTTTGAATCTGTCTATTTTATCCGTCACCTGGACTGCTGTGCAGTATTTTGATAGCTAGACTTGGCTTGCGTGAATTTGCTGACATACCCATGGCTTAATCGTGTGAGTGTTGTCAGTGAGGGGATACATAACTGTAAAATTTTTAATGACAGTTCAGTGGAGTGCCTCTTCTGGTGTTGCAGAAGATGCTTTTTTGATGTAGAATATGTTGGAGGATGGAGCATCTCTGGTGAATGGCTGAGCTGGAGCAGAAAATGGAGTGTGCATGTACACGTGTCTATTCACAGAGCTCAGAAAATACAAATTGCTCAGAAAATAACATGTTCTTTATACATCTGTAACCTTTGGAGACATTTTAGATGCTGTCAATTAGAGATTGGCCTGTATTTATTATTGTTGCAGTTAGTTTCAAATACAGAATAGATAATTTACTTTGATTTTACAAATGGAAGTAAAGAGAGAGAAATATAGAAACATAGAGATCGTCACATTCAGAGCAGCCTCTTTAGCCTCTTCCATGGGTTATTCCAGCTCTCCCTTAAAAATCTAGTAAAGGAAGAATAAAATTGAAGCATCTCTGATCAAAGATTTGACTCGTACCTTCACAATTCCGCAATCGGTAGAATAAGAGAAGGTGATCTGGCCAGTTCACATCTCAGCCTTCAGAGAAGCAGGTTCATTGGTTGTGCCCACAGTGCAACACATACCCTAAAGAAACTACTGCTAGCAAAGGAACCGCAGTGGTGCAGCCCAGTTGTGCAGTGCTACGGTGCTCGCCCGGAGGAATTAAGACATCAGAAATGGGGTACGCCTCAGTGGGAGCCTGACTGCTAGTATGGCTAAACCGTTTGTAGCGTACAGACTATCTCGCGTCTTCTGTGGCACTGCGCTGTGTAATGTGGGTACGTCCTGGCTGATAAGTAGCTGTAGCATAGATTTAGAATGTTTGCATTGCTAAAATGAGACTGTTTATCTAAAAAGAAAGATTATAACAGAAGAAATCCAGAAGGCAAAATAATACATATTAAACCTTGTTTTCCAGGCTGTTGAATCAATTTATAGTAATATGTGAGTGAGCAGGAAGGTAACAGCATCTGGTAGCAATAAATGTTTCCTTTCCTGAGTTACCAAATTAGCTATGGGAAGGTGATTAGAAATAAAATATAATGATTTCTCATAGAAATAGGTAACACTGCATGGGCTTTGAGATAAGAACTTGACAAATGTGTAAAATAAATGCAAAACTGGTTTTGAAAAGGGGGGGAGATAACCATTTTCTGTGTTGTGTGCCAAGATTTGTGCATTTCAAATGTTAGCAGTTGGCTTCTTTTCAAAACTGATAAATAATGATGTTTGTTGTGGAAACAATTATCCTAAAAATAATTTAAAAGGATTATATCCCCTTTTTGTTTGCCTATAAAGACCACATTCAATTTATATATAGACAGAAAGAGCTCCACTTGCATCTATAAAACAGTTCTTAAATCATTCTAAATTATTGATGTGCACAAAGAACTCTTTCTGCTTTTGTTTGAAGTTTTATTTCTGCGGCGTTGTGCTTTCTAATTGTACTTTCAACTACTGTGACATCTGTTATAGTTGTTTCAAAAACTTCCAATACTTTTCTTTTTTAATGATAGACAGTCTTTTCAAAGACAAACTGTCTTCATTTTGAGCAAGAAAAATAATTAGTTGAAAAAAGATCACTGATTTGGCCGGGGAACTCACCATTTTACTTTTTTTTTTTTACAAGTCGCTGTTTTATATGATTCCAGCACCTACTCAACAGAAAGCTGGCCAAGAAGAATTCATCTCTGCAGCAACTCAGAAACCATAGAGCATCAGCATATGTCCTTTGCTTCCCCGAGGAAATCCAGGACTTTATTCTACCAAAAAGAGTACCAAGAAAGCACTTCACAAACTGATAGTCTCTATATGTCTAACAGATGGAAAAGTAAGCTACTATTCCAAGCTGCTATGCCCAACAATATAGGAAAAAAGCTCCGCAATTGGAGATGAGATTAATCCTTAAAAGTCTGCTTAGAAATCCTTTTTAATATAACTAGTGATATGAATATGTGGTGCAGCAGTAAACTTAGTTCTAATGATCTATGACATAATTGCAATCTTATCTTTTGCATAAAAATACAGGAGACATTTCAAGTATCCCAGATTAGGAAAGCACAATGTAAAGACATTTCCTTGTCTTTTATTCAAAAGAGAGTATTTTTCCCCTTAAGGTAGAATAGGCTTTCAGCAGCTTTGAAAAATTTAAGTCCAGGACTCTGGTCCAGTTGCGGTACACCATAACTAACCTTTAAATCAGAAGTTGCCTAGAATTCATATAATAATTAATACAACGCTAGGGGGATTTAATTGACCACAAGATTAAACTATTAAGGAAAAAAATTTCATCCTAATTGAGAATTGAACCCTTACCCTTTATTCATTGAGTGTCTGCTCTGCCACTTGAGTCGTGAATTGGGGGTTAATTGACTGTCTAGAATCTCCCAAGGAGCAATTATTTCATATAATGGTGCTAACACATACTGTAGTAAGGCAATTTTTAATGGCATCCTTTTTTCCCCTGGATTTAGAGAGATTTCTTGAGGACAGCAAGAAAAGATGCTGGATGTGGGGAAGGGAAAAAAGATGTAAACAAAAAAGGACTTGGGGTTTCCTTTCAAGTGCCAATTGATGAAGATCAAAAAACAGAAAAGGTATCGATGTGGGTTTGCAGTTAGAATAAGACCTCACCGATTTTTGGTTCAGAGACCCCCCTAATCTCTGTGTCCTGTGGGTCACACTCAAATCCCAGCACTCTTCTGTGTTTCTGTTAAGATGCAATAACAGTGGCCTGCAGTAGGATCTGCATCGTTCTGGCTGCGGTCGAACGTTTTGAACTCCACTGAAGGCATCTCAGTTTTGTTGGACGGACGATTAATTAGTTTTAGTCTATGAAGCATGTTTTGCTCTCCAGTTTAAATATTAATGGCTAGACTCTGTGAGAGTGTTGCACTCCATGGGACAGAAGGCAGTGTGAAGAGGCAGGGGTGTCCCCAGTGGCACAAAATCACCTGTAGCCCTCAACCATTTTCATCTTGGTGGCTGTGACACTGAAGACATGTGGGAGAGTACGAGGTGTGTCTGCCATGACCACTTGGGCAGTCCTGGACCAAAAGAGAGACTGTTTGACAGTCGTTAGCTGCTTAAGACAACCGTGAATACTGCTTGGGCTAGACCAGCATTCATCTGCTGCAGCATGGAGGCGGCTGTGAAAAAATAGCGTAGTGCTGACCCTTCCTGCTGCTTTTCAGGATTGGCACCGTAGTTTGTTTCTCCTATGCAATGAACGTATCCATGTTTTGAAAGAATATTGCTTCTAAGCCTGTGCATCAGGACTGAACGATTATCTTAAATCTTACCTTGGTGTAAGTGGTGGCAAGAATGGATGGTGTAAATTCTCTTCATGTTTTTTTTTCTTTCTGTACCACTCTCTCATTGTATCTACTTTTTATTCTCCCTGTTCTCTATTTGATTTTTTCACTATGTAATTTTGCTGCATATTTAAAAGGCTTCTCTTTTTCAGTGTTTGTGGAATATGAATTCATTGATAAAAGTTCAAATTTGTGGCAAAGTTACAGTTCCCAGCTCAAGTTGTTATAAAGACTTAGGAATAACCTGCAAGTAATTTTACATAAACTACTATAAAAATCATAAAAAGAAGGGGCTAGGCATACTTACATTTTTAACATTTTGTACTTATTTGATTACATGGTAATTAATAAAATTGATTACTTCATAGTAGATTTTTCTGCTTCATTAGTGCAAATTTGCATAACTTTTCTAATTACTATTCTCCTTTGAAGAATAAATAATAGAGATAATATCAAAACTTTTTAAATAAATGAAGACTTAGTTATGGATACAGCTAGGCATTTTATATTTAAGTATATTCTGGTTTTTAAATGTTTTTATAAAAGTGCCGTCTTTACAAATACTTGAAGAAACTGTCAGAATTTAGGAGAAACTATTTTTGTGTGAAATTATCAAAGATAAAAGGAAACACAGAAAAGTTTAGCTTCTTAAACTTTCATTTTGAAAATTAATTTTATATCCTATGGGCAAGAAGGGATGTCTTTGTAGGTAATTCATGCTTAAAAATATGTAAAATCACTGTATGCTTAGCGAAGTCTGACAAGAGGTCTGAAAAGGAGGAGCACCCCATAGCATTAAGGGTGCTCAGAAACAGAAGCATTTTAAATACCTTTTATGAACAGATACTTGTAATGTAGTGCTATTTAACTGTGTTAACATCGGAGAGGGGCTTTTGCAATGTTACCGGTAGTTCACTATGCATCTAGTAGGCAACAGATCTTAGCTATATGTTGCTGTGCTCTGGGATATGGGGGAAGATGGCGCGTCGCAAGCGTGGTGTGTAGGAGTCCCCACAGAACGATACCACGCCGGCTCAGCCAGTACCCCCTTGTGCTTGCATGCGAGCTCGCAGAGATGCGACGAATGGGTCGGCTAAGGTGGACAGGACTGGCTTCTACCATAGCTCCTCGTTGCAGGGTGATGCGTTGCGTTCACAGCTTAACTTCTGTTTCACATTAAAACATATGTGCTCATATGCCTTTTGCTTACATTTGCATTCTGGTGAAATCCGGACCACCAGGCAGTGTACGATCACAGACCCATAGGTTTCTACTAGATAGTGCAAGGCAGTGCAGTCAATTGCACCGAAAGGCAAAAAGACACAAGCATGAAAGCAGTGTTAGAAAGTCCAGGGGACTCCGTTACACGTGCACTGAAGAACTGTTATTTTAAAGGTGACTTGTAGATACACACACATACTTTGTAACCTGCTTTATCTGCAAAGGAGATTTGAAAGATACTCTTGTGCCTATTTGGTATTACAGAAATATCGGTAACATAATCTCTTAGACTTTCTTTTTTTGCTGGAGGTGTTTTAGAAAGCTGAAAGTGTGGAGAGGAGGCATGGCACAGACTGTCTTCAGCTGGAGAAACAGTGTTTGAGACTAAAAAAATTATTCTTTCCTCTTGCTTATAAACATTAGAGGTGAACAGGTAAAATAGGTATAACAAATACAAAAGAAAGAGGGTTTTACAGTGTAATTCAGATTTGAGTTGGGTTTTATAGTCACTCATGTTCACCTGGTCAGTAAAATCCCAGAGTGAAGACAGAGGAAGCAAGATCTGATATTTCTAACATGAAAAATAAGCACAGTGTTTTCTGCAGTGTGAGGAAATAGTTGTCCCAGGTCCCGTAACAGTCTAGGCTACCAAAAGCTGCCACCATCTGAGGAGGACGATGTTCTGGTGAAGACAGAGAGTAAGAAAGAACAGCATTTCCCATTGCTTCTGCCTTGGGAAGGAAAAACCTGGACATGTTCACAGTATGAACGAAGTGACAAAAGCAATATTTTGCACTCCTAGTGTGATTCCTTTACTGTTATCACCTAGTTCTAACTTCTCCCCTTTAAATATAATTCTGTTCCACAGTTTTCTCCACCTGCTGTTTTCTAAAACTCACACATGTCCCCCGTCCACATACACCATCATTCTTCAGTTACGCGCTCTATCCACGTTTTACCCTGCCAATTCAAGCTCTAGCCAGCACCCAGCTTGCTTGCCTGCCTGCCTTATTTTTTTTCTCTTTATGTCTTTTTTTTCTACAGGAAACAAATAAATCCATATATTGACACAGAAATCTCCAAGGTCAGAAACCTGTTCGGGTTTGGTGTGGGGTTTTGGGTTTTTTTAATTTTTTTTATTCTTTTTAAGTAAGTACCACACCCCAAGAAAATTTTAACTGTTAATGACTTCTAAGTAAGTTAGATAAGTGTAATTGACCTTCTGTAATATAGCTGTCTGCAGTTGGTTCAGATCAACAAAAAGTCCAAAAGGCATCACATAGATGGGTTATGTCAGAAATAGAAACTGCTGCTCTCAGAAATTCTGATTTTTTTCCAATACAGTCCCACAGTTCCCAGGCCTGCTGTACAACTGTTTACATGCCTTGGCTCGATAGTTGTTGGCGATTTTTCATTCTGCATGTGCAAGTCTGGTGTGTAACTGACGGTGGTGCGTCATCACTGCTCTTGCAGGAGTTAGTCCTGGCGTTACAAGCCACGTGAGGTACATCTGTGCAATCCCTCCCTTTCTCAAGTAGTTTATTTGTAATTGCATTGCAAAATCACGTCTTGTACGAAGCCCCCTGGTAAAGGTCAGTTAGGTCTTAAGAGCAGTTGCCACTGAATCATTTGGATGGACTTGACCCTGAATCAAAGACTCTTATGTCATGGTAGAAACTGTGCATCAAACTTTTTTCTCATGTAAATGTGAAGTAACTGCTTGGAGTAAGTGGAAGCCCTCTGTCTTGTTTCCTAGTAAGATCAGAAGCTATACTTTGGAGGTATTCAGCATTGCTCAAGGAGTACTTTAAATTATGTTGTAATTACGGTCAGTTCATTTCCCTTTGGAAGCTTGCCTTTAGATGGGCATGGTCTGGCAAGCTTCTCAGTCAGTTAACAAGCAAATAAAAACCCCAACAGCCACCTCCCCGTGCTGCCATAAAGAGGTCTATTCTGAAAGTTATGCGGAGCCGTGGAAAGCAGTTGTTCTGCTTCGAGCATGCCCTTGCGTGCAGCATTAGCCTTCACCTTTCTTTCACTGTTACTGGAGGAAGTAACTGATAGTGATCGACACGATTTCCTGGGCATAGTACATTCAGATTTTTATGATGATATTACCAGGACATATGTTTGTGGAAAGAAGATATATATATCTCTGTGTTTAGCCTCAGAATATAAACTCTGTAGAAATAGTATATTACCTGCATGAAACTGAAAATATGGGTGACACAGTGTGCAGGAATTGGGCCCAGCTTTGCTTACAAATCAGCTTGGTGATGAGGCTGCAAAAGTTATATTTTCACTGCTTTCACATACTGAATTTATTAGCTTCTTGAAATTGATTTTGGATGCCTTTCATTTGCCATTGGGCTGAAGTCAAAAGCAAAACGATGATACACCACATTTTGCTCACTCATCTTTTTATTGCCCAACTATTGTTATTGAGTAAAAGACATTCAGTGTGTTTCCCAAAGGAGACAGAAAGCACATTTCATTTTCTTTTTAATTGACGAAAGTTTAACTGAATGCAAGTCCTGCAGTCCTCAACTTCAATATCCAGGTGGCAGTTCTAAAGGGGCAGAGGGGATGGGGACTGGGATTCAGTTTAGATCAGGGCTGAGAGCAGAAGCCAGAAGGGCTGTCAAACTTTGTACTGTTTTATTTGCTTGGAAGGAATGGTGCAAAGTTAATATCGATGCAGTGCTCCGAAAGTGTTCAAGTAGTTATCTCTGGGAAGGTAATGTGAACTCAGCAGTATCATTGCTTTGATCTTTGGTTAAAGTCTTACAAAACTAGATTGCTGTTTGATTGACAACCTTGTCAGAGAGTGAATGAAGACTGACACTCTAATATTGAAAACGCAGCGTTTACAAAACTTAAAGCCCGAGTTTTCTCATGACACTGCTTCTTTTGTGCAAGACTGAATTTCACATTTATTTTTAAATAAGTGTATACCTCGCTGTGTGAAGCTAAAACTTAGGATTTTAGACCATTGGCTCACAAATACTTCTTATCCTAATATCTGATGCAGGTGTGTTTATAGCAACTATAGTACTATCATAATGTGTTTGAAGAAGTAGGAGTTACTATTTGAAGGCTTGAACATGGTGGTATTTATCACAACTCAATACCAATAATGATTGATCCGACACGTGGGTGATCAGCGCAGAGGTGGCAGACTGCAGCTTGATTTGGGTAGTGTATCTGGCAGTTTCTGAGTGGGTCTGATACAAGAGTTAAAGGGTTTCCACCATATGATCCTATCTTGAGGGGCTGTCTTCAGCTATTGCTTATTCCTTGAATTGTCCCTTTAGTACCGTCAAATGAACAGAGGCTACTAAAGGGGGAGTTAGTTTGTGGAGTAGATTTCTCCTTTCACGCCAGTAATCTGCTTAAGTGCCAGCCCTCTTCCAGTCATACCTTATTTCTTTCTAGCCAGTTTTAAACGTCCTGAGTTGGAAGTCTACCTTACCTTCTCTGCCACTGCAGTCAGATTTTTCAGGCAGAGCTGGGCAGCCAGCTGTCGGTGTGCTTGAGCAGGGCGTTGGACGAGATGACCTCCAAAGGTCCCTTCCAACCTCAAGCCTTCTGTGAGTCTGTGATGTTCTGCTCTCCTGACATAGCCTTGATGCAGTGTCTTCCCATCAAACTTGCCTTTCTGCTTTGACACGTCTCTATCTTGGTCACATCAGTACGGTTGCTTCCAGCCCCGGTGTCCAGCCTGCCGGTTAGTGCCAGGGCAGGCTCTTCTCCAACTGTCACCAGGGTGAAGCCTTGAGATGTCACCTACCTATACTCTGTCCATCAAAGGCTGCACTCTATGTGTACTTTTCTACACTTTCCTCAATTTCTTCTTTAAATCAGACAAGATAATATATTTTGTTCAGCTAGCAAAAAAAAAAGGGGGGGGGGGCCTTAACTCCTACTTCTATTTTTATGTGAAATGACATTAACTGCTATGGTTTAAGCAATGTGTAAGAATGAACCAGATTGTGTCTATTTCCAAATCAAAATACCTTAAGCAAGGAAATGTCTCCCCCAAATAATAATCCTATATCATCCAGAGGTGTTAGTGAAGAGACTCTATTTATATGATGCGGTTTAAAAATAGGCATGCAAAAGATTTTCACAGGAGGGGCTGATGAGCTGTGCTATAGGGCGTGGGAACTACTTAAATTGGCTTTACTGTCAAAGCCAGGGTTTTCTGAGACTACATCATCAGTTTTTCCTGACCTTCTGATTCTCAATTTACTTCCGTATTGCTAAATTCTGAATGCAGTTCTTTCCTTACCTCTTAGGTCATATATGTCTTACGAAAATGTGTGTGTGTGTATAGCATTATCTATAGAAATGTGCATAAACACTTGCAAACTGCTATGTATGCAATACAATATCATATCTTTACTAAAGTATCCTTTATGAAAAACTATTAATTAAAAGCCAAGATTAAAGCCACTTTCATCAGCAATGCAGCTTTGCTGAATAAACCTTACGTTTGACCATATTTTCATAGTGGACATGTATAAGTCATGAGAATAATTACCATTTCATCATTTGAAGTCTGCGAATGAGTTATTTCAGAATGAAAAGCATATGTAGCTATGCTGATTATGCAGAATAAATTATTTTCAAACCCCACATTTATATTAGTACATTTTTTATTGTGTGGAAAATGCATGTCCACAAAAAAATAATGATCACCTAAATTTTGCTGTAAACATTTTTAAAATATATATCTGAAATTCCTTTTGGAAACGTCTACAGTCTGCTTCCATATTGCAACACATATGGTAAGAAAATCTTGCTTGCAAGCCAGTGACTGTTTTTAAACAGTTTTCAAAATTGCACTGAATAATAGCTCATGTACAAAAATTGGTATGTTTTGTATTTTATAACAAGCAGCTTAACATTTTCTAAGCTATGACAAATTTCTCCCTAGATAATTCTTAATGTAGTAATAGGATTAGTTTAGCTGTCCCTAATTTTTTTTATGTACGTAGGCACTGGTGGTATATTAGGAATACTTCTGAGTCATTCTGGTTCTGTCTTTTTCCTTTCTTTAGTCTTTAGAGGCCTCTGTGGACATAAAGGTTGTCGCTGTTGAAGGCTTTGTTCTGTTCTTTTTTTTTCCTTTCTCTCACTACGTGTACATGTGTGTACATGACACATAACGTAGGTATTTAGGAACCAATTCTGTTGCTATGATTTTGATAAAGCATTTCTGGAACTTGTTGTATTTCGATTAAAGATTTACAGCTCTCCTTTTGCCTCAAACCTCATTTTTAAAGGCCAGAAGAGAAAAGAGACCCCAAACCATAAACATGTGAAGTAAAATATCCATAGTACCTTCAGTTAATGGTATTTCCTTAAAGCAGATAAGTTACTGAGCCCCCTTTTAAAACAAGAGTGTTAATTTACTGTTTCCTTTCATCTGTTGAAATAATTACTTTTCTTTTTTGCCTTCAATAGTTTGTTCTGGTCGTTAACATTTCTGTAAAATTAAGTTTGAAAGGTGCTTTTAATGTTCAGATAGACTGCAGTGCACATTTGACTGTTAAAATCAACCTACTTAAGGCAGAACTAATGTTTAACACTCGTAGCTATTTGAAGTAGTTCACTGCCCAGTTTAATGGTGCTGCCAAGGGCAATGGTCACATTACTTGCTATTATATTTTGGGGGGTTTGTTGTGCTGGCAATAAAGACAATCCATAATATTTCTGAAAACATTGGCTTAGATCTTAAAGACATCATTTTTCTACTAACAAGCTATAAACTGTCATTTCTTGGGGAGTAGCAGGCAAGAAACACTAACCCCTGCTCTTGGGCACGTACTCCATTTAGGAGCTGTAGTTGCATGCTACAACAGTAGCGTCGAATGACTTTTCCTGCAAGCTCTATTGAAAAAGACATAATCAAACCGTACAAAAAGCACAGCGATGGTCAACTGCAGTGGGAGAAGTGATCTTATATAATGGGCATTGGATTTTTCATTTTGTATGGTATCGAGACAGTTTTAAGACATTCGCACTGGCAGGTGAAGAGCAACCCTGGGTAGCCCAGCCTGGCCTGATGGAAACTTGGTGCCAAAGGTGGGAGGGACACGGTGTGGAGACAAATGGGCTGCTGCACTGTGAACCAACTCACTTGTGGTCTTAGCCCGACCCGTAGCTTCTGTTTCATTGCGGTTTTTGTGGATTTTGCTGGTTTAGTTGCTGCAAAAGTGGATGTCTCTGTCATGCACCCTTTGCGGTATAAAAATGCTCCTCCAACCTTGCATTGAGAATAGAACTTCCCGATGGCCAAAGTCACTTTAAGCCGTTCTGCTAACCCTTCCTCAATCTATGGATTTTAAAATGTAGGTCAAACAAGATTATTTCTGGGAATCTTCAGGCAAATAGTACAGAAGGAAACGAAACCAGTTCTTTGTGTAGTGGGGTTGATGGAAACTTTGCTTGAGTCTTCACCAAGTCCGATGGGAAATGCATGGTGTAGGACAGCCCTGAGTAACCCACAACTGAAGGAGTGAATAGAGCATATACATCATATGTATTCCTATGTGAGGTCACGAATTTGTAACAAAACGGCTGCTTTTTCTTCTTGGATAAGCAGGAGCAGACAAGAGAATTTAAAGATTAAACAATACATCTTCTCAACCAGAAAAAAAATTATATATATTTACTAAATAGTGAGTAAAATTTTCCCCTTGGCTAGTCTAGGGCAATTTTACAAGCTTCAACAATGCTGAATGGATGTTATTGAGAAGTGAATTTGGCTCATTCTTTTTATGCTTTTAATAAATACCCAAGGGAAAGGCAGTTGTTCAAGGAAAATGAAATACAAATAAACATAGAATTTATTCTCAGTAGGCATTCTGGGGAACTTGGAGCTTGAGTTTTATGCCATGGGTTTTTTCCTGTTACTTGCAAGCAAAACTAAAATATTCATATAAGCTGTCAGTTCTCTAAAGCGAATTCATCCTTTTTAAAAAATAAAACAAAATATAGATTCAGCGGATAGAACAGAAACAATGTGAAACATAACAAATGACATTTCTGCTCCAAAGTACATCATTGTAATGGACCATATTATTCTGGACTGTGGATACAAATGATTTTTTTTTTTTCCCCAAAGCAACCTGTAACAATTCTTGAGACACAATCATGCACAAAACATCATTTGCAATTATAGCAGTTTGCCATTTTCGTCTGCTCTGTGCTTATTTCTCATTTGATTGATAATCCATGTACTTCAAGCTAATGAAAGTTCTTCATGCTGCCACTTAATAGGCATTACCAGTTTTTACAACCTAAATTTCGGGACAACATTGGCATTTTTTGTTTGAAGGAAAAAGAAAAAAAAAAATTTAGTGGCTTCACAGTGCAGTAGTATTTCTGATACTGAGAAAGATTTTAGTTGCATGGTCTAATAGTTGTTGGTTTAAACAAATCATATGAAGAGACTTTTACGGTTCTAGACTGCATATCCAACTTAGATACCTTTGTCAGAAGCAATGCAGATTGATTTTAAGTCAGTATTTACTACTACAGAGTATAAATCCAGACTTTATACATCATAAAAGCAAGAACATATTGTACTGTTAAGAGAATGACTGAGCTGCAAAGGTTCCACAGTACCTGAACAGAGATTGGCTCTTGAAAAACATGTATTTTATTTAATTTCTTGGAGGATATGTGGGAATATACCTTTCCAGGTAAGGTTCATGCTTCATTAATACTTTGATGCACTCCTTGTTTTTCATCGGTTACAGACTCGCATGTTTGCATAAACCGCCCAGAAATAGCTTCATCACCAGCTTCATCACCTTGGGTTGCAGTAACCTTTGTGAAAACTTTAGAGCTTGAATGGCAGTGTGTACAGCATCAATACCTTTCAGAATTTTACAAAACTTGCTGATTAAATCTGATTTTAAGTACTACTTTCAGTCTAGAACCCTGCCTTTTTAATAATCAATTTAAACGTTGTTTCATTGTGTTTATTCAGTGCGTATAAAGCACTGCTTGACATGTATTAGACCTTACATAGCAGTACACAGCTGTAGCCCATCCAGCTTTTTCCAAATGAGTTTGCACAAGGAATAAAAGATTGCCATCTGAGCAACACTGGAGGGAGACAAGAGAAGACAAAAGGCAGTTAAGCACTACAAAAAAAGAAAAGACCCTGTTGAGATAGAAATTTCTGAGCAAATGCCTCAATTTCACAGGGAGATACTGTAGCAGGCAATGTACATTGATTTTAGCACATGAAGTACATTGCATTTGGGATTCATTAAGCTTCATTTTGTGCACTATCGTGAATGGGTATGTCAGCTACTCTCTCAAGTAATGCACAGTTTCAAAGCAAGGAGGTAGAATAAACCAAAGGGAAAATATAATGTGCCCCACAAAGAGAGTAAGCCAGTTTGAAAAGGAAAACGCTTTGGTTGCTAAAAGCCATAAATCACAGTAGCAGTAATCAAAATGTAAACATTTTTGAAGGATTTTACACTTACAGAGTTTTTAATATGACTTACAAACACCAATAAGTTCATGCTCCTAGCTGATGGGGTGGGAATCCCACTACAAGGACAGATGCACTAATGGAGTGCAGAGCCTTATTTCTGTCATTTGGAAGAGAAAACACAGACAACTGTTTGATACTTTTTAGTTACTTTTTCACTGAATATGGGCAAGGTATTCCTCGTTTTGGTCAAGGTTGGTTTTGCAACTTCTGTATTTGCAGCAGGAGGATGCTTAAGATGGTGCTATTTGCTCTCCCCTCTGTTTTTCCTTGGGAGCTAGCTGCAGAGCTCGCCGTGGCACTTCACCACCTCTCCAGGCACCAGCTGCTAAATCTAGAAGCCACAGAAAGTGGCACATCCATGAAGTCGCATTTTTCAGGCACCCACCGAATCCAAGGCTGGGTTGAAATCTGTTTGTGAATGCATAAGAGGTCTGGAGTACTGGGTTTCTGTGTAATTTGTTTTGGTTTGTGTTTTGGTTTTTGTTGAGAAGCATGTAAGTCCGAGAGATTTATCCAAAAATCTGTTTAGTAGATTTTATTTAGTAATGATGATGCCAGTGGCATTGTTTGTCTTAGTCTGCTATAAATTATAGTGATTTAGAGGCAAAAGGTTCATGAAGTTTCTCTAAATTTTCCTAGAGTGATTGGTTTGCAATGCCAAATCACTAAAAGAATGGGATTATATATGGCTGTGAGGGGAAAAAAAAAAAAAAATCAATCTTCGTTCTTCATTGCTCAGTTCTCCAGCTTTTGTGCTTTGTCTTCAGCAGATATTAGGCCGTTATTAATGAAATTAGCCTAAGCAACAGGGCTTTACTGCCAAACTTTGCTACATGCTGCATTCTGTAGCAGAGCATAACTTTATGCATCTTGCTGTTTCAGGTTGATGGCACAGGTGCTTGAGGTCTTGAGCAGAGAGAAGAGTAGAGGAAAACTGTTGACCAGTTGCTGGGAATTGTACTCCTGCACTGTACTAGTAACCTGTTAGAGGAAAACACAGGACCCTCGAATTAGCCTCTTGTGGCTTAAATACTGAATTTAACACTTTTTTTCCGAGTGATGTTTCGTCTCAGATACGTATTGGGAGTCACTGCTAACGAGGTGGTCACTGAAGAGGTGCTGCGCCTGTGAGGTGAGAGGCTTGGAGCGTGTGGCAGCCCAGCTCCTGCCGGCCCCGCGGCCGAACACAGCGCTCGCCTGATCCGAGGGAAGAATGCAGTAGATTACGTCAGATAGCTGCTGCTTTCTGCAGGAAGTTTTCCTCTTTCTTTCCTTTCCCCAGTTTTTGATCTTTTAAAAGAGCACAGGATAAGTGACAGCAGTAGACTTAACAGTTATTAGGTTGCAAAGTAGTGGATGTGGACTACTTGGTGGTTAGCTTACATTTATACTCTGATCGCAGCTGCCGTTTGGGTCAGAAAGAGTTTTCCCTTTTGATAGATTGGCTGCGTGCTAGGAAAACTTGTCTTTCCCCAGAGCATCATGTAATTATTTGGTGGCGAAGAGTTGTGCTACGTTGCTATGGACATGCAGCTCTCCACACCGAGAGCTGCTGTAATGCTGATATATGTGAGTCTAATCATTCTGTCACTGAGATGTAATATCGATACGCCAGGACAACATTTCTATCAGAGGGCCTATTACTTGCCCTCTTAGTTGAAGAGGGGAGGAGGACTGGGACAAGCCAAATTCGGACCGTTTCTTAGCCCGAGAGAGGCTCCGTTGCATTAGGGTTCGGTTCTGTGACCTTTAATACCAGCACTGTCTAAACGGCGGCACTCAGGAGCGCTGCCGCACCCCGCGGGCTGGCTAAGCCCCGGGGTGGGAGAGGGGTGCGCGTCTTGTGCAGGACCCCGGCTGCTGCGGCGAGAGCCGGGCGGGCAGGCAGGAGGCCGGGGTGTGCGGCAGCCCCGTGCCCTCTGCCCGTGCTGCGGGACTGAAGGACGTGCTGTCTGCGGTGCGGGAGGGCTGAGGAGCTGGGGCAGGGTTAAAGTTTTCTGCGGGAGTCTACAACAGGGCCGTGTCAGGAGTCGTGCTGGCGACAGCTACGGCACAGAACTGCTACTCACCTGTAGAATTAAAACAGGGAGAAAGGAGATTAAAAAGGGATGAATTTCTCATGCTTGATCATCAGGGTTTATAAAATCAATGTGTAACTGAACTGAATTCAAACGCTAAGATATATAAGCAGAGTACTTCTTTGTTGACATCTGAAGAATTCCTAATTCATTTAGAAGGAAACTTTGAAGGTGATCATCTTTCTGGGTATGTTTTCCTGCTAAGGTAATCGTATTTCTCCTAGCAATCAGTTTTGAAAGTTGTCTTATTTCTACAGTGCAAAAATCCTGCTGGTGAACATCCCCCAATTGCACTCATAATTATTTCTGATTAAAAGTGCCCTGGCCTGACAGCACCGGGGAAATTAATAGGAGAAGCTTTCTACAAGTTTTAGAAGATGGGCAAAGACATACTCACTCCCTCTTAAAATTATTTAAGCAGGTGCTGTGGGAAGCCATTGCTTTTATAAGGCTCTTCAGATGTTTACAGCAAAACATTTTTTCCCAGTGATTGAATTTTTCAAAGTACTAAAATACCACGGAGAAATATGTTTCCCACCAGTTTTATGGCTCCCTGGATGCATTCTATACAAACCTTGTATCTGCCTGGACACAAACACTCTATTGCAAAAAGATATCTTGCCATTTTAACAAGCTATACTGCTTTGAAAGGATACACTGCATCACCAGTGGGAATGTCAGTACCTTAAGAGTAATACTTCTTTAAGGGTACTATTTTATTAAAGCAGACCTCAGTAATTTGTTCCTGACTGTTATACACCCTTATTTTATTAAAGGTATTTTACATCTGTGGAGGAGATTACTACCACTCCTATTTTCTCCACTGCTTGGCTTTAATGGATGGTGTGGAATATAATATTTATTAAGCCTAAGCAGGGGAGGACATAATAGCAGAATTGTCCTTTATAACCTATTTTACACAGTTGTAAAATAAACCTTAATAAAGCAGGAATAATTATCCACAAATATCCAGGAAATGGAGTAGTCTGCCTGCTTCAAATATTTGGAGGACTTAACTGCTGGTTATACATGTGCTTTAAGAAATGGAACACAACAGTAATAATATTGATCTTAGTTTGGTACTATTTTAAAATATATTAAGAGATGGAAGTATCTTTTGTGTCATGATTACTATGTTAGCATAAATCATATAATACGTAACTATAATCTCTATATAGTATTAACTGTGTATATTCCTCCAGAAGACAAACACACTACAAAAATATTTATACTTACTAACTTTGAAGTTTAGAGTTCCTTTCCGTTATTCTGATGGCACCCAGAGCCCCGCAGCTGGCTCCCTGGCTACCAGTCAGTTCTGCTGGTGATCACTAAGCTTCGATGTCAGGGAATAACATCATTCCTTATTGCTCAGTCCTGTATGCCTTTAGATTAGCTTATGGCCAGAGAGGACTTAAGTTTACTGCCTGGACCCCACAAGGCAATGAGCGTCTTGATTCCAGCCTGGTTTTGCCCAAGATTAGGAACGCAGACTTTGCACCGAGCATATGCACAGCTGACATTTGATTAGTTCCCTGGACCAGGAAGACAACTTCAAAAAAGCCTTTCCTGGTGGCACATTTGCAGCTTTAGCAGGCAGGTGGAGTTTTTCAGGTGCAAAATGGGAACCCAAGCATATGTGCCATACAGGTGAAAATTTGGTCCGCTGATCACAGCTATCTGGAAGCATTTATATAGTTGTGTGGGTTTTGTGAATAGGGAAAAATGGAATCTTTCTAATGAGATCTGTTTCAAATTATTGGTTATACTACCAAATACTGCAATAAAGGGAGTAGATGATGAAAATTATTTAACAGCACATTGTATATTTTTATTACAATGCGTAGAACATGAAAGAGATTGCCTAACTGTGGAGGCATAGAAGGCCTTTTCTTGGGTACACGGTTTTGCTTGTCAGTTCTTGAGTACCGCACTTACGGACGGACGTGGCGTGGCATCAGCAGAGCTTGCCGTGACAGCCCACCTCGCCCATCGGGCAGACCCGTGTAGGCGGCTTTTGCAGGCAGCTGCCGGCTTGTGCTGCCCGTTCGGCAAGTTAAGCCAACCGGGAGCTACCTCCTGTCCAGCAGGCGTGTAGCTGCAGTCAGCGTGGTGCTGGGACTGAGCCCCTGCCCTTCGCCCTCTCCCTTCTTCCCGGGTCCCCCATGCGCAGTCGTTGGATACACGCTGAAGCATGGTTTATTAATCTGAACGTGATGCTCGCTAATCACGGTTGTGTTTGGCCCGGAGCTGGCTTGCCTGAGGACATGGCAGAGCAGGCGCGATTCTGCCTGCGAGTGGACCTCACCGTCTGTGTGGTGGGGACTGATATTCTCCAGCCAGCTCTGGCTGCCCGTGCTGGTAAGCTGACAGTTCAGTTAACAGATATTTCTTCAGCTTGAACACCATCAGCCTGTTCCTATTTATCCTTATCACAGCCAGCCCGTGTTTCTTCACCTTTCTTATGCAGTAATTTTACTGGGTTTTGTACTGCTTCTCGGATGGCTTTGTTCTTCTGTTTCTTGTACGATTTCTCTTCTTGGTGGCAGTCACTGGAATCTGTCTCAAAGGAAAAAAGGGAAAGATTTGGTATTAAGGACCTAATGCAGCTTTGCAAGAAACTGATTCCTGATCAGATATTTCAGAAGGGCTGGGAAAGCAATTCCTATCTTCCCCCTTCCTTCCTGATTTCCTTCTCCTGTTGTCCTATTTTTTTTTTTTTTTTTCATAAATGAATATTGTGGAAATGATTTGGACTAAAGTTATTACATTAATTATCCAAACTGACATTTTTGCAGTGTGTGAAAGGACAGGGTGGTATGTAAAATAGATGCACTAAGAACACCTACAGTATGACAACAAGTAGCAGGGTAATTGCTGAAAATGAAGTCTTTTCTGCTATCCCTTCCCTTCAACATCTGTTGTTCCATATGGAGTCATAAATATTTGCAACAAAATAGTTGAAGAAATAATCTCAACATTAATAGGGAAAAGCTGAATCCGCCAAGAAAATTGAAGAATCTTTTTTTTTCTTGGCAAGTTCCTCCTACCCATCCTCATCTGACAGTTTAAAATCTCAGTAAAAGAATAGTCAGACTACAGTGATGCTTAAAAATCATCATGAAAAAAACCTTTGTGAATGTTAATAGGAGAATTAGCTGAGAAAAATTTTATAACCTCTTGATAATGGCCATGAGGAGGTTTTTGTTTGTTTTGCTTCATTTTCCTCCTTTCTTCCACGCCACAGTAATTTTATTGCTAGCCTTTTATTGAATAGTTCACATTTTCACTTTTCTCTATTGTCAGTAGAAATAATGCTTCTGGTCGTTGTGAGGAAGGATAAGGTACTGTTACTAGCTGAAAGTAACTAAATTGCCATATGGAAAATGCAGCTCGATAGTGCTTAAGCTTCTACATAGATTAAGAAGCAACTTAAAGCACAGAACAACTTTAAATGTTTTGGAATCCAGATTACCAAAACCTGCCTGAGGAGCAGCTCATAGGAGGAAGCAAGTATAATAATAACACAAACTATAAATTGTAAATAATTGTTGTGAATATAAAATACAGCATTTTTTGAAGGCTTTTTATAGATTTCTTAGTAGCCTTAATTGTACTTAGGGTTCTCCTTAATGAACAGAATTTAATCAGGTGACATCAGTTGTATTTGTTTTTCTAAATCTGTACATACTGAACTTTAGACTGAAGTTACTTGCAATGAAACACTTTAGTTCTGACATCTAGCTAGTGAATTCCTGCACTTATCAATTTCATTTTTTATTATCACAAACCTAGTATCTCATCTAACTCGGGTTCTTTTTTTTCAGGTTTGAATTAATAAAATATTTTCAGGTGTTTTTACCGTCGGTGCCGTGTGAACATCTGAGTATATTGTAAATATGTTGAAGTTATAAATAGGTATAATTTTCTGTGTTATTAATGAGAGTACATTGATGAAAATGTCAAAGCTGTATAATTACGCACCTCTTGATAAAGACTGCGCAGATAAAGACAATTTGTAAACTGTAATTTCAGGCTTTTCTAGTGAAATTTTCATTTCTCTGCCTTCTGCCACCTCCTCTGTTTCAAACACTAAGTGCCTGCTTTATGACGTCCTTCAGGAAAACACACGCTCATCATGCCTGAGAACAGTCTATGGAAAGGTGGTGAATGCATTGCTTGCACAGTTTGCTTTCTCTTTTTTTACTACTCCAAATACTCAGTTTTTCCTAAGCTAGCACATTGCTCTAAATGTAACAGACATGGCTGTAAAAGACAACAAAAAATATTTCTGTAAATATACTAGCAACAAAGGGAGGGCTAAGAAGAATCTCCATCCTTTGTTGGGTGCAGGGGGAAACATAGTGACAAAGGATGAGGAAAAGGCTGAGGTACTTAATGCCGCCTTTGCCTCAGTCTCTAATAGTAAGACCAGTTGTTTTCTGGGTACCCGGCCCCCTGAGCTGGAAGAGAGGGAGAGGGAGCAGAATGAAGTCCTCAACGTCCAAGGGGAAATGGTCAGCGACCTGCTACACCGCTCAGATGCACACAAGCCTATGGGGCCGGATGGGATCCACCCAGGGGTACTGAGGGAGCCGGCAGAAGGGCTCACCACATCACTTTCCATCATTTATCAGCAGTCCTGGCTAACCGGGGAGGTCCCAGTTGACTGGAGGTTAGCAAATGTGATGCCCACCTACAAGAAGGGCCGGAGGGAGGATCTGGGGAACTACGGTTCTGTCAGCCTGACCTCTGCACAGGGGAAGGTTATGGAGCAGATCACCCTGAGTGCCACTGAGTGGCACGTACAGGACAACCAGGTGATCCGGCCCAGTCAGCATGGGTTTATGAAAGGCAGGTCCTGCTTGACCGACCTGATCTCCTTCTATGACAAGGTGACCCGCTTAGTGGATGAGGGAAAGGCTGTGGACGTTGTCTACCTAGACTTTAGTAAAGCCTTTGACACCATTTCCCCCAGTGTTCTCCTGGAAAAACTGGCTGCTCACAGCTTGGATGGGTGTACTCTTTGCTGGGTGAAAAACTGGCTGGATGGTCGGGCCCAAAGAGTTGTGGTGAATGGAGTTAAATCCAGTTGGCGGCCGGTCACGAGCGGTGTTCCCCAGGGCTCAGTACTGGGGCCAGTTCTGTTTCGTAGCTTTACCAGTGGTCTGGATGAGGGGACCGAGTGCACCCTCAGTAAGTTTGCAGATGACACCAAGTTGGGTGGGAGTGTTGATCTGCTTGAGGGTAGGAAGGTTCTACAGAGGGACCTGGACAGGCTGGATCCATGGGCTGAGGCCAATTGTATGAGGTTTAACAAGGCCAAGTGCCAGGTCCTGCACTTGGGTCACGGCAACCCCACGCAGCGCTACAGGCTTGGGGAAGAGCGGCTGGAAAGCTGCCTGGCGGAAAAGGACCTGGGGGTGCTGGTCAACAGCTGGCTGAATATGAGCCAGCAGTGTGCCCAGGTGGCCAAGAAGGCCAATGGCATCCTGGCCTGTACCAGGAACAGTGTGGCCAGCAGGATTAGGGCAGTGATCGTCCCCCTGTACTCGGCACTGGTGAGGCCGCACCTCGAGTACTGTGTTCAGTTTTGGGCCCCTCGCTACAAGAAAGACATGGAGGTGCTGGAGCATGTCCAGAGAAGGGCAATGAAGCTGGTGAAGGGTCTGGAGCACAAGTCTTATGAGGAGCGGCTGAGGGAACTGGGGTTGTTCAGCCTGGAGAAAAGGAGGCCGAGGGAAGACCTTATCGCTCTCTACAACTACCTGTAAGGAGGTTGTAGCGAGGTGGGGGTCGGTCTCTTCTCCCAAGTAACAACTGATAGGACAAGAGGAAACGGCCTCAAGTTGCGCCAGGGGAGGGTTAGATTGGATATTAGGAAAACTATCTTCACCAAAAAGGGTTGTCAAGCACTGGAACAGGTGGAGTCACCATCCCTGGAGGTATTTAAAAGATGTGTGGTTGTGGCACTTAGGGACATGGTTTAGTGGTGGACTTGGCAGTGCTAGGTTAACGGGTGGACTTGATGATGACCTTAAAGGTCCTTTCCAACCTAAACGATTCTATGATCCTGTGGTCTACTTTTCCCCCCGTGTTGAAAACAATGAAAAGGTTTTATTAAACACTTCTTCAGGACAAAATCAATTGATTGCGGAGTGCTTAGGTGAGGACCAGCTTGGACATGGATACCGTGAAGGAGAGCATAGTTGATATTACTGTTTTGTGATAGTTTCCAAAAGCATTTAAGGCAGCCTGGAAATGTATATATAATGATTAGATACTATTTTTAAAGTGAAGTTTTTTTTATGGCAAAGCTCAGTAGTGAAAAATGCTTGTGTGCTATCAAGTTGTATCAATCATTTGAAAATGAAATAAAGTCTGATTTAAAGCTAGTGCACTGGATTAATCAGCTACTCCCCAATTGCATTCATTGACCCTGTTCATTCGGGGACTGTAATTAAGAAAAACAGCAGTGACTTTAAATTTGGCACCTGAATCACAAGGTTAAAGCAGTAAATTTCTAAGTCTGATTGGTGCCAGGTTAGGAGGAGGTATCTCTTTTCTCACTGATGAACAGGAATGCTCAGCTCCTGGCAGAGAAGCAATGAGTGAGGCAGAAGGCGGCAGGCAGAGGTTTATGGAGGATTTTCAGAGTTATTAAGACGCTGAAGACAGAACCCTGTCCTTGGAGACTTATGTATACAAAATATTTGAAATAAACCAATCTTCAGATTACAGGTTTTTCATACTTACGTTACTGTAAAAGAAAAAAATTCTGCTAGTTTCCGGTTAAGCAAGACAGAAGTTGCCAAGGTTTAAAATTAAAATAGGAAGTCTCACTTTTTTTGGAAAACTGCTTTTTGCAGTCAAAAATTAGAATTTGGGCCCTAATTCTGTCAAAATACCCATGTTTGGACACTACTGCTTATCACTGTTGTTGTGAAGTAGATATACAAGTGGAAGTCAAGGGATGTCTTGCCACTATAAAGATACGTTGGTTTAGATGATTCTGTAAGATCTTTGGGCAAATAATGCTATTTCAAATAAAAATGTATCTTATTTTCGGAGATGAGTAGCACATACAACCCAGCTGATATTGCAGATCCTCTATTTTATTTTATTAAAAGTCAAAAAGGTCCATTAGAGTATCTAGGCTGTTCTTTTGTAACTCTGGACCATTAAATGTAATCCCCATCGCTCAGATATGAAGCTCAAAGAATTATAATTGCAATAAACTATTTCAGCCCTTAGGTTTCTAAATTGTATGCTATGGGCAGGGAAAAGGAGTGACCCAGCTGCCATGCTGACATCTGTGTCCAAAACTGTCTTACTAAAGCTCTCTGAAGGCTTTCTGAGATCGGATGTCTTGGTTAGTAACTAACAGATTAATAATTATAAATTTCAAATAAATTGATACCCTCTTCTCCACATGCCACATTTATTTTATGCATGAGTTATATTCTATAAGCTGTTGGAGGTGAATAATGCTTATAGAGCTCCAGAAAGATGAAGTTTTGAAGTGTATGTGGAGAAGTAACTTGGTGGTCTAACTAGTGTTAGGCAAGATGTAAATTGTAGCTTTAATATTTCTGCCTTGTTTTGAGAGGGATGTGACATGTCAAGTGTATCAGGTACATGAATGATGGGTTTAAAAGCATGCCTTCTGAAAGAATGTAAACCAGCTGGCAAATAAAATTGCCTGTTGGTTTGGGCCATGCACTGTCATGTGGGGAGCAATTCACGTTACTTGTGTTCCCAGTGCTGCGTTTAGTCCGTAGGTTGATGCTTCGTTTTCCAATCCCTATTTCTGCAACTTAGGCAGAAGACAGAAGATGAAATACTTCAGTATATTGAATTAAGAACAAGAAACTTTCTAGCAGATTTCCATGTGCTTTCCTGGGATAATATTCCATTCACTGTTAGTGTTTACTGTGTATTTCTTTCTCAGCAATATAATTCTTGCTTTCCGTCTATTCATCTGGATGCCAGCTAGAAATTAAAATAAAAAGACTGCACTCTAAATGGATTCCTGAATGCTATTATAAAGCATGGCAGGTTTAACAAACAAGCTCGATAAAAGTAGTTCCTACTTTGCTTCAATAAATAGAAAGGTTGTTTGTGTCCTTGGTTAGATTGTAGTTGTCCTAGCTTTATTTCTTGCTTATTCTGTTGTACTAGATGTGTGAGTGCAGCTTCTAGCATTTACATTTTTAGTGTTCTTTAAAATCGAAATGCTTAAATCAACATCTTTTTGTCTATTAAAGAGATGCATTTGATACAGTCCACAAAAAATGCTTCCAACACATGCCATTTTTAATTGCTTTACCAATTATGATTTCTCAAGTCTAGCTAATAAATTTCTGCCTAACTGTGCACTTATTCAGAATATGGGCAAGATGTAGACACCATTCAGATGTGAAGACCTATTACAAGATTGAAATAGATTTCTAATGCATTTATCATTCATCTTTGCAGAGTGTGATTTCAATCAGAAAAAAAAAATGATGAATGGTTTGACAGTTTCCACCCATATACGCTAAAACATAATATGCTTCTTCTAGTTTTCAGCTATTACAGACTTTAACATGCAATGTGACCTTGGTCTGCAAAGCATGTTTGGTTAGCACAAAAACTTAATCATAAGAAGTCATAAGTAGAATCCTTCTTCTTTACTGCCCTTTTTCTGGGACTTGGAAATTTATTGCTTCTGGGACAGGTAGGATATGAACAATGGGCCAAATAGAGTCCAGGGTTATCTCATCTGTGTGAAAACTGCTGCTGAAAATCGATGTGACCTCTGCTACACTGTCATCCCAATTCCCACCCTCTGTGTCCTATTTGTCTTTTGGTAGAAGCTTAGATCTGTGTGCTGTCTCTATGTGTCTCTCTTGGGCCAGATTATCAAAATGAATCATTGCCTGCATACCTCTTATATTTCTATTTATTTTCCTGGTGTTGACTAGGTCTGATGAAATATGATTCTTTTTGCATTTGATCCTCACTGCAGCAAGCAGCACCTAATTTAGCTGTGTCTATCTCTTTAAAGAAGAGTAATACTATTTTGAAACTTCAATCTGCTGTACAGTAACATTACAAACCATAGACCATGCAACCTGTCTTCACAGTCAATAGTAATTTTCCTTTCAGCCAATTTAATGTTATTACTTTCATCTCCAAAATGTAGAGATTTCTAGAGATTTTAAAGCAGCTATAGTTTTGTTATGCATACTTCATGTATTACTTTCTTTTTCAAATGCCACTTCTGTTTAGTCTTTTGTGACTCCATGGCTTATATATTATTTCTGTGTAGCATCCTATGCAACAACTAATCAGTTTATTTTAAAAACTCTGCCACTGATATAAGTTATTTAACTATGAGAAATGGTGTATCTGAATCAGCACAAACTCCGTGGTCTGAGTATGTTACCGGAGCTGGGTTTTTTTAAATGGATCATTTAAATTACATGAACACAGCTCTAAAATGATAGCTACGAAGATGTGTAGAGGTTACTGGCTTTTGTTGTTATTAGTCCTGAAGAATCGTTATGAAGATGTTCCATGTAATGAACTCATACAGTGAAAACAAAATACTCCCTAAACAGAGATTCCAAAGAATACTTGAAAACTGCTAATGCTCCACGTTCGTTGTCAGTAGGTCTGTTTCAGAAACACAGCAAAAAGTGCTTGCTGCTCAATAGATGCTCCTGGAGTTTGTTAAACTAGATAATAGTACTGCTGTACGGACACTGTGGTTTAATTTGTTGTCAGATTCTTCCTGAATTTTTTTTTTTTTTTTAATAAGAGAGGTGGGAGAAGGAGGCCTTTTGAATATGGTATGGTCTAATTGTACATCCTGGCTTTAATATGACCAAGACACTTGACGAATGAAACTATCAGGACTGGCTGTTGCCCTTAGAAAACACACGCATCGTGAACTTATGGTCAATACATTAGTTGCAAGCTTTACTAAAAAACAATTGCTGAGAAGATATTCTTCACGATTTCTGCAAGTGCAGGAACATAATATATATAGACTGGATTTCCCTGGAATATTACACAGAAATATTTTTTTAAGATTTCAGAGTAAAAGAAACATACAGAGTTTGGCTTTAAAGACTGGTAGATTTTAATTTTGTGGTTTTCAGCAATTAACTTGGTGTTTAAAATGAATACGTGGGGAAGAAGTACTCATAGGGATCTGAGAGAAGGTGGTACACTTACTATCCTAAAATATGTTCAAATTATCCTATTCAAAAATGTGAGTTCATTGGTGATAGTACTGATTCATGACAAAATTTAAAGGATTTTTGAAAAATAATTACTAATGTTGTTGTTTCTTTCCGGATACACGTGTCTGCTGTCTCTGCACAGCTTGATCTATAACAACATGATCTATTTGAAACAACGAGTGAAGGGGAAGCTACCAGGTCCCGATTCTCCAATTTGTAAGAGATGCATCAATCTAGTTCTGCGCAGTAAATCGCAGGAGCGAGGCCTGTGCCGGAGCACCCTCTCCTCCCCGGCCGCTCCCGAGACCCCCAGCCACCCAGCTCTCCTCATACCTTCGGTAGAGATAACTCAGCAAAGCATTTTTGGCCACTGCCCGTGACTAGAAAGGCTGACGGTAGCAAGGTACTCGTTAAGAAAACCTGCACTGACACTTTACTGACAATGTGGCGTTGGTGCTAGCTAAGCAGGAGGGGATGACTCAGTGGAGATTATTTACTGCTGAGTATGGGAAGGGTAATGTTAAAGGAGTAAAGAGAAGCGATACATTTCTTGATTAGAATTTTGTCAAGGTTATAGCAACAAAAAACGCACATCACAGAATGGCAAACACGATAGAATGAAGAAAGGACATTCGGGTTTAATGAACTGCGTAATACTGTTATAATTCTGTAGAATTTGAGATATAATAGTCTATACTCTTACAGCTGCATTATAGGCTTCAGTATATTTATTATTGTTCTGTACTATTTTGCAAACTTACCTTAGCAACAGTTACAGCTGCCCAAAGACTGAAACAATGTCAATTTTACTAATGTGCTTGTATTTTGACTTCCAGGTAAACGGAATGCTAGTTTCTAGAAATTACTTCTACCTATATTTCCAATGCTTTCTGATGTTGCTTTTAAACCTATCTTTACAGAAGAGGTCCAAATTGCCATTCCAATAATGAAACCAACCTTAGATAAAGTCCAACTGGCTGGACAGGCCTTGCCTCCTGGATTTCCGGCGCCATTTCTTTTTGCTGATGGTCTTTCATCAGTAGAAACACTATTAACCAACATTCAGGTAAATTATTTTCTATAGGCCCAGGCTATGTCATGATAGATAAAATGTGTTTCTTTTTCAATCTCTTTAAAAAGTTTCAGAAACTATTTTATATCTGCAATTCTAATTTCTTTTATTTAATGTAATGCTTAGGTTTCCACTATCTGGCATTATCGATCGTGAAAGGGTTTCGTACATTGTCTGTTTGACTTAATAGTTGGCAATAATGGTCATATTAAAATTCACCAGTCTCATTATTCCTCCTTTGCTTTTCCCTGCAGTTGATCGAGGTCAGCAATGATATGGCACTCCGTTTGTAATAAACCACATCAGTAGGATGAATTAGCAAAAGCTATACCGAATGATTCCATGCCACAAAATTGTGCATACATAACATTTAGCTACTTCAGATGCCCAGTTGCATTCCACCTCTATAGGTTCCTGCTTTTAATTTTTCTGTTTTCCTGGAGGGTGTAAAAGAAACAAATGGATGAATTTTGTCACTGCTGAAAGAAAATGGTATTTTCAGATCTTACATTTGTGTGTGTTTTAGGGCCTGCTGAAGGTGGCTGTGGACAATGCAAGAGTCCAGGAAAAGCAGATACAGCAGGAAAAGAAAGAGTTAAAGATGGAGCTTTGTAGAGAGAGAGAACTAAGAGAGAGCTTGGAAAGGCAACTCACAGCTGAGCTGCAAAGCAGAGGTGAGTGAATGAAAAATGGAGTTTAGATATCTATTAAATGTATAACCCTTTGGCATTTCCAGCTGGAGCTATTGAGGACTCGGAGTTAACTGACATTCATACTTCAGTGTAATGCAGCAGTGGACTAGCACTGGTAATGAAAGATTTAAATTTAATAAAAACAGAATGAAGCACACTTTTCCGTAGGCAGACAGAACAGTGACTGAAGGATTATTTCCTGGAGGGTAACTGGCTGCAGAGAGTTTTGGCAGGTTCTGTGGAGGAAAGCTGATTCGGTTTCATGGCTTTCACATGTATTATTACCACTCCACCTGTGTATTCCCAGCCCGATTTCTTCATTTGACAGCTTTAATTTCTTTTGTTTTCTGCTATTATTCTCCAAGCATTGAGAATCAGTCTTACTGTGAGAAAGATAGTATGTCCGTAATTTGGCTATTTAGGTGATTTTTTTCATTACTACTTATCTAGCCCACATTTCTGTAGTTTAGGTGCTAGTCAGCTAGTTTTTCTCATAGTTAACTTCAGTGCAACAAAATAGATGGAACTATGAGAAATTGTCTACCCAAGTGCAAGATCTGAAGCAAATAACGTAGATAATTTTTTTTTTTCCATCAGAAGAGTGAGATACAATAGCACTCCCCATATGGGGCCTTCTAAGACAAAACCATGACTGTTTAGAAGCTTTTGATAATAATAGCCAATTAAATTGGTAAATCTGAATTTTTCGCTGTGATATTGCAAAGAAGGCAGTATTCTTTTTAAAATTCAAATCTGCATCTGAAGGAGAGGAATAGTACTTTATGTGCCAAAAGCTACTTCTAGATTACATCCATGAAATCAGAAAGATAAAACTAGATAAGACCAAAAATGTAGGTGCCAAGTACTACCTTCCTGTGCATTTCGAATTGAAATTAGGTGTGTAGAACAGGGCTGTCTGCAGCGCCAAGTCTCGGTGAGAGGCAACAAAGAGCAGCACTTCTAAGTCAAGTTGTGAAGGGTCAGTAAATACTATTGAAGTTGTTAAATTGCAGTGGGTGTTCAGAACTGCTGCATCACCCCAGTCGCAGTGTGGATGAGACTGGTGTATTTTTATAAAACAAAACTTATCTCCCTGTAGGCAAACAGCATACTATGCACATCCTGAGTCACATTTAAGTCAACAAAAGCCTTAAGCCATTCACAAGCTTTGTTGGCTTCTGGCTCAAAAGAGAATTTCACCAATAATCAATATCCTCAGACTTGTTTGTCTTTCACGTCATCGCCACATGCACATCTTTATTATTATAGAAAGTCAGAGATAGGCTTTTTCACATGGATTGCTCAATTTTCCAAAGTTACGTTCTGCAGATCACATTTTGACATTAATATTAAGTCTCTCAGAAATTTCCCATGTAATGGTATCCTTCTTTTTTTCCCCTGACTGGAGCATTCACAAATCCAGAAAGATGTCTAAAAGTCAATAAAGATTCAGATGAACAAGTGGTCACAAAACGTTATGTAAATACTGTGGATTCTCCCAGAAATTTTTCAGATTTTTTAGTAAATTTTCTAACAATATTTTGTGATTTGAAATTCACAGGTATCTAACATAGAGGAGAAGCAACTAAATAAAATGGATTGCAAAATACTGCTTGTATAAATTCAACTTTCATTTTAACAATACTTGTGAGCAATATTTGTCAGAGTGTACACGCTAGCAAACCTGACTCTAAAATAGATGGTAATTTTAAAAGGGCATTTATGTTTTAAGCTCAATTTCTTTTTAGTCTTTTAGTTTTACCTGCCTTTTCTAGTGCCATCACTTCTCCATATGTTTGATTCCGTAACGAATCCACGGGACTAAGTACTGCTCTGTGGAGTTTGACTACACACGTGAACTGAAGCAGCACAGTGCAAAAGCATTCTTCCATCCTCTGCACAGGCTGCGCTGGGTTGTAGAAATGCAGCACTTTCCGATGAGCTGGGGTATGCTGTGGAAGTGGTCTCTGACCCCTTTCAGAGCCTGCTAAAAATGTTCTCCTGCTGCTTCTGAGAAAGTACGTGGGCATCAGCCTCCAGTCCAACTAATCTTCCTCATGCCAATCAGACATGCCAGCTGACTGCAGATTTCCTGGAACAAGAGCTGTGCCCAGAAGGAGCGTATTTTCTGGCTGGAGGATACGCTCAGCAGAAGTGTGGTGATGGGCCTGTAGAGATCCTACCAAGCAGTTTAAACCAGGGAAGGGAGGTGCAGGTCATACAAAGAAGAGACACAAGAGAGTGTTCTTGCAGCACTGGTGAAAAAACAAGTGTAAGAGCCCATTAAAGATAGTTTAATAAGGATAATAAGGACAGTCTGTTAGCCAGCAGGAGCACAGGAAGGGTTGTTGTTGGCAGAGGTAGGTATTTTAGATGGAGTTCTGGCCCAAGTAATGATAACCTGGTGCTGATGAAAAATAAGGTTAAATATGGGATTAAGATCCAGGGTTTGAAAAGGAAAAGGCTTAAAAGGTGCAGTTTATTGCTTGAATTTACATAGGTGAGGAAATACAGTCGTAGCCTCTGTCAGCAGTTCTCAGTGAAGATATTGATCACCTGGCTACAATTAATACTGTACAATTCTGTAGTTATAGTTTTAACTTTATGTACAGTTAGGTTTAAGACTAAGATTAGTCAGGAATACTTCTGTTTTCTGCCAACTCTTACGTGGCTGTACCAATGGCCTGTGGATGATCTTTGTCAAGGCACTGTTTCTGCTTTCTGTCTGTAAAAAGAGCGAAGATGACTGTAAAGTGCATTGAGATCTAACACAAAGCTGTAGAGGAGCACTGTATTATTGCATTGTTACCTCTTCTAAGTCCAAACAGCCAATACAGCGTTTCATGGAGTGCTTCAGTCAGAAGGAGAAATTGCTAATGAAGAGAATATACTTGATTTACTTACCAGTGTTGCAAGCTTGTTTTCAACCTGCTTTCTACCTGGGAAGTTGCCTTTTAATTTCTCTCTGAGATTCTCAACATATACCCAATGCTTTTTTGTTTCTCTCCTTTCTCTCCCTTTCCCTCCTTTTTTTTTCTCCCACTAGTGATGAAGTGCGAATGTACTCAACGTTACTCAGTACATACCCCTTCTCTACGCATTTGATCTTTCATCTGAGTGTGTACCCACTTAACCCATCTTCTCAATAGCCTTACGCCTGGCTTCTATCTTGGGTGGTGGTTCTTGTTATTCTGCTTCAAAATTAACCCAACTGCTGCTCCATTTTTAACAAAAAAATTGCCACCTAATTCCATGGGATTTCACTCTCTACACCATTGGTACTGACATTTCAGATTCTCCAACACTGCACACAGACAGTTTGCCTGCAGAAATAAATTTCATTTCCTTTTACTGTTAGGAAACATAACTAAAACCAAATCTCTGACACATTCAGAAAACTTCCTCCATCCATGAAGAGTGGTCAGGAAAGACATAACCAGTGTGTTTGGATTATCTTTCTAGATAAAACTACAGGAGGAGGAGGGTACAATATAATTCTCAGCATCAAGGGAAAAGGTTAGAATGAAGAGAGATTTATTTAATTCCGAGGATGTACATTGCTGCTGTTGCTAGAAATTAGTTTAAGCCAATGATCTGTTCATCTGAACTCTGCAGAACTGTAGCTGGAATTTAGTCCCAATTGGTGAGGTCCGTGTAACAGGAACCACCGGGCTGGCTCCGAGACTCTTAGGTTCTGGTCAGGAGACTTAAATCCATGGGGCTCTTCCAGGGTGAGAATAAGATTTAAGATCTTCAACAAGATCTAAAGCCCTTTCAGATTGTTCGTTGTTTCACTGCAGGATATGGCTCGGGGGTTTTTTTGGTTTTATATCAGATTCATGCCAGCATTTTTTTTTTTTTTCTCGAGCTAGAACTGGGCCCTTGGACATTGAACATAAACTCATTTACTGTCTCCATTATATATTAATTGTGCTTTAACAGCTACTCTTACAATATATTTACATTTCAGCAACAATTCAGAAACGCTTGAAGAAAGAAAAAAAGGCAAAGAGAAAATTGCAGGAGGCTTTGGAATTTGAATCAAAGAGAAGAGAACAAGTGGAACAGGCACTTAAACAGGCCACATCAGGTGACGGTCTCAGGATGTTAAATGGTAATGTCTTAGTTGGCCTTTCACAGTTAGCTTAAAATGATGTTTGAGTGAAAAAAAGTAAGATGATGCACAAAGCAAATTCCAGAATAAAAAGCCACAATCCTTTCCTGAAATAATAAAAAAATCTATTTCAGGCCATGTGCTCTGGGTCACGAATTAAAAAAATAAGTCTGCAACTAGAGAAACAGACAGAGCGGTTTACACAGACATGACAAGAAATGCTGAATATATTACCAGAGAAATCTGTTACAGTGCCAGCTAAGACAATGTGAAATTTGGTTCCTATAAGGTTCTCTGAACTCTCCTCTCCCAGCAGATTCGTTTTTAGAACTGCTGAGCTTCATTTTAAAAGCCGTTTGGCTGAAGTTTGCTCAGCCTCAGGACCTATGAAGTTTGTTAAATATGTATCAGCTTTCAGAGCTGACTAGGTTTTGAATACTTCCCAAATATTCTTGTGAAACAAAAACAAATCAGTTAATCTCCTAACAGGGTGATTATGTTTTTGGGTAGTGGGAGGATTTGCCTCTCTTGCTTAATGTGGTTCTGGCCAAAGTTTAGAGCTTTGGTTTGAATCTTTTAAGACTGAACCTAGTTGAGTTTTAATTCATTTCAGGTTCCGTAGCTAAGGTTCAGTCTGTGCGTCCCTACCCCGAAGTCTCTGCAGAGGCTCATGAATCAGAGTTACATTCAGTCTCTGCTGCGTTCGTGTGTCATGTAGTCTTTACATTAACTTTGTGCTGCCTGCTTCGGGCACTGCTGGCAACCGAGCCATAATAACATAAGCAGACTGCAAAAACGGCCTGAACTGCTGAGTACAAATAATGACTTTAGCTTGTCTTGAGTTCTCAGTCGTGAGGGCTACCCAAACTGTTTTTTAAAGTTAGGGCAAGCCTGTCTACGTGAACTGCCACTGCAACACTCTGCAATGGACTGCGAGTTGTGATTTATCTAGAGCACCTAAGAGATATAAACTCTTTAAGTACGAGAGCAACATCTTTCAGAGGCATTCTCATCTGCTGGGTTTTATAGTCCAGCATATCACTGCAACCAGGAACTGGCTGGCGTTTCTGATGTACTGACAGTGAACGGTGGTGATTCAGACATGGATATACAGCTTGCAGTTGCGCCGTGGTAAGGGACAATGACCCAGGGGAGAGTGGGTGGACAGAGCCAGCAGAAACCTTTTCCACCACCTCCACTGGATCAGAAAAATGCCCAGATTGGATCCCACAGACATAGCCAGCACCTTGAGATGAATGTCAGAAAAAACCTAAAATCCTTATGTTCTGTAAGGTCATTCACCCAGATTCTGCCATCGCTGGTAAGCACCTGCCGCTTGCACGACAGTTAGGAGTACTCAGCAGTTCTGGAAGCCACAAATTAAAGGGTACCAACGTGCCAGCAATGTGATTAACAGATCTTTACATCTGCTATTGTGGGCCTGGCTGCTAACGTTTTGATTTGCAGGCGCACTCAGGTAGTCATATATATGTTAGTGCCTGCAAGAAGCTGATATTTACATGCTAATCTGATTGCACATGCAAATCAGGTAGCTCATTAGCATCTTAATCCACAATTTAATTGCAGGTACAATTTTATGACAACAAAATGTGAAGGGCTATTCTGAATATTTTTAATTTAACTCTGACAGTCTGTCTCATTTAACAGATGCTGTTATTAGTTACAGATGACTTTGTCATTTTACGTATACACAACATGTACTCTAGGAGGTTTGAAAAGAAAGAACCTGTTTAGATTAACAGACTAGTACCATGAACTTCCCTTCAAAACGGGAATCTGAATAAGGGAAACTCTATGTGATAGCAGTCACTTGTAATTTTATATGAAAAAATTGTGTACGTGAAAATATTATTTATTTGATCGTATATATTTGTAGGGCTGCATATGCATACATCACATATATTTCATTTACACGTATATTACTGACATATTACTCATATTACTCTTCTGTGTATGGACTATACTTTAATGGGTTGCCCTGCTTTGACACAGAGTTTGGTTAGGCTGTAGGGTGACCAGCAAAATGTCACCTTTGCGATAGATACTGACACTCCAACTAAAGTGATCTGAGGAAGAAAGCAACAGTACAGTTATTCTCTGTTTGAGAAAGTCCAGAACAGGCTTCTACACAGAAAAACTTCAAAACTGTATATGCAGCTCCCTTTCAGGTGTGGGTTTTTTTCTTGCTGTAATTTCTAAGTGCTGTGTTACAAGGGAAGCAGATGTTTCTCCAGGATTTGAGGTGCCATAGATTCAAATCACATACCCTTCATGCTAATCCTTGTTGGCACAAGGTGGATAATGGCATCTGTTATCATAACACCCTGGGGTGTTTGAGCCCCCGCCCCCACCCCAAAGGACTGTGCATACAGAGGTATTATCAATATGAAATTAAATAGTTCAAAAGTGCATATCATTATGAGAGACTTTCTCAACTTGGAAAAAAGAGCACAATCCATTTTGGAAGGCTCTTCTCAGAAATCTGGAAACGTTTCACATACCACATACGTCATTTTGCTTTGGGTGCATGCTTACAACATCCTGACCTGAGTCTTCTAAATGGAATTTGCACAGTCCTTACCTGTAACATGCACTCATACCAACGGATACACACAAACGTGTTGACTGGCATTGGCTATAGTCTTTAATTCTGTACTTTTGCAGGTATATGGCCAGGAGAGTCAATGTAGTTTAATACTACCACAGTTTAATTTCGACTTTTATTTTTCATATGTCAGATGCCCTCATTCTCCAAGAGAATTTTCCAGACATATTAATATCATGTGTTGGTTATTATCTGATTGTCAGACAAATGTGAAGCCCGTTAAAAATAATTCACTGTGAGACCAGTAATGTTTGCACATTTGGGAAACAATTTACTACTGAAAATTCCATGAAGACCAAATGTTTTATGCAAGACCGTGTAACTTGGAGATCACCCTAGTTTGCTATAAATATTTTTCTAAAGATGCATGAGAGAAGGGCGAAGGGGAATGCATTAATCTTCAGTGTCACATCTTTCAGATGCTGGAATCCCAGATATGGAAATAGAACACAACGGAACCCAACATGACAGTGCAGCAATGCAAGGTGCAGTATGTTCCGCATCCCATCACATACATGTTCACCATGAGCCATATTAAAAATTAAATGAAATGCAGAATAGTTTTTGTCTCTGTTTTCTGCTTTAAGATAAATGTAAATTACACAACTTCATTTAGGTTTTGTGCTCAATAAAGAAAACCTTTGAAAGATCACTACTTTACAAGACCAGAAATTAAATTTGTTTAAATAGAGGCATGGGAAACTCATATTTAGCTATGAGATATATGCGCTTAGTTCAAAAGTGATTTTACATATGATTTATCTTTTTTAAATGTTTTACCTCTGATTGTTACCTAGCTATCAAGATCATAGGTGTTTTCAAAAAATACATAAACTGTAGGTGGAAAAAGAAAGTCATGTTCATGTTATGAGCAATCGTATAGTGCTCCATTTTCCTCCCTGTTCAGTGACTGTTTGTAAATACAGAACATGCATATATTGTCTGAGTGCTTCCCAAAGAATAATAAATGCATTCTGACTATAGGCGTGTGAAGTAAGGGAGTTGTGTAATCATCATTCAGGGGAGCCGAGATACAGAGATCTTAAGGATTGTATCCATTACCACTGGAAGCCTGTTTGAGACATGCAGAAAATCTATGGTCACCTGTGGTAAAATTTGATCTGAGCAATCTGACCACAGAAATTCTCTTGACTTTGGAGAAAGTCCAGTTTTGTAATGTTGGTTTTCTATAAAACCAACCTTATTCTGCCTTCAACCCTGTGCTGTATTCATTACACACCATTCAGCTCTGCGCTGGCTGCTATAGCAGCTTGGAGACAGCTGCCTCTTTCAATGTAACTGCTGCTTCTTAGAGCACTTCCACCCTTTCTACTGAATCATGTAACGGTAATGTGCAAAAAATAATGTGTGTTGAAGTAACTAAAGACAGTCCCCTTCTGTGTAGACAGAAGAGGGACTGCAGTACAGTTATAGATACAAACATAACTTCTAGCATTTCTCAACTGTTAAAGGCTTGACTTTGCATACCTCTGGTATGCATCTGTCGTCCATCTGTCATCTATACAGGAAAGCTTTCAAATATTTTTACTGCTGTCTCTTTTTTGTGATTTTAGGTTCATATGCTATGTATTACATAGAAGGAGAATCACAACCTTATTGTAATGCAGATATATGCATATAACATATGTGTGTGTATATATATATGTACACATATGATTAGAGTTGTGCTCTAAATATTGCAATTGGAACATCATTACTGCCAGAAACAGTCAAAATATAGGATAAGCACTTGGGACACACATATTTAAATTTGACAAGCAAAATATTCTTAATGGTTCTGATCTATTTATGATACCTGCTGAGATGAGTGCTCAGTGCTCTTCCAAAAAGATTCTGAGAGTCAAAGGTGAATCTGGACACAATCTAGTAAAAAAAAAAGTTGATTTCAATTTTCAATTGAAGAAAAAAAGTTACAGTTGGCTCAAATGAGTCTTCCCATGAAAAATGATTACAAATAACTGTGGGGAAGGTGATGCATAGCCACTTCCAACCGTTTACTTAGCAGAAGGAATTAAGAGAACTTTCTTGTACTTCCTATAGGCTATTGATATACAATAAAACCTCGTGATTTTATGATTTTTATTTCAGGTTGGTTTTTGGGTTGTGGGTTTGTTTTTTTTCTAATCTGATCCCAACTACTTCAGTCTTTGGTTTTAACAGGGTTTGGATCTTGAAGTTTTTGTTCAGGTTAAAAGCCTGAAGAAAGGGAGAACTGGATATCCACTAACGTTCAGTATTTCTGAGCTTGGTGGCCCTCTGTGAAAGCAGAACATGACTTGCGCAATAGGAGTTTTAAACCTGTCCTATACTCCTCAATGGCAAAGCATCTCTTGTCTTCACCACAGTAACGAATGACAGTGTACGCTGACTTCTGTGACAGTTCCGGTGCAGTAATCCTGTTCATACGTAAACGTGTGATGAGTTTAGCCACTTTTTCACTAAGGACTCTCAGCCGATAAAAAGGTTTCTGAAGAGCTCTTTATAGAGCTTGTTTAGATTTCAAAGTGTTTCTGTCCTGTGGCACTATCTCTTTCATTTTTATTTATGCTGATACTGTAATATCTTTTTATTCTTTTTTCCTTTGATTACAATTTTTGTACTTGACAGCTACTATTGCACTGCCGTCTTTAACAATTTGAGCACACTCCCTCATTGCCCCCTTCATTTGCTGCCTTTGTTTTTTGGGCCCTGGGAGGAGGAAGGGTCAAAACACATGTCCCTAATACAAAGCTGTTTCCAAGCTTCCAAAATCTTTCTCTATTGCACAGAAAAAAGCTTTAGCATCAATGCAGACCTTTCTTTTTCTGTTGTCAATAGCTCTGCTGGACAGAAATCTATCATTCACACAGCGCCTTTCCTTTGAAATTCAATTAGTTTCACTGCCAGTATCTCCTTAAGATGGTTTAAAGGAAAATTACAAAAATACTACGCAGCCACCTTTCACAGTGATTAAGTCATATCATATTTTATGCTCATTTCTTAAAATTATTTTATTAACACAAGCTGTTCATATACTGGGATTCTGATCCGCACTGTAAATCTTTTCCATTTAGTTGACTCATTTTCTCTATGCTTTGTATATTAATGGAACGGAAATTTTGTGCAGACGAGACTTAAAACTTTTTTGAACCTTACAGTCTAATACCTCCATCCTCTGTATACGTGATCTTCTAGTCCAGCATAGCTTGAACTGAGAGAAGCTTTTCAGCTGACAAAATGGAAAAGTAAGAGTTGCTGGAGTCGTGAAGGCCCCTGCATAGTTGAGCGGTGCAGGAGAGGGTGATGCATGCACACAGATACCCTTCTGGCCTTGCTTCCATAACTCACTTGTGGGCCAGCAAGATAGTGCATCAACCATTTTATCAACCAATCTCCGTTTCACATAAAATAAACATACTGGGTGTCATTAAGTGCACCTTCAGATCAATGATTTTTGCAAATGACATTCAAGTACCATTCGAGTAGTGCATTTTTGCTGATAAAAGCAAATTAAATTAGCACAACTACAAGTGTGCTGATAAAAACTAAAACCGAACAGCAGCACCATTAGCTAACAAAGTAATATTTTCTCTTTACTGCTTTCTGCCATTTAGTTATTATCCTATTGGAAATCTAATTATAATCCTTTTACTCCCTAGTCAAACTTCACAGTTTTTGCAAGCTTAGCACTGACAAGTGATTTCATTACATTTGATTGCCCGCGCCCAGATTGACTTAACTTCACTCCGAGACCTAAAAGCCCTCTCAGTTTCTCAGATTCCCTGTTTGCACATTACAGCAACAGCTCCTTTAATTAATTAGCATGAACAGCAGTAACATGAACTGCTGAACAGAAAATAACATCATTTTATGATCGCAGGGAGACTTCTCCTTTTGCATGTTTATACCTTAGTTAACTTTTGTATTACTATATTTCATTGTTAGGGGATATTGGAACAATCAGCAAAGCAATGTTATCTTAAAATTTTAAAAAATAGATGTTACCATAATACTTGATGATAACAATTTACAAAAAATAAAAGACTCTAAATTTCAAGAAGGAGGCAGCGGCATAGCAGACAGACTTTCCTGAGGTGAAAACATGGTTCAAAGGAAACGTGGTTCACTGTACCTGCAACAGGAGGGTGACCCTGGGCGGCTGCTGCTGCTGCTTTTGTTTGTGAAATAACCTGGCAGAGATTTAGCACAAAAACTCTCAGTTACCGTGAATAACTTTTTATTTTTATCTGTTTGCCAAAGATGAAGGACTGTTGAAGTTTGGAATGCATTTTGGTTTTTATTATTTAGAAAACTGGGCTATATTTTTCCAATATTCTGATATAACCAGCCAGCTTTCAAATCCAGCCTATGGTAAAAAGGGCGCAAGGGGGACAGAAAAGAGAGAGGTAGTTTTTAAAAGAAGTTTAACAACTTTGGTACTGTATCAAATTATACCTGCAAATGCTGCAATCCACTGAAACCCAACAATGCTGCGGAATTTCAGAATACTCTACAACTGTAAGAGACAAATTCAACATCTTGGAAATTACACTGCTATTGTCTTGGTCTTGTTTTCACTGAATAAAATGTTCGAGCACTTGCAATTTTATGTAAGAAAAGACCTGTGATTAGAAACTCTTGAGATTAAACTAAGCAGAGGGCTGGTATTTTCCTTGTGAGCGAGATCTTCGCTATCTTCGTTTGAATCTTAGGCCTTTTCTTCTTCCTCCTGTCCAAGCAGTTCTCTGTCTCTGGTGCGTGTCCTGCTCTGGATGCTCTGACTTATTAAACCTCTAGCAGTTACCTTGTGCTGTGTCATATTGCAGTGTTTCTAGAAGAACTCTTTTGAAGTTTGTGTGCAATTACCAGACTGTCACATCCGTGCACACAGCGGCCACGCGCTGCTGAAAGCCGTCTCGTTAGCTGCTAACCGAGAAAAGGGCCCTCTTTAGTAACTAGCCAGGAGATTACTGCGCTGACTGACTACATGGCTCGCCTGCTGGTGATACAAATGCAGGGCTTTAAAAATAACAGTGTCGTTGATCTTAGTCTCAGTGTTATTTCTACTTCTGGTAGGCAGTGGTGTTCCGAGTATCTCTCTCTCGGTAAGCACGTACACACACACATACGAGGGAGGAAGCTGAGATTTTGTGATTTACTGGAAACAAAAAGGTGGGCAGAGGTTTCCCCTGGAGACTGTTGAGTGTGAAGGTCCATACCTTTCTGTTCTTACAAAGGGCTGAAACATTTATTCAATAATTCAGTGTCAGTAGGCTTGAATATTTCCTAAGCAGCAACCACTGCGTTACCTCCCTGTCTACTAAAACTGACAGTGGTAATCCGGCATCTGCATAGTTTGTATTCAGTGAGCATATTCTGGTCCTCGGCTACTGTTACTTATTAGAAATCCTATTTAACGTACAAGTTTTTAGGTCTGTGAACATAGGCGTGGAAATATTTGACAGAGTCGACTCGGTAGTCCTAAGCACAAAATAAGTGGGGAAGGAAGCCCAAATGCAGGAGGTGGAGGAGCGTGCAGCACCGAAGGGTCGGGTGCCGGGTCCTGCCTGCTGCGGGAACGAGGACGCGCAGGGAGGAGAGGTCGGGTACCGCTCCCCCGCAGGGAGGCTCATCAGCTCAGCCAGCGTTAGACAACATCAGAGAGTGCACATCTGCAGGGGTGGAAAAGAGGCGATATGAAAGAGCGGGGGATTAAAAGAAAGCAAACCAACTTCATTAGTACTGCTGCTCTCAAGAGCAGCGTTTATTGTCCACATTTGTCCCTGAGTCTAGAGGAAACCAAGCCCTGCTCATGGTGTGTTATTTTTTCTCTTTCACTGCTCAGTTTGGAAAATATTTACAGATAGATAAATGGAAGGGAAAAGTTTTGCTGGACAGCTAATGAAGAGGCAAAGAAGTCAGTTTTACCCACTGTTGTCATTCAGCTGAATGACGAGCCCAAAACCATAAGAACTGGCTGCAGTCCAGGTCTTTTTTTTTCATGGTAGTGAAGGGATTCTTTTCTGCATTTTTCGTAATTGCTGTGGTCCTCACCCCGCTAGCCGGTGCCGGGATGTAGCTTCCTTCCACAACAGTCAGCACTCCTGTTAGCTAAGAGGTTTAGGGAAAAGAGATTTTTTTTTTTGAGGGATGTCGTCCCCAGCAGAAGCAAACTGTTCTCTGATTTTTCTTTTTCTTTCTGCAAAATAAGAGACTGATTCAAACTAATTAGCCCCAGCTTTGTACATTAGATTTATTGTTACGGCATTGTATTTTCCATGTGTCGCTGCATCCAAAGCTCAGCTTGGCTCTTGATCCAACTGAAATGCTGACTGTTTACGTAGCCTAGGAAGGGTGCAGAGCTCAGCTCCTGTCCAGCACACTCATGGTATCATGTGAGACTCTTTGATTCAACTCCTCGAGCAGGAGTTGTGCAAAGCCTCCGAGAGCACGCCGGTCTGGCACGTGGCTGCCCTCTTCCCTCTTGCCGCTCTTCTCTCTGCAGGAACACAGCCACGTCTCAGCTCTACCTAACCTTTGTTTTAGCAGCACTCCCAACTCCTCCTTCATCTAAATTGGCAAAGAGGGATTTTCAGTTTATTATTTCATCTCTGCTACCCATATTCCCTGCAGCATGTAGTGCTGGGGTTTATTTTTTAAATTGCATGAATAATTTACAGTTACTGATAGAACAAATCTATCCTTGTTTTCTTATTATGTAGCAGATCCCAGATTTCCTTCCTCCGATGACTTTCTCCTCCAATGCACAGTGTGCTGAAGTTACCTGAACAATCCCAAGCTGTAGCTGTGTCAGTTAATGGCAGCTAGCCGGCTGCGTCGCTCCCCCTCCTGGACTGGATTTGCTCACCAGCATTACTGGGGTGCATTTCCTTATGCAAGTATTTGAGGGTACACGTGGAAGTTTTGTTTTAAAGTACTTTTATGGAAATACAGCTGAATTACTAACTTAAAACAAAGATATTACAAACAAAGCCTCACAAAGGATTCAGAAAATTCAGAGATGCTGAACAGGCTGAAAAAAGGGAAGAAAAAAAAAAAGTGAATAAATATGCAGGTGATAATTATTGCTTTTGGATTTGTCCTTTATACACACATTAAAACCTTGAAAGAAAAAGACAAACGATGATACTGTTGCCAAAAGAGAGTGCAAGAGAGGAATGTATACCCTGGACTCAGGGAAGACAACACCATCCTGAGGGAAAATTACAATTATTAACGTAGGCTCTGTCTCACTGAGAAATTGTGAGATCTTTACTTGTCTTATACATTGTGAAGGAGAAAAAAAATCCTTTCTAAATGTCTTGCTTATTAAGCCAGTCATGCATTTCGCTGTAGGTTGTAAAGCAGTATAACATGCACAAGGGGCTCATAAGCATATTTTAGTGTTAGGGAATATCATTTATACAGTTTTTATATTGTCAATATTACCCCCAGAGAATGAGATTAGGCTTTAAACTACTGTAAATCTACGCTTTTGCTCACCTTTGTATAATTTCATTTTTTAATAGAATGAAGCCCACATAAATGAATATTTGATTAAGGGATAAACCTAATAAAAGAATACATTTATTGCACACAGATTTATTCAAATCTTTGTATATAATACAGTAAAACGCTGTAAAATGGTGCGTAGCTTGCAGTCAGCTACACTGAGGGGATGGTGAATATTCTTCAGAAAGATGAATTTGACAGCATCGCATTGTCTTTCACGTATAAGTGGTAGCACAGATGCTCCTAACACTTTAATTCCTCATAGGTGGTTGCTGTATGACGTTGTTAATACCATGGAGTTAAGTTTATTGCACAGCAACAAAAAAGTATTTTAATTCCTGGAGAATAATTGAGAGCTTTATAAGAAAGGAAATATTTAACTGTGCACTTTCTGTTTACTGATCAATAATATCTCCTGGGTGGCTGCACTGTGCTTGAGCTTTGGCATTTACTTTCTCTCTTACAGGTATTCCAGATACCTCAGTTGAGCTTCCCTTGAGAAATAAAGGGAGCAGGAAGGAAAAATTGAAACCCGTTTCAAAGTTTAAAGAAGTCAGTCCCTCACCCCGCAGTACCCTTGATGACCACCTCTTACCTTAGTTTGAAAAATAATTTTTAAAATACAATAAAGATACCAAGAATTAAAGAAACTGATATTACTGATCCCATCTTTGATAAATCAACTCTTCCCTTGAATGCACATCTGGATTCCTCCCCTCCTCTCGGCAGACAGAGTCCATGTCACCAAATGCAGCACCATAAATGTGCGTGCGTTTGTGGTCTCCGTCTTACTGTCTTTGTCTGTACAAATACCAAACATGTATCAGAAGACGGAGCCCACCCCCAGCGGCCGTTTCAGTAGCAAGTTACACACCTGATTTCTGCTGACTTCCCTTGGTATTACAGGGACTAATTGACCGAGCGCACCCGTAACTCCCACGCGGTGTAGGTGGTCAGGCAAGAAGATCCTTTGTACGCGTGGCTGCTGAGCCCAGGCCCTCACGGAGAGGAGACGTGCGGGCCTGAGATGCCCGGGACATGTAACGCGTTGGCTGCTGCTGCGCAGAACGCAGAACTGGTGTGTTACTGGCTCGCGAGAAGCACACTGCGGCAGAATTTCAGTCTTTTGGACTGCCTGTAAAGACTATTGGTATGATTTTTGGAGGGCAGGCATGCTGACGCGCAGATTCTGTCAGTGGCTATCTTTTTTAGAAGTACAACTTTTTAGTATAGGCTAGAGCACCTACAGCCTGCCATGGGAAGAAGTCACGTGCAACTTCCTAATAGCCAAAAGGAGAAAACCAAAAAAAAAGAGCCAAACAAAACCCACAGTGTTCAATATTTGTATTTCTGCTTACGCCCTCCCCAGGCTTTAGTATTTGCCCCACTAAGTTTAAGACAATAATTTTAATCAGCCAAAGGCCTGAAACTAATTTTAGTCACTTCTTCAGAGGTTCCCATGCTCCCAGACGTTCCTCCGGAGATGTTATGTCCCTGGCTCTTCCGATCTTTATTCTTGTTTACATCCAAAATACATACTAAATCATCTCTGTTTGGAGAGTCTGAGCCTCCTTAAAACCATGAAACATTCAATTACTAATTAGCTGTTTCCTGTTTCTAATGAAGTGAACATGTCGGATTTGGATTAAAATTCAGCTACTGCTCTCCTCTGTTTATGGTTCCAGATGTTTTTGTTTTATCTAGGAGGTTACTTTGACAGCTACTGCTAAATGATAAATCACTCATATTATAGCTGAAATGCATTTTGAAATTGAAATGTGGCAAACTTTGAGATTGCTCCAAGGATCAGTGTCAGTTAGCAGGTCAATACTTGTTCTTTCCTTATGAGTGTTCGGTATTGGCATATGTAAAACAGTAATGGGATAGATGTCAACATTATACAAAATGCTTCTCGATATTATCATTTTGCTATCATCTTCAGGATCAGTACTTGCGGGTTTAGCTGGGTGGATTCATGATTCATTGTATAATGAACAAGAATATGGATTCTTGTTAGCTTTAGTTTCTGTGGGTGTTTTAATATTTATTTTTCCTCTGGGCTTAAAGGAGTTGCTTAATGAGAAAAATCACAGTTCATAGGTACTATAACTAGGAATATTTTTATGACGGAAATAAGTGGCTTTCTACTTGCTTCCCTAAATAAAGAAAAACAATTTTTAAAAAAATGTGGTGGTTTCTGAATGAAAGAGCAGTTTTCCAAGAACAGATATTGATTTACTTCTATTACATTCTTTAATGCAATGCAATTTTGTTTTAACACACTGTTCCCTAGAAGGTTTTGTGCATGTAATAATGGTATGTTGTAAAGCTGATGCCATGTTACTCCGTCTGTCTTAACGGAGGCATGCAATACAACACAGGCTGCCTTCTGGAAAAAAAAAAAGAAGGAAAATGAGTGTTCAATTAAAAAGCAAATGCAGTAAAGGAAGAAAATCCAAATGAAAGTATTTACAGCCTCTACTCAGCAGATGCTGGCTGGCAGGCACCATTGGAAAGAAGGCTGGTGGGTTTTTAGCCCAGCGGAGTGCCCCCACCTGTCCCACCGGGTTAGAAGGCGGTCAGTGCGCTGAGACCGGCTCGTGTCTCTGCGTAACGGTCCCCTCTCGAGGGCTTCGTCATCCCGTGCCTCCTTCTGTGCAAACCGTACCCACGTGGTGGATAGTTGATATCACTTGCACATCTGATAACTTGGCCCGAGAAAAACAAAGTCCACAAACAAATAAGGAAACCCACCTAAGTTTCAGTTAATTATGAATCGTGTAACTGTGCAATTGACCTTTTTTCTTCTCCTTTTTTTCCTCCAGAAAACAGAACATACATCAAACCTACTATTATGTACTGAAGAAAACACCTGTTGTTGAAAAATGTATAATGACCACTATTTGAAGACTATATAGTTCATGAAAAACGTCCCTTCCAACCTTTGATGCCTTCAGTACTGTGTGAAGAACAGGATTTGTAGCATGAAACTTGAAGGACAATTTCAAGCAATTTACTGTTGCTGCATCGAAAACTGCCGTATTAAGAAATATTGAGACTTTTTACAAGCTTACCATACCAAACCAAGCCTGTTGCAACAGATCGTTTTTAGGTCCCTGGAGATAGAAAGGAGTTTTAGTATTTTTAAGCACATACAGGAATTATTCCCCCTTCCCTCCCCAAAAAGAACTTTTTTTTTTTTTTTCTAAGGAGGTAGCTATTACTGTATAGCAATGGCACAATGATTTTAAGCCACAAAGGTCCTTACTGGCTGTACATCATACAAGTCCAGTTTATCACTGAAACTGTTCAACATGGAGCTGTTTCGATTGTGTTTATAAATTAAGCTTTGTTTACTGAAGCAGATACTCGATATATATTACGTTTTAAAAAGAAATGTGTGTACATTTTTTAAAAGAATGATGTAAAAATTGTCCTTTCATTAGATGACCAATTCAAAAGTGTGAGCTAAACCCTAATAGCTGACGTAATATGAGGATTATAATTGATGCTTTTTTTTATGCTCAGTTCAGCTTGGCTTTTGGTCTTTTAAGATGAAAAAATGAATATGCAGTAGAGTGTTAGATAATGGAAACTTTAAGTATGGTTTCTCTGTTGTACCATATTAAGTTAAAGTACACATTCTTTGTTAAAAATGTTCTTGCTAAAAATACAGTATTAAAAATTTTTTGTTTGACTTTGGAAATCTTTTAAGATTTTTTTTTTTTGACTGTGAATTCCCATAGTTACTGTACTAATGCAAAACAATATTTTGCACTATTAAAAATACTTGAAGAAATTACTTAATAAAGGGGTGGGTTGGTATTAAACATTTTCCTAATTATTGTATGTTCCAAATTCTGAACTTTGCAAGTGAAACATTCCTTTCTCAAAGTATGTGACTAAAAGCTGGTTTGAGTCAAGTGGAATTAAGTAATCACCTGTTAGGTCTTTACTTTCATTCATGGGTCAAAGGCACAGTGCTTATTTACTTATAAACTCATGTTTATATACGCATACTTATGTTTACACACACACATACCCTGAATGAAATCACTGTCACTTAAAAAAAACTTTACATAGATCTATGGGGATTATATTTCCTATGGTTATGTATACTACTATCTATACATGTATAGCGTTCAAAATTTCTTTTATTTTCATCACTAGATTTTTTTTTTCTGGTTAAGAGACTTTTGCAAACTTACAAAGTGTAGCTTCAAACTGTGCTCTGTAATACAGCAGAATAGAATAATCTGATTTTTTTGTTCCTGAAAGAAATTTTAGCTTAACCAAGTATCAGTTCAAGAAAACGTGTTGGCCTCTGTTTACAGGTGATCAGTCTAATTATCAGAGTAGTCTTCCAATGTACAAACATGGTTTATTCCATATTATTTTTATAGCAAGCATTCTAATAACTGCATTAATCACACTGCCACTGATCAAACAATCAAATATTGACTGATACAAAGAAACGGGAGCATTGGGAATTGTGAGTCCTTCCGCACTCTTAATAAAAGCTCATGTGTGAGTAAAACAACTGCAGCACCTGAACTTAAAATCTACCTTTGACTATTTATTAATTTTAGTTGCTATTCCATTGGGAGTCTCTGAAATGAGGGCTGGACCTTTTATCTAAATCTTGTTTTTAAAAGAAACTTGAAACAGTCCTGCAGCATTTCTGACTGATTGACCAAACTCTGGTATCGCTCCTATGAATTGCAGATTTTGAAGAGAGCTCTTTGATGAGTTACCCAGTATCATGTGTTTTAGAAAGACTTAAAGTAACGAAATATTTCAGTCTTTGAAATGGTAGCATTTTTGCATTTTTCTTTAGTCTCCATAAAGGCTATTTTAGCACTTTTTTCCTCAATGGCTGATCTACATTTCTTAAGGCTGCATTGATACTGGGTTGATGAGCACATCATTGATTTTTAATTTGCCCTTCCCAGAATAGTTTTAAATGTCAAAGTACTGGCAAACGAGATTTAGGAAACTGATAAACTTCAGAGACTGAATCTGTCCTTAAGCCCTCACTAGATAGCTCCTGAGAAATATGGACAAATCAAGAGCCTGAGGCTTTTATGTGTCAGCTCAGCCTAAGGAGCACACTTGTAACTAACACTTTCTGTTGGAGAAACATGTTGAAGCCAGAACAAGCAACAGGTTTGGCCAATTGCAGCTGAATAGTTCATATAAAAGCACAGATTTTGATTTTTTTTTTTTTTTTTCCATTTTACTTCCTATCCTCCTCTCGGTAGTATTCCAAATGACACCCTCCTGCGCAGGGATCTGGCTGTGGGTTACACTGACCCAAAAACGTGTATGTCATCGTTTCTGACTGCCGCAGTATGAAATGTGGGACGGTGATCATACAGCCGAGGAGCCGTTTCCCACCAGGCAGTCAGACCAGGCAACACTCACCTACTGCAGCGCTGTGGTTCAGAGTACGTCCTTCGACTGCCTGACACGCAGGCGGTCGGGGATTAGGGCTGACACCGCATGTGGGTTTTTTCTTTTTTCCCTCCGTGCAGCATAAAAAACCTCAGTGTAGACTTTGTCTAGTTCCAGGCACTGCAACTGAGCACAAAAGGCAAGAAAATGAGGAAATTGCTTTCATGTCATATTTTCTAGGTCTCTGCTGATCTTGTCATTCAAAGGCGAAGGAGATGGGATTGTTTACTCAGAGAAGACAAGTCTAAGGGAAGAATTAATTGTCTTTCCTATGTAAAAGCAAGCTATAAAGAGCAGGAAAGTAACCTTCCCTGTCCTCTGGGGTTCCATGTCCAGCACAGGTCAGTGCGTGCTGATTTCTGAAAGCTGCGTAACCCCATGATCTCATTCCTGCCTGGTGGTACAGCACAGCAAACACAGGCGATGTTGAGGTTTTTTTTAATTTCTCATGGACACAATTCACATTCAGCTACAGTTATCACCTTCCTTGGTCATCTGGTCTTTTAAACAGTGGAACAACCTCAGCAGGAGGGCTTTGGAGAACCCGTAGCCTCCAGCCCAGGCGTAGAGCAGGGCAGTAGGCAATTCAGCCTTCACCGCACTCCTCCTCATTTGAGGCAGGGAGCTGAACAGCCCCAGCTGGCTACAGTGCTGGTAGCCCAAGAGGGACATCACCTCTTTGAGGTTTGGGGTTTGGGGTTTTTTCTTTTTTTCAAATAAAAATGCCTGAGAGGAGCAGGACTTTGGCTGTGCCGACGTCCTCAGCACCTCCTAAAAGCGGCGGAGCAGAGGGACAGTGAAACCCCATTCTGATGCAGCGTATGGGCTGCCCAAAGCTCGGCTGGGGATGGGGGTTTGCAGGCTGGAGGAGGGGGGACACTGTCGAGGTTGGGGTGCAGCACCCGCAGCCCCTCTGCATCTGCCCCTGTGACGGCTCCGCTTTCCTACAAAGCATCTCCTCGTTTGTAAATTGCCTTTGAAATGGCATTATGGCACTGAAGTTGGTGTTAGCTGGACACAAGGTGATCTTGGCTAAATGCAGGCAAGTTAATGGACGATGTATTTCAGCAATTTTATGAATCTTGTGTAATGCAGACTGCTATCATAATAAACTCTAACAGAATCAATAGTGACCAATCTCAATTTAAAATCTGGATCTATAGTAATACACCGCGAGAACACTCTCCTTTAGAAATGCATGGCTGTGCATTAAAAGCTGAACGCTGGTTTAAGTAATTGCTATCTACAAGTAAGTGGCCCATTAATATATTTATTTACAGAATATTTTTGGTAACATGACAAAATGTGGGCTAACCTGAATTGTTACGAATTTCCTTCGTGGCCTCAGCTGATCTCCACAACTGCTCCTGTGCCTGCGTGTGCGCGCATGTGCACAGCCTTAGCCCTAAACTACAAGCGTGGTAATTCACAGCCTCGGCTGAGGATCTGTTACCTTTGGCAGCAATACTGATATAAAGACTTACTTCCCACTTTCCCGCTGCTTCTTCCTGCTGCTGTACCGCAGCATCCTGCCTGCGCTGCTGTTCCTTGCTGGGGTGAGGAGGGAGGGAGAGGGAAAGGAATTTACAGAGGGTTTTTTAAAGCCAGGTCATGTGCTATCATCATTTGTTATACATACTACAAATGTTTAGGCACTAGTAAAATCACTATTAATAAACATTTTTACTTTAGTTGTGTCTGCAAATAAGGGCATCTTTGATGATCTGAAGCTGGGATGGAAGGGGAGAAAAAAGTATTTTTTTAAATGATGAATTATGAATTACTACAGTTTTATATTTGTACATCAAAGAAATCGATTGAAATAAGTCAATTCCGTGTCCTCACAGCACAAATGCTGCAGCTTGCTCCCTTTCCATTAGACCGTCATCCATTTCTGCTTCTGTTGGCCAGCTTACACTGGCAGCTTAATAGAGCATCCTTCGCATGAACGTTGGAGTGTGGTAATCTAAGGTAGGGGAAAAAAATTCTTTTGGTGCTCATTTTTTAAAATAAAGAAGAACTCCCATTATTCTGCGTTCCAGAGTGAAAATGTATGCACTGCTTTTTCAAAAATGACATTGAAATGCGTCTTCACTGAGCAGTAGATCCCTTTCACCATCTATCAGTTCTTTGCTTTGGCTGCCTACAAGAGGGGTTAGTTGTGGGAAAAGGGGAAGTTTTTGCTGTCCCTAAAATGTCATTGCTCACCTTCATGCTCTCTCAAAGCTATAAGAAGTGCCATAGCTTCCCAATATGTATTCTGTGGCTAGCGTATCTGCCTGACTAACTGCAGATCTTTCCTCTAAGAGCAATCCAGCTCTATGCCAACACAGCTGGGACAGCCTCTACGTTCAAGGTCATTATCTTCAAAAACAACAATCATCTCAGATGGGTTAGGCCATATACATACCTTCTGCTCCTGGTAACAGAGCAAATGCCCAATATTCTGGAATAAATTTTGGCCGGTTGGAGGGATGGCGGAGACGAAACAGCCAGAGAAGTGGCAAGTTCAATATGAACTATACAAAATTGGCCCATCTCTAATTAATCATTGTGTGCTTCAGTCAGCCAGCAGTGAGACAGATGTATGTATTTTTCACAAGAAAGTCTGAAATAAGAGAATGGGTAGAAACTTAGTCATTTGGAATTACTAGGTGAAGACATGGTTTCATCATAATAAAGTTTGCATTACAATTCCTTCATAATAAACATTGCAATGCAATGCAATACATCTTCTATTAAGGTTATTAAGAGCACTTTTGAAGTATACAGCCTTATGTCAACATTATGCATTAAGCAGTTGAGTGTCACAATATCACACGCACGTACACACAGCATTGTACCAGGGTGCAGACACCTTTTGGACTGTGCCAGCAGCTGTCCTGCTGGAGAGGCAAAGAAGTGGTTGGGGTCATCGTACATTGACCCCTAACTCTGGAGGGTTAAATACAGGCACAGAGTGCCTGCACAGTTCTCATTTTAGGATCTGGGCTTTGCCTGAAGCTTTAATCTTACTACCAAAAGGGCACCTGCCTAAAGGAATTGTCCTGCCCTTCCACCAAAGTGGCCAAATAGAAAGGAAAAACCGTTGGCATTAAATGAAACACGATGAATTAGCTAAAAAGAGAAGAAAGAATAAGCAGGAATGAAAAATAAACTTTAATTCGCTCCAGTGCCAGTAGGATTTGGCATTTAACTTTAATCATATGTTTCGCTCTGTATCAGGAAGAAATACCTGTTTCGTGTTTCCCCTGATGATTCCTGCCATTAGCTGAAAGTCTGTTTATTCCCAGAGCTGTGCTGCCATCAGTTGATGATGCTGGGGCACTTACAGAGATGTTTTGGCAGGAAAAATGCTTTATCATTTGTAACATTATTATGAAACATAATATTTTGCTTATAGAGCGGTCCAAAGCAATTCCATATAAATCGTTGCATTCTCTCCCTTGGTGTCAATTGGGGGGGGTAAGCAGGGGGGAAGAGGGGAACCACATAAGTAAGTAAGAAAACAGACCAAAAAAAGCTAGTAACTTAAATAACAAGGAATAAACTCCCTATTGGACTTTCTTTTAATAGTTCTATAAAACTGGTGAAGACAGAAACGGTACTCAGAGATTTTTGGTGTCAGATCGGTGCTTTGCATTTTATGTGATCATTTACACCTGTGCAAAGTAAGTATTTGATAGCATTTGACAGCTGATTTATTAGCATTTGACACCTATATTACAATGTTGAAATGACTCTACAATGTGCAAAGCGGTGGAAAAACCACTGATTCCTTTCATGGCTTTTCCCTGGTAGTTTAATACTGAGATTCCATTCCAAAGGAAAAAATGAATTCCTCACACCCCGATTGTAATTCTTTATTTCTTCTAGTATGTATTATGTTCAGCTCATACTGACTTGGAAAAAAAAAAAGAGGAAAAAGAAAAAAGCAGTTGTGTTTAATTCGCAGACCTGATTCATAGACGCTGGCTCTGAAACCAAATCAAAACCAGGCCACGCTCATAATACTGCAAGGAGTCACAGAAAAATGAGAAGTCTGCTATCGTGATGAGAAACACTGCAGGACTAAGACTCTTAATTTGTAACAACAGAGCTGGTAAGTAAATTGCATATTTTTGACAGTTAATAGTTTTTCAAATAAACAGAAATTTTCACCAAATGAAAGTTCTGTTTTCACTGAAATTATTTTTTGGCTTCTTCAAAGCAAACTCTCAAGAAACTCCAAAGCCATGGTATTTCTTTTTTCACTGTTTTGAAGACGGGCAGTAACAGACTCTGTTCAGAATCTGTATAAGAAAGAAGGGGTTGATCAGTTTAATACTTTCTGGAATATGGTGGACTTCTCAGTTTTAGAATTATTAAAATAGTTGCACCCAGTGGAAAAAAAATTCAATATGTCAGCAATATCACCTATGTGCATAAAAAGTTACTGGAGCTCTGAGTTTACAAAAAGGATAAAAGACCCTTCCCCACCCCAGGAAATCAAGCCCAATAAGAAGGATCATGAACACAGGAAAAAGATAGGCTAAATTACACTATACAATTTGTCAAGTATGCAATTATTTGAAATGCCATTGCCAATGTTATGTGTTGACAGGATGTGATATCTTAATGAAAATAATAATACTGTTTGCTCATCTGGTGCCAGCCCAATTTCAAAAAGAAAAGCCTCTCAGATCTCACACATCACAGTAGCTTTTCCAGCTAAAATAATGTGGTAGCTAGTGTAGCATGAATAAGTTAAGTATCTGTGAAGTTCATGGACTGGTGAAGAGGGAGGACCAATTTGCCAAGCTCTGAATTACTGACAGACTGAATGACCCATGTCTAGTCTTGTCACGTTACTTTACATTACACATTGTAACACAATCCAGCGGAACATAACCTGGAAAAAAATTACTTCAGCGCTAGATTGCAAGATTTTCAAGGTTAGAAGGGTTTGATTGTCACGGGGCCCACATTTTCTAGATCAATTATAGTGGCCTTTTGCTGGCACCTATTGATAAGGGGAAGAAAGCAGCTGTTAGCTTTACCATCACTCAGAATTAAACTCTCGCATATTTACCAGTGTCTGTCTTTTGGTCTACACGACTTACTTACAAAGAAATCAAAGCTCCTAATGCTCATTGCAACTGCCCTTTTCTGTGTTCGAGACACTGGTTTTACTTACAGTTCCTTGCTCGGAGCAGCATACCTAGCCAATTTTCATGAAAGGAAAGAGGTGGTCATAAATGTAAGTTAAAGGACAACAAAATTATTTATTTTGAAACAAGAAAAAAAACAGGTTAGTTTTACTTCCTCGGCATGACAGCTATATCTGAGGGGGAGAGAAAGAAACAACCCCAAACATTTATTTTATGTATTTTGTACCCAATAAGGGTAGCAAGGGGAAATAATTAAAAGTATCATTTGCTCAGTCTCAGGGAAGGATTGATTTCCAATGATAGTGGTTCCGGTATAGTGCACCCCGATACATAAGATTTTACTTATGTTATGGCTGTGATTTAGAAACAGAGAACTGACCAGGAGTTACTACTGATGGGATCTATCTGCTTAGGCATTTTGAAAATTGAAGAATGAAAGATAATGAAGATAACATCAGCTGCTGCAAATGGGCTGATTATTTTTGACTTAAGTTTTATTAGGAATTTGAACATGACATCCCTTCCTGATGAACACATCCACAGCTCATTAGCGTCAATAAGAGTTATGCTTATATGGCAGAGAGAGCAGATCTTTTAGTTGTGTATGTCCGGAGTGTGACACACAGCCTTGAGTTCTGTGGCTTACTCAAACAATGACAAGTTAATGAGGATTTACTTTGTGCGCTGTATTTCTATAAAAGTAATTTTTTAAATAGCATAATGGATTAATATTTACTTGACAGCTTTTGCATCATTTATTCCCTGGTTTCTACCTTACAGTCTTGTAAGACAAAAAGATGGAAATAAATATTTACTCATTCTTCATGCATGCAGTTTACTCCATCTAAATATATGGAACTGTAGCCAGCTCTATTCACTGTGTTGCCTTTCAGCTAGATGCTATAAAGAAAGGAAATTAATTGTTGTTAAACTTAGGTATGTGGTAAAAAGCAAAAACAAAGTTAGTGCTGACTCCTGTTCCCATTTTACTACAAGCGCTCCCTCCCACCCCTGTCTCCTCTGCCTATGGCGGGGGGGTGTATGTGTATATGTGTGTGTAAAAATAAGATTACCTCAAGCTCATTACTGTCCACTGACAGGGTCCTGCTGTAAAAACTTTTGATGAATTGTCAGCATCTAATTCCTGAGTAATAAAAAAACCTAAGTTGCTTGCAATCATTATTCCAAATGGAAAAATTAATTGTAAATAACTGGAAGTCAATTAAGGCTGGGTTCTGCCGGGTAATGCAAATCTTTTATAGTTTTGTTTCAGTTAACTGCCTCATTAATGATTTATAGATGTGTATACAGCTGTGGGAACCATAGCATTATCTAATGCACTCAGAGAATAATTACATATGAAAAGAACTACGCAGCTCAAGGGAAAAACTCAGAAATTACTTACTGCCTTAACTTCAACCATATTAAGATGCAAAGTATTTAGAAACCGACTGTGATGTTTTATCATATTCTTGAGGTTTTATATTCTTTTTAAAAAGGGAAAAATAATTCTTTCTAAAAAATATTTGTATACATCAGTATTACACAGTACACAAAAATTAAGATGTCTGTCTCAAACTGAGAATGTAAGGCATTTATTTATTATTTAAAAGCCTAAGTTATAAAACATTCCCATTCCCTTTGTGCATCTGCTATACAGGAAAAAAAGACACTTCTACAGTTAAACAATTCATGGGCATATGCATATATCTCCCTGATTTACATAGAGTTAGAAGTAATTTTGGAAAGACTTCAGGAGTCATTTTCCTTATATACAAATACATCGGTATTTGTTCTTTGGTGACACCATTGTTTGAGGGATTTTTTTTGTAAAGTATTCTTTTCACTCCTGAAACTTATTTCACTTCTGATAAGGCAGCAAACCTAAAGTTTTCACAATTTGCTACTTCTTATTTCTTATAAATTCTAATCCAGTGATAAACTGCTGTTGGACATTTGGAAGCGCCACAGAGGATCCTTTGCTTGTAAGCCTGATTTTCTTATTACTTAGAGCTGAGGAGGTCAAGGTCTTTCTCACCAAAATCAGGCATTTGATACCCAGAACCTTCCCTGAAATTTTGAATACAGTTGGCTCTGTAACACTGTGGATCCTCAGTCCAAAGCTTCTGGCATTGCTATGACCAAATTTTCTGTTGCATGTCTGTGGGAACAGGCCAGAAAAGCAGTGCGATCTCACCCTCCGCGCTCTGCCTCCCAAAAGCATCTTTCATCTTCAGGCCTGAAGGAAATCACCATCCCGTGCTTTTGCCCATAAAGTGACTGCAGGAAAATAAGGGTGATTGTGGTCAGCTGCCATTGGTTTGATCTGTTTCTGGCTCCCACTTTGTCTATGACCTGGTTGCTTTTATGTTCCTTTGAGTTTCCCAGCTCCATATCTAGCCTGCCTTTCACCCCGTCCCTCAATGAGTCTGGCTCTTCGTGGGTATCTCTCCCAGTGGTGCTGGCAATCAAGTTTCCTCATGCCTTGCTACCACTCTAAAGCAGCCTCGCAGCCACCTCTTTCCACATTACTGACAGAGCACAGCTCCCAGAAGTTTCTTCTTCTTCTTGCTCCTCCTTCACCACATTCTTCAGGACTCTGCTCCCAACTCTTTCCTCTGGCCCAATGCTCTTGATTTGTTCGCTCAATCAGATGTGATGCGGTCTGCCAGTGCTCCCTCTTACATGTTGCGTGATTTAGGGCAAGTACCTTTTTTGCCTTATATTTAGTAATATTAAAATCCTGGACCAGTTATCTATTTGAACTATACATGGCCAGAGGGAGACAAATGAAATTATTTTTCATTTTGTCTACAGATGCTTAGACTTTTACATAAAACCTACAACTAACCTGTATCACTTACTCGTTTCACAAATAATGTCAGAGTGTTTCACCAGCTAGGAAAAAAAGAAATCAGCCTGCCATCCTTTTGGGGGGAGGTGGGGTGGGGAAAGCACACCAGAAACTCATTCCATGGTTTCACAGCAGCACTAAAACACACATGCTGCTTGGCCACCAGCCTGCTGCTTCTAGCCAACTGGGCGGTAGGATTAAATGGAGCACAGGAATGTTCGGTATCCCACTTGCTGTTTTAAAGAGCTTGTTCCATATAGAGTGATGCTCAGATGAAAATTCACAAGTTTTGCCTTTGCAGAAAATCTGTGGCATCTTTTGCATGCCTTTTTTAAAGAAAGGTTTACACGTTTATAATTATGCTTATATGTTTCTTATATGTTTCTGCTATCACTGAAGAAAATTAATTATTATAGATTTTATTGACTCATAGAATAAGTCAGGTTGATGAGGTCTCAGGAGGTCATCTATTCCTAACTCCTGCTCAAAGACTTATGCATCTACATCAGTGACCATGTGTGAAATGAAAATGAAGTCAAAAGCATGGGAAAAATTTATTTGGAGATTTCATTGCCAGAAAATAAAATAGAAATAGACAATTGAAATTGTCATAAAATATTTGTAACTCTGCAGTTGTGTGTTACTTGGTAGTGAAACATTACATTAATCTACAAGAACAAATTAATGACTGCAAATCAAGTATCATTTAGCATTAGAAAAACCTACTTTTAATTCTAAGCTTTTGAAGTTGCACTGAATAATCTGCATAAGCAACAGCTAAATAAATCAAGACTGCAATCTGGAAAAGAAATGACCGATCATTCATGAGACAGAGGTCCATATAATCATTAATGCCACAAAGCAAATGAGAAGAGAATGACTATTCAGCATTTAATGCAAAAAATGAGGGCTATCAAATTAAAGTATCAGGTATCGGGGTAAAGCAATAGAAGGAAGCAGTCCTTTCTGTCAGACCTCAGCTAGAGAGCTATTGCTGTGGTGTTAGCTTACATCTGATCAAAGAGTGATTCCACAAATTCAGGCAAGACAAAAAAACCCCAAACCCAAAAGCTGTCGAGGGTGATTAAGCACACAGATACAGCTTTTGGCTTAAGACATCCTCATTGATGTCCTCATGGATTTCTAGGCACAGAAATGTAGAGCCTTGATGGATACTTGAGCCTACTCTTCCCTCGGTGTATTCCTGGGGAGAGCATGGGCTCGACGCCCTTTGGTTTGACACAGTATGGCCATTCTTATTTTCTGCTATCTCTATTTGTACATATTATCTCAGTGCAACTACCACAGCTCTTTCCATTAAGTCTTCCTCAACAGTAGCCAGTAATCTTTATGGCACTTCTTAATTGCTCTTGGAAAATACAGTAAGGGAAAAAGATGAGGTAACATATTTGGCAAAACATCTCCTAATTAGCAAAATTGTTTAGTAACTGCTCTTGTTTAACTATAGTTTATCACACATTGCAGTGTGAATTGAAAAGAGTTGAAGACATTTTTAATTCTGGTTTTAATATACTTTATAATCAAAAGGGTAAAATAAAGGTACATCACTGTGATTTAATGTATGGTGGAAGACAGGCAGAAAAGCTTTCCAGTCCATATCTGCCAGCTATTAACCATGCATCTGTCAGATCTGAGTGTTTCATAACGATTCTCGCTCAGAGACAAAAAAAGGCATGCAGATCAAATTTGCATCTTAGATCTTTTGCCCCTTAGAGAAAAACAGGAACACTGAATTATAAACTGGAAGTAATGTTTTATTGTGAATTCCCTTACCATCCGAAATTTAACTTAGAGTTGTAATTGCTATGCACAGTAACTCTGCCATTCTTTTTCTTTATGCTGTCCCATGCTCAGATTCTGTAGATCAGATGATATAAGAATAAACTAGAAGCCACAAACATTGTAGTGGCACAGGGAACATGGGAGGAATGGAAGAGACACGAGACCTCACGGGACTCCCCATCCCACCAGTTGGCCAACGGAAGACACACAGTTCACGAGATGACAAACTCATTCCTTTTGCAGGCACAGCTCACTTTCTCATCTGTTTTTTTTCCTAATCTCATAAGTTCTCATAACTGAAAAATCATGCCCAAGTAAGCATTTATTTTGTTTCCACCCTACATTCTTCATTTGAAAGATCTGTAAATCAGACATGAAAATCACTCACTCCAGGTTGAAGTCAGATGTTACGAAGGTTCAAGCTGGGAAAACAACAAAATAAATTCTGATCTATTATATTTACTAACATTCCAATTATGCCTTTCCATTTTATACAATTCTGGGGGAAGGCAGGGGGAAATGACACATATTTATCAATGTGGTATTATACTTTATTCTGCCTATATGCCTTTGGCAGTAACTTCAGAAGAGGAATGCCAAACATAACCAGCTAATAACTCAAGGGCTATTATTCTGAGTTACAGACACCCTGAAGGGGAGCAGCCTCAGTGATCGTTTCTCCTCCTGGATCAGATTTTTGAAGTGTTCCAGTTGGATCAGTGTTTGCACAAGAAATGCTCCCCCTTAATTCTCTTGACTTCTGCTGGCTCTACCGTCCTTCCCGTGGGGTACAGAGAATACAACAAATGCAAGTAGTGAAGACTACTTGGATGGTTTGCAAAAATCCAAGCAGAGGATGAAAATTCAGAGGAGGCAGTACTCTTACTGAAACAGTTGCTGTACAGTAGCTATAATTTCCAGAAACAGGTGAAATTTAAAGTTTAGCCTTTTCACAGTTCTGTTATTGTTCATGTGGAAGTCTAAAAAAACCAGTTGCATTTCTGGTCTGCAATTTCAAAGTATAAAAACTTTGCAGGAAGAAACTAACTATGAATAAACTGTAAGTGAATTCAAGAAAGTTGATAAATACTATTAGGACTGATGTATGCAGGCACTGGCAAAGAACAAAGAAACGGCAGAAAGATGGGCAGCTGGAGGAGCAAAGAAAATGTGTAGAGAAAAGAAGGAAAACGATGTGTTACGAAGTGGATATGGTTCATGACACAGTTAGTTACACCAAGCAGAGCTGGAAAATTTTAAAGCAGTGCTTAAAGTTCAGCCTTCCCTTGCTGTATGCCGATGCCTGCTTTGTGCTTGCAGCACTCTTTTTGGAAATCCATGCAGATTATCTCCTTTTAGAATCACTACCGCCTGGATGTTGGGATGCAGCCAGTCTGACAGCCAGTGACAAATTAAGACAATAAACAAACATTAGCTAAAAAAAAAAAAAAAAAAAAACCAACTCTATTAAAATGCAAACATTTGTTTAAAAGTTATTATAGTAAGAGGCAGATACAGGAAATCAAAACATACTACATCTTAAAGCTACTCCTAACTGCTTTTTAAAAAATATTTACACACTTCTAACTGGAGAAAACTGTGGGAAATCAGGCTGTGAAAACCATGTACCAAAGCATATCTTTCCTGTGGTATATGTGAGAATTAAGACTGAGTCAGCTGACATATAGTTTAATATTGCTGCAGATTAAAATTAGCAGTGAATAAGACATATTTACTATAAACTAATAGATGAATAGTTTACCATTTCCTCATTGGAACGTTTTTCTCACATCAGTATGCATTCATACACAGGTGAAAAAATATTTTGTGAACTGTAAATGTGATTAGCCCTTCAAATTACATTTGGTGCGGTTTTTTAAATTGACCATGAGTGCACGCGTACATGTGCATGTGTGTGCCACATTTCTCGTCATCATTGCACGGTTTGCCACTAGAATTTCATAAGCTCAAAGCAATACTGGGAAATTCATAAGCACTGTGACCTCATTTGAAGAGCACCTAAAAATGCACTTGCTTTTATTATTTGGCTATATACAATATAACCTTACATGTGATAGCTAATTTTGAAAACAATATATGCAATTTCATGTTTCTATGGATGGTGAAAAAAGTGCTATTTTGTCCTTAGAGCTGTTACTCTCTCTCAACATAATAATGCAGAAACCAGTAGCAGAGACACAACACTAATAATGTGTACTTTAACCATAATAATTCCACAGTCCTTACTTATGCTATAAAGGTGATGCATATAGATTTTATAGTTGTACTGGTATAAAAAAATACTGGTATAGTCTAAGATTTTAAATGCATCAAGCTATAAAGCTATAACAGAAAGTACCAGGATAAAAAAGATAATTTGGGGCAGCTGGGAAGACTTTGATGCTATTAATTGTAAAAAAAAATCAGTAAATCCAAGTTTTAATGGCAATTCTTTTCATATGGGCTCTAAAAGCATCTGAAATGTCACAGCTGACAACTTTTCACCGTGAAGAATCATAGAATCATAGAATGGTTTTGGTTGGAAGGGACCTTAAAGATCATCTAGTTCCAAGCCCCCTGCCATGGGCAGGGACACCTTCCGCCAGACCAGGTTGCTCAAATCCCCATCCAACCTGGCCTTGAACACTGCCAGGGATGGGGCATCCACAGCTTCACTGGGCAACCTGTTCCAGTGTCTCACCACCCCCACAGTAAACAACTTTCTCCTAATATCTAACCTAAATCTACCCTCTTTCAGTTTAAAACCATTACCCCTTGTCCTATCACTATATGCCCTGGTAAAGAGTCCCTCCCCATCTTTCCTGTAGGTGCCCTTTAAGTACTGGCAGGCTGCTATAAGGTTTCCCCAGAGCCTTCTCTTCTCCAGGCTGAACAACCTCAACTCTTCCAGCCTGTCCTCATAGGAGAGGTGCTCCAGCCCTCTGATCATCTTCGTGGCCCTCCTCTGGACCCGCTCAAGCAGGTCCATGTCTTTCTTACGTTGGGAGCCCCAGAGCTGAACAGAGTACTCCAGCTGGGGTCTCATGAAAGCAGAATAGAGGGGGAGAATCACCTCCCTCGACCTGCTAGCCAAGCCTCTTTTGATGCAGCTGAGGATGCGATGAGCTTTCTGAGCTGCAAGCACACTTTGCTGGCTGATTTTCGGTTTTTCATCCACCAATAGCCCCAACTCCTTCTCCGCAGGGCTGCTCTCCATCCACTCATCGCCCAGCCTGTATTTGTGCTTGGGATTGCCCCGACCCACATGCAGGACCTTGCTCTTGGCCTTGTTGAACTTCATGAGGTTCGCACGGGCCCACCTCTCAAGCCTGTCCAGGTCCCTCTGGTGTGGGATTCACCCACACATAATGTCTAATTTTAAACTTCAGTTTGAAAGGTAGGTGCTTCACTAGTTGGCATGGCACTGCTAATATTCTTTGTAAAGCTAGACTAGGTTGACCACCTTAGAAAACTATTCTTATCTACATACAAAACATGTATTTTAGATGCTCTATAAACTATAATCCATCTGAGCACTGAAGTATGTACAATGAAGAGGCCTGTTTGTCTGAATGGATCTATCCAAAACATAAGCATATGTATAAGCCCATGTTGTATTAGAACCTACATTTTTGGGGAAGTAATGAAGCACAGATATATAAAAATGTGTGAACATACAAAAGGTCTAGGAAATGGCAAGATGCAACAGGAAAACCAAAAATGAACAGTGGGCAGACTGTGTAAATATACACCCCATGTTTAGAATGGCATGACAGCTAAAAGTTTTTCTGGACTGGGAGACAATGAAGTCAAATAAGGGGACCACAAACTTCACAGTGAAGGTGGAGAACAACACTTACTTAAATAGATTTTTTCAAGCCCTTTGGGTTTTATTTTCAGTGAAAGGCATTTGAGGTGCAGTGCCCAGAGTGAGAACGCCTGTCGGTGTCCCCATGCCCCGAAAATCCTCAGCACTTGTAATGAGACGATGACAATAGTCAGCGATAGCAAGCAATGACAGAAGTGCAGAATCCAAACCACTATCATTTTAGTGTTTCATTGGTAATATTTCACTGAATTAGGGCATATTTTTTTTGTCCTACAGGCTATAGACAGGGCATACACACATCCATTTATGGAATGGGAAAGGTGAAGCTTGTGTGGGATCTTCTGGGTTCTGCTGAGGCAAAACACTACGGGGGCTCAAGTGCTAAAGCACGACTGTATCTATAGTCAAGCATTCAAAACAGAAATGCTTACCCGGCTGTATCTGTCAGCCTTCCAGGGCCCAGAGACTACATGAAAAAAATGGATAAAGATATTTTTAAAAAATCCCCTGGGACCATCTCCCGTATTTAATAAGGAAAAGCACCTTCTGTGCAGCCAATAAAAGTTGAGTCTCTCATGAAGATTTATACCATATTACACACTGAAATTCAATGTACAACGATACCCTTGTGTATGCAGTTGTCAGAATAATAATCTTTGTCTGTCTGATCAACTTATATTTTATGCCAACAACACAGCATTTAATATTACACAGTTTCAGAGGAAGAAAATATATTTATTCATGCAACAACTTGCCCAGTAGCTTAAACAGACAAAGTGAAAAAAAAATAGCTTGGAGTTTTTACATTAACTTATGATCCACGATACAGATTTCTATACAATTTTCGCCATTTTATGCAGCAATATAAACTATGATTCTTAATCTAGTTTGTGGAACTGTCTCAGTATTTTATACTGTCATGAGGAATAATACAGTTGGATATGACTGCTGAAGTTTGCTTTTGGCATTCTCCTGAAATGAGGAGACTAAAAATACAAATGGTAATCAACAGCTTTTTTCTATAGTCTGCATTACCATATTCTATGCTGTATTCTTAGGCTTTGTGTCTCAAAATATATATCAAGAAACACTTATAGAGGAGATATACATGGACTCCCCCCAACCAAAGTACTCCTTGTCAGAAATCAGTATCTCTTCAGTAGAGAAAGTCTACACACAATATAGGACTTCTTCCAAATGATGTAATGCTCTGCCAGATGACAAAACTTAAGCAATATAGAAAAGCTCTGTTGTATGTAGATCCATTAAATCTATTCTTCTAGCAGCCTGTGCAGAAAACTGACAGACTTTGAATGATTTATTGCTACCTTTTTAAAGGCATCTACTTTTTACCTTATATTAATTTTTCTTTATATAACAATACCTGACAAAAAAGAAACCAGGGGACACACCACCCCTCCCCCTCCCCCCAAACAAGCTAATGAAAAGATTGCATGTAGGATTGGGAAGAGAAATAAAAGAGGATGGTTAGAAACGTATCTGTACCAAGGTGCACACACATAAAACCACACTGCACCCTTATAAAAGAAAGGCATACTACAATCTTTCAACCATAGTACTTAAACTTCACTTAAAGTTAAGCTTACTATTGCAGAGGAAAAGGCAAATTCTTGTGAGAATGTAATAAAGTGAGTAGATTTCTTCACGGATGGTGGACTTATCAAAACCTGCAAATCCTCTGGTCAGGTTGCATGCCTTTAGGGAAGCATTGCCTGATAATCCATTGTTGACTATTATTGAAACTTTTCCAAAATTATTTATTTGTTGCATCAAGACACAACTGAAGTTACTGCTTGCTCCATAACAGGATGCGGTATCAGTGCCTAAAGAAAGTGACTGATTCCAACATACACACATGCACGTAAGCACACACTCACACAGATAATTTTTACATAGGAAGGAGTTACTGAAATTCATTAGCTAAGGATTGGCTGTAGCTCCAACGCATGGCAGACTCGGACATTTCTTTTGCAACTGAAAAGAGGAAACAGCCATCTACTGTCATGTTAATTATTGTAACCTTCCTATTTAGTTTTCTGCAGACTAGTTTATGTGTAAGAATTCATACACCAAGTCCATTTATATGAAATAAAATACACATTTAAATATGGAAATAGATACCACATGACAGAAATGTGTATGAGAAAAACACACCTACACTACAGGAGTAGAAAAAAGCTAAAGGAGGACACAGATTAAGTCCTGCTTTGTGATTGATAGGAATTTGTTTGCATAGAACACACTTGGAGTGCTTTGATCAGATTAACTATTCTATATGAAAGCAAACCAATGCTTGGAGCCTACATTATATTGTCCCATGGGAAAAAAAAAGTGAGTAACAAATGAGCTGGCCCCCAAAATAACTCCAACGTTCATGGATTGATAGTCTGAAATTGTTCCAGAGAGGTGAGAAAGAGCAAAGGAAAATCAAAGCACCAGAAAACAGAAATGCCTAAAAGCATAAGAGGGATCTTGCACAAGGCCAGCTTAACAAAGATCAGAGAAGTTATGCTGATTTACACCAGCTGAGGAGCTGGCCAGTATCTTTATGTTCTTGAAGCTCAGACTTTAGAAATATATTCAGTGAGTCATAGTCACTGTCTGAGAATTAGAAATGTAGATTGTGTTTGGAGTCCAAAAATAGATGTGATCTATTTTTGTTGGCAAAGGAAAAAAATAGCTCCCTCCTTCCTCCACCAGAAATCCTCAAACCAGATCCACATGATACAAATGGAACAATTTTAAACTGGAGAGGTTTTATCTGTAACTCAGTCAAATGTACCTTTAAAATCTCTAAATACTGAATAACACACCAGATTAATTACTGTTACAATAGGATTATGACCTATAGTGTTGTATACACACAAGGTATGAGTTAAAATAAAAGATTGTAATTCTAATAAAAATAATAGATTCTTCATTGAAGAACATATATCATTATTCAACAGCTATCATTACTTAAATATGCTTTTGTTTAGTGGCAGCTTAGTTACACTGATGATCTTAAAAAAAATGCAGATTTTTTTTCTGTTTAAAATGTATTCTACACATTTTAATGATCTATTTAAAAGATTTCGTACATTCCTATTAGATTCCAAATATATACTGTGTAGTACACTGTGACACAAATATCTACATGCTGCAAATGCATTGCACATGAACATTTGTTCTTGTCTAACCAGGAACATTAAATTGAGCTACACAGATATGTGTCATGTATTCCCCTTGGATGGTTCAAGCATGCTGCAGCTACAGTAAAATATCACCTGCCACTATTGCTCCATGCTCCCAGTCCTACTCCTATGGAAGTGGAATGCTTCATATTTAATAAATATAATCAGTGTTTGCTATAGATAGGGAAGAGCCTCAACAAACAAAGCTTGACGTTTGTTTGTATTTAGACATAGGCTTTTGGGTTCACATTATTTGTATTTATTAGCCTGTTAAATATATTTGTCATATATTTGAGGATGGTGAATCTCACAACAGTCAAATTTTGCAGCTGGTGGAAAAGAAAATTCCCATATACATCTAATACAGCTGCATCTGGGGTTAAAATAGTGCAAATAAAGTTTTCCTGAGAGATTCCTTTATCCACTGGGAAAAATTTGGAAGATACCAAAGCATACCTTAAATATTCCAGCATTTCAGACCTCATACAGGATCTCCTTTTATGACTTAATAGATTTCACCTATTTTTCTTCTCATAAAACAGTTTGCTTATCCTAGCAGTATATACTGAAAAACTAGTTATATAAAATACATAGATTTTATATTTAATGCAAAATGAAGTAAGTAAAACCAGCTACTTAAAATATTTTTGCAGGGCTTTTTTTCACTATAAACCAAAACAGGTATCCCTGTTTCCTATTAATCTTTCTTGATGTATTCTATTCAGGGTGGCCAGCAAACTGATAAGATCTTTCCTTCAGATTTCAAAATTACTGAATCTGGAAATAGTTCTCATTTATCTCATGCACTGCTGAGAAAACAATCTCAAATCGTTGGTTCTACTGATGAAACTTCCTTAGCAACACAAGGGCTCCAGAATTATTTTTCAAACCTTGTCAATGCTTCCTGTGAGGTTTCCGTCACTGTCAACATTGAGCACTTCGCAGATGAGGGGGAAAAAAAGCCCAACCCAGCAAGCTGTGATAAATTAATAGAGGGTAAATTAATAGACTAAATGGAATTAATAGAAGCAGTGATAAATCTAATAGGGAAATTCCATAACAATAGTCCAGTGAATAACATTTCAGATTTACCAAGTCTTTTATCATTTAGATGAGAATCTACAGGGAAGTGACTATGTCCCAACAGTGTTAAAAAAAAGCAGGAAATCTGAGCCCTTGCACCTGTGCCTTTCTCTGCAGCGTAACACACCGCAGCAGGGGCTCTGCATGCGGACTGCACCCCGGGAAACGGCGCAGGAGGACCCTCGCGCACCTTTTACTTTTGAAGCCTTGGCATTAGACTGGACATCCAGGCAGATGCGAGGCTGCGGCTCCTCTCCAGAGCAGGAGCTCCCAGAGCAGCAGAGAAGTCTGCTCTGCGGAATCCTAGAGACCGGTCCCTCTGCCTTGCTGGCACTTTCAGACAGGACTTTTCAGCCATATTCTCTCATGGTATATTATATTTAGGCCATGGTTTAAACCTTTACCGTATTCAGTTTATATTGATTAGGTCTCAAGAGTGCAGCTAGTCCCTTGAAGCTAGATTTCAGTATTTGCTGCTCGAGTCTGTAAAGTGTCAGCAGTGCAGGGATTTGGCTTTTAATGTAATTGGAATAGACTAGTTTAAAGCTTTATTTCAGGTACCTCTAGTCTCAGGTTGGAGAGTGCTTTCCGCTGTGAAGATTTTTTCTTTCCCTGACACAAACGTTCACCCTAGTTCTCAAATTCACCAGTACTCATCTGACACTTCACAAGTTGCCAAATGTCTACTCAAACACTAAAAAGCCCAATTTCTGCTGAGTTCTAAACTGTTAGAGGATAGCTGAAAATTAGCAGTAGCATGTCTATCTAGGGCTGAGCAAAAGACACTGAACATTAACACTTTACTGACTGCTAAAAACTGGCTGAGAAGTGTGCTAGGTACCTTCTGCAGTGGTGCTCTTCGCTCTCCTGTGTCCTGAGAAGCAGTCACTGATGCCAGGATCATGCTAGGCAACAGGGAACACTGCTCCTGTCCTAACACTTTAAGAAATACCTGGAGGCAAAGGAAAGGAGCTTCCTGTCACCGGCAGGTTGGATTTCATGGCAGAGAGTGAAGGCTGAAGGCAGCTCAGGCTTCTACTTCCAAAGCGCCTGCTGAGAGTGCCTTCCTCTACTGTCCTGAGCTGTGTCCCTTGCTGCAGAGGTACAGCTGGGATAGCTCAGCTTTGTCAGCGAACTGCCCTGACTTCTCCCCCCTCCCCCCCCAAATTCCTCAGCATGTTTTTAAAGCTAGTTTGATTCATTATCTGTTTTACAGAGTGACTGTCACACACAACTATGTTGCACAAACTAAAGTGGATACATGCTGTATGCATGAAGTGGCCAGGAAGGAAAGTAAATCACTGCTGATACTGTACATGACAAACCACAATATTCTTAAACTATTTGCCTTTAACTTTAGATCTTCAACTACTCCTTGCCACCCTTCAGCCTAAGAATAGCTTCTTAAACTTTTAATAGCTTAAGAACTCTTAAGAATAACTCTTAAGAATAGCTTCTTAACCTCCTCTTAAAATTAGCTGCGTGCTCCTCTTTTGATCCGTTCTGCAGTGACTTCAGACAGACTATTTAAAGCCAAGGAGATTAAATTAGTAAGAACAGAATGGTAGATAAGATTTCAAATGCCTAACACTAAAACATCTATGGCACAAGAACATTGTTTAGCTATAAGCTGGAAACATATGATACACAATGAAGTTAAATAGCATTCACATTATTTGGTTCAAGATCTTTCTCTAGAAAGTAGTGAAAAACTACATGGACTTCTCAGTGAAGAAAATGAAAAGTTCATAAAGTTAATACATATCTATTAGTTGATATGTATATCATTAAGTAGAGCAAATTCACTTTGCCTTCTTGCCCCATCCCATCCAAGGGTTTTCTGAGACAGTTCTGAGGAAACGGTCTGCACTGCTTTCACCTTCAAATACAAGACTAAGAATTTCAAATGAATCTATTGATGTGACAACAGAAACCTCTATCACTTCTTGGATGGGCTCCAATAATGTGATACAGGGACACATGCTTTCAGCAGCTGGGAAACACCAGCAAATGTTAAATTCTGTAATGCATGTCCTCAGCAAAACAGGCTCAGTAGTATACTCAACCTGTCCTCCACTTTCTAATCTGGGTTTAAATAAGTTCTGTATCAGATTCAAAGGTTTGTCCCTTATCTTCAGACTACTACTTAGTGTGGGTCCATGATGCCAGGAATGTTGGTCAAAGCAGTAGATGTAATTGTCATCTCTGCTCCTCTGACACAGTGGCAGTTGAGCTTCTGCTGAACAACTAAAAATTGGCTGTACTGAGCCAGGTCCAAGGGAACAAACGCCTTTAGAAACTGAAGAGCACTGCAGATATTGCACCACAGTATTCCAGGTTTACATTTCTTACGTATCACAGATACACATAACAGTATGGATATTCATTAGACAAGATCCTGTCCCCTCGCCCCAACCTAAAAGTCGGCAATAAATCCTCTTCTTGAAACTTAAAGATCAACTGCACAAGATCTCTCTGGATAAAGGACATAAGAAGAAATAATGTATCATCAGAGGTGTTGTTGTTCATATACCTGAGGATGCCACAATAAGATTGTTGCATGTAAGATAGAAGAATTGCACAGAACAAAATGTGCCTGGGAAAATACATGTGATTCTGTTCTGCTAATGGCTCTTACAGATAGTTTTCAACTGACTTATTTGTCTCTGAATAGCTTTAACCAGGATCTCAAAAACTGTAGAAGTACAGCAGTTGTAGTTCAAATTAAGAATGTATTTACTAGATAATAAATAACATGATTTGTACAATAACTGTTTTAGTACAATAAGAGCTTTCGGGTGGTCGCAGTGAGACTGAGTTTGGGTCCATGCCACCTTTTAGTCACTTACATAATGATGAATGTAGCCTATTTGTTATACAGTAACTATACCATAATCTATAATCACTATAATCAGCCTAATGTATATTTTGGAACATGGCTAGACAAAGGAGTTCAGAGAGGCTAGTAGCCTTATATTGCACAAGCCTGTATTATAAATACTCAAATGCTCATCTACTACAGGCTGAACGGCAGACAAAAAATCTCATAGAGGTAAATAACCACATACTCTTGTAGCATATCATCAGTCCCCATAAATGTCACCTAGTCACATGTATGAATGTCATAATATACTAAAAACATTTTTTAAATTGTGTTGTAGAATTGAGAGGTATAGAACATATCCAGAAAGACAAACTTATTTATTCCTTTTGGAATAAAAGGAATATTGAAGAAAACAGGAAGAGTGGGAGTGAGTGAGTTTAACTATCTTCCATCCTCCTCCTAAGTGCTTAGTAAACGCTATTTATTTATTTGAATAGTTATGAACTATGGTATTGCTGCTGCCAAAGAGACAGACACTTTCTCCCCATGCATAACTTAACCAATGAAACATGGGAAAGAATGCGTGAAAGGTACAATTTAATATTAAAAAAATTGAAATGTGGAACTTAAGACCATTAAAAATATTTCATATAGAAAATAAGGGTTTCAAGCGACAAACTAGTAGTTCCTGACATTAAGCAGGTTAGTTTGTTAGCTGACAACCAGAAAAATTAAATGCAAGAAAGTGAACAATGTTCAAAGGGATTCCTCAGCAAAGCTAAGATACTATGTATTACAGATTTCAACCACTAAATATTTGGTATATTTCTATATTACATAAATAATAACCCCTACTCTGCCGTTCTGTACTATAAATACATTGCATGAATTCAGATAAATGTTTTATATTGTTCCCTCCCTCATTTATACCTTTAAAAATGCGCAGCTATGATTTATGCTTTTGAGGATGGCATAATAGAATTTGACATTTTCCAGCTGAGGTGTGGCCTAGTTCCAGCTCCATGCTTCATTACATTGTACTCCCTTTGAGAGGATGAGAAGAGTAAAAATAGCCAGGTTGTTAAAAATGTAGAAAGGCATAAATGAATTCTCACCAGATGTCCTCTTCAATTGTCATTTTCATAAAATTATGGTTGTAAAACTTTTGCTTACCATAAACCACTAGAAATCAATACATGCTAGGAACCACATATCTGGAGGGATTGTTCCCACCTCACTAGCATCTTCCCTTCTTTGGATTCTTCCATAATTCAAATGAGAGAGGGCTGTTCGTATTTAAAATAGTACCCAAACTGCGTATTAATGTGAAGAAAACTAAGAAATACACGCTAGGTACTAGAATTCTGAACACCATCGCATGTACACATGTAGAAGCATCACGAAAAAGAGTGTTTGAACCAACAAGTTATTTTCTTCCTCTTTCAAAACAGAGTGAACTTGGAAAAATGCAGATACGAAAATGAAAAATGGCTCAACCACCCGCATTCCACTCATTTTGAAAACCCACGTTTCAGGCATTAGAACCTTCTTTATTAGGATCAGCTACAGCGCGTTCCTGCTCCCTGGGAAGCTATTCTTGAGCAGCTACTCCCACCCGTGTGTGGTGCAGGAGCCGGTAAGCGAGGGCAGCATATTGCAGCCGTCAGAGCGAGAGCCAAGGGGACGAGCCAGCTCCTGGCAGCGGGCCTGGGCCATGCCCACCCGCTGGATGTGGATCCCTTTCCCTGCTCGAGGCTCCCTGTATACGCAGATGTAGAAGCCAGCGGCTACCTGGCCCGCAAGCCACTTGCACGCCAACACATCTGCTCGGGTCCGTGCGTCCCCACGGCTCTCCGCAGGTACCGCTGCCCCCCCCAACTCGGACATTCATGGGACAACTCGAGAGGACTGCCCGCCCCTTGCCCACACAATTTATGCACTATATATTGTGTCATGTACCATCATAGCGTGCTTTTAATGCCATGTACCATCACAGCGTGCCTTTAACCAGAAACAGGTTATAAGGGTCATAAACACCAAATGCAATCTGTAAGTTAAAAGAGTGTATAGTTTAATAACTTATAACGTAGTGTCTTTTTGGCAAGGAGCAAATGAGAGTGTAAGCAACACATAAAATATGTTTTCCTTATCCTGCTAGGCAGATTCAGGATGTTTTTATCTTAACATCAAAGCAGCTGGTTTTGGCACTTTCTCTATTTTGCAACTGTATTGATGTGTAACAAAGGTAACAGAAATGCCTCATAATTCATTCAAATCTGTTTTGCTGAATGCTGTACCAAATTATAATGTTCAAGTATCAAACCTATTTTATAGCTGTTCTCTCCCTGTAAGATGAACGTAAAATAATTGTTTGAAAAGAAAAATAGGAATTATGCCACTTGCAACTGTAAGGGCTCCTGCACATGGGTTGGCTTGCTTGCTGAATGTCATAGGAAGTTTGAGGTGAAGATTTCTGCTGTCTGAAGAAAAAGTGTTGTTCTTTGGTCACAAAAGTTGTTACAAACAAGATAGCCAAGAAGAAAGATTTGTCAGCTTCCCTCTGAATGGCAAAAGGTTGAGTAGATTACTCAATATTTGTCAGACTTGAGGTGGATTGCCTGTCACTACACAGGGAAGTAAATAGTATTGACAGCTTTGCAAGATCAAAATTCAAAGCCTGCAAGGATATGTAGCTGCATCACACAGTACATTGCAAAGACTTTCTGGTTTAGGAACCTGTTGGGCTCACTTGGGAAGAGTAGAAAGATTGCGGACAACAGCATGTGAGAGCACCAGAGGATGATCCCCGCTGTGTAGTTATGTCCATGTTCTCCAACCACATTATCTAGCCCAGCCAGAACACCTTAATGACACGCTCAACAGCTACTGGCAATATCATAAGTAATTCTCCGCTATGCTGTATTGACATATCAGCTCGTTCTGAGCCAGTCTGGACATTTAACACAAAGCTGTATACCTGTATGTAGATGTGACCTAAAAAGCTTAAAAAAAGAAAAAATTACATGATGTTTTTAAAAATTATTTTCCCTGCACATCCTTATTCATCCTCCGAAAGTCTCTGAGAAGCTGACATTTATGAATAATTCCTTGCATAATACTGCTTTTAGCTTCTCCAGGCTAAGGTGGAAGCAGCTATAGGAGAAAAGCACAGGGAGGCTGGATCTCCTTTGGAATCAGTGGCCCTATTACTAATAGCCATGGTTTCTGAATGGAGAGGGCACCTGATCTGCTACAAATGCAGAGGGTTGAAAAGCAGAATAATAGGAAGGGTCAGAAAACACTTGATTAAGTAATCTGGTAAATCTGGGCCTGAATGTGAAGAGAAGCAGGAATAAATACAGAAAGAAAATCAGCATGTGAATGGAAAGGGGAAGCAGAAATTGAAGGGGTAAACTGAGTTCCAGTTAGAGAAAGAGGAGAGGATGGAGCTTGTTCGATTAAAATAAAAGAGGACTGGTATCAGGCGTGGGCTTGGAGCTACTGAGCTGAAAGGAAACGAGGTCTGATAAATGGACGTGTTAGAGAGTGGCTTATAGACTGGCACAGGAGGCAGCACAGGATGGCTTGTAAGTAAAGCTGGGATTGATGCGTGCTGTAGATGAGGTAAATTAGACTGGTGAAAGAAGTCACAAAATGAGATGGCAGAGAGAAAACCAGGACTTTCCCAAACTGGTGGGATAAGCAATATCAGCTAGGTGTTGTTGCTCTGATTGCAGTGTTGGTTTCATTTCCCTCTGGAATGGGAAAGCATCCTTTTACTGCTGATTATTCTAATAGCTCTTCAAAAAAGGTCTCTAGCAGAGTTAAACATCCAAGCATGCTGGAGATGCATGTGGTGATGATTCATAATCTAACATATTCTAGGCTCATACAGGAGGAATATCATGCATATACATGCATATACATATGTAGGTCTACAGAGGAAAAGAAAACAACAAATAGAAAACACTTCATAAAGTAAAGTTGTTATTACCATCTCAGTCAGTTTTGGAACCTGAAGATGTCATTGTAGATTGTTTCTATACTAAAACAAATTAAGTTTGTTTAGACTATTAGCATGCACAAACACTGCAGCAGGAGAACTATTCACCAATACGTTATTGTCTGAGCTGATTCAGTGTAAGCAATTCTATTTTCAATTAAGTAAATATGCGTTTGGTAACTGTGTTTTACACTAGTGTATCAGACTAAAGTATTTCCAACAACTGGACATTTATAGTATCTGCCTTGATATTTTCTTACAACAATGGTATCAGCTATGAGATCTACTGAGAACTTTAAGAGGGGTGTTGCTTTTTTTGTGGTGTCTTTTTTTTTTTTTTTTTTAAATCTACAGCTATGCACATACACGGTAGACTAGTAATACACCATCATCTACTACAAATGTGGACAATACAGTCTATTATATCAACAGTAGACTGAAAAATAGTAGCGGTTAAGAAGTGGTCTGCCAACTCAACTACAGCCAAGAAACAGGTAGCTTAATCACTGACCTCTGTAGTTTTCATTATTAAATTATACAAGTCTGGGAAAAAAAAAAAGGTGAAGCATATTTAAGTCTACTCAGCAGAGTAATGCAGCTAACAGTCAAATATTTGTCTTTATCCCCTGCCTTTTACATACAGATTGGGAAGTTTCAAAAATATGGATGCTTTTATTTCTCATTTAATATAGGCTTCAGCATGAACTTCCTCTAAGCATGGGGGTCAATGGAAAAACTCAGATCTTTCTGCTAATGTTATGATCTTTGTAAAGCTAATGATTGTAAGCATTGGTAAGCAATTTCTCTCTTCAGGATAACATGCTCAGAGACAGAATAATTTGCTAGAATCTTAGAAAATGGTGCAAAATAATTGTGGGCTCATAAACTTTCAAAATGCAAATACTAAATCATTAGAACATCCATATCTTGTCAGTCTTTGCACCAGCAGCGTGCAGTATTATTCTGCTTGGTTTAGAAAGAGAGACTACTTATGTTACCTTATCCCATTAGTGAGTCTCTTAATTAAAATTATATCTGTGTTATCATCTAACCTTCATTTCAAGTCATTAGCATGACTAAAACGACCTGTAAGATTTTAAATACAATATCATAAGCAATGATTTCAGGGACAAAATATCTATGACTTTAGAATTGTTTATTAACTTAAAAGCAAAAAATAATTAATTGTTTAGTTCTGTCAAAATAAACCTTAATTCCCTGAAGGTTTCTTTCCAACAAAAAAAGCAGATCCCACCTACCTCCTTTTAACCGATGAGAGCTTTCATTACAGAGACAAAGCAAAATACAAATGCAGACCAAAATACATCCCACAAATCTTGCTTTGGAAAGTATTACTGAAAAAAATCATACTCTGAAAAGGGAATTAAAGATTTCCTGGGAATGGCAGGGGCCTCAGTAAAGATATTATAATGTGGCATTTGATGTTCTAGAGGGATTTCAACAAGTTTTGCATGGTCAAATTCCATTAATAAGTTGGCTTTCTTCCAAGGCTGTGTGTGTCCCTCTCATCTGCCATAGTGCCCTAACTGTAAGGAAACCTCACCTCACCTGCTCAGTCACATCTTAGCAATTTTAATTGCTTTTTCTTGCTTGTTACAGTACCAAACAGGCTTAGAAAAATCCTAGTATCTTATAATGCAGATTATGTGGGTTATGAGTAGAACAGTAACAATTTTGGTGGTGGTGTAAGAGGATTATACAGCATATTGGTGGGGAAATGCCATGTGGATGGATATTAATGATGATGTGAGGGGGAATAAGAGAGAATCAATGGAATGGGATTTTGCAAGTAACTATTCAGGGAGAACCACTCTTGCAAGTATTGTCACTGCAGTGTTCTGTAATGGATGGGTTTTATTCTCGAGGTACGCTAACATTTGAATTATAAATACATATTTACTGTTCCTTTCATTTTGCAAAGCTTGAGTATGTGCAGACTTAGATTATAGCATATTCTGAGCAAGTCTGACTCACAGTTTTTAGCAGATGACCTTTAATTAGTGGGAAGATATTCTATCCATATCATATTCGTTCACTTGTCTTACTGGGCATTAGATGGCTGCTGTGAAGCATAAAGGATTTTTTTTGTCCTAATCCCTGTGATGTGACATGATTAATGAGATGAAATTCCCATTTGGAGTTTCCTACCAATCAATAGGCAGATGGGCAGTAGTGGATGTCGAACAACAAGACAGCAGGAGTTGCTTAAGCTCTTGCTACTTTCATAGCGAAAAAATATTTAGAGACATAATTTAAAGGAACAGATAATATCCATTTTTCACATTTCTCTCCTCCTTCATTAATGGTTTCTTTGTTTTTAATGTACATAGGCAAAAATGCTACTTTATGTGTACATGCCATATTAAGTTAAAATAAGTATGTTTGAAAATCTTATGGATGTCACTTACTCCAAGTGGGTATACTGCATTGGTATTGAAAAATGATTCACAAAACAGAGAGTCTGATTTTTCTCCACATCCATACGGATATGAACAAACAGATACATCAGAGAAGCCAAAACAGAATTACAAAATATTACAATAAAGCCAATGTGAATATAAAATTAAGCCAGTGAAAAATCAAATATATTTTGCATGTCTTAAAAAATACACCCTTTTTCAGGAACTTCAACATCCCACCACCTGACCCCATAATCTTTGATACCTAGTAACTGACATATAAAATGAAATAAAGGAGTAATCTTCTCTAGGTTATTCTCAGCTGTGAAAAATTTTGATTTAAGATTATAAACTCTGAAAAAATCACGTGATTTTAAGATTTTAAGTCTTTACAGTTTAAGTCTTCTCTTTCTTGCTAGTAGAATTCATGTATAGGTACGGGTAACTTCTTAAAATAAATTATATTATACAGTTTTACTTTTATATGTCCCAAGATTAAAAAAAAATGAGCAAAATACCTAAAATGAAATAATAAAGCAAAAGGCAAAATATGGCAGACTGGTGGATCTTTGCCAACCAGATTAAATCTGAGGAAAAGCTACAAGTTTCCAAACAGTAGTAGCAACAGGTTTCAGGAGACTTCTTTCATAGCCCTCATATTGATGCTTATTTTCTTCTGGGCAATACTTTTCTGTTTCTTTTAAATAGGAGTATTGATATTTAGTTATTTTGTACGTGTAAATGATTTATCTTATATTTCCTTCTCATTGCCTTGCTCTCCCTCCCTCTCTCTCTCTCACAAAGATGCACACAGAGTAAAATTCATAACACACTCTTCCTAATGAACAAACTCCCACCGAGCACCAAAGTGCTTAATGATGCTCAGCAGGCAGAGTTCTGCAGTTCCCCTATGTGAGCCAATATATAATCACAACACAAGTTAAAATAATATTTAGGTTGCCAAGAGAAACACTGGAAATGTAAGACATGCTAGATTTAAATTTTTCCAAACTTTAATTCTGTTCCTCTGTGTGTTCATCCAATGTAATTGGGGGGGGGGGGAAGTACACTGGATAAAGTATACATGATTATGAAATTAAAGTCTCTTTGCAAGACAGCCAAAGTAAATTTAGGCATACTGCTTTAAATCAGCCTTCAGTAGTTTGCAACATACTGTTTCAAACAGTTTTATATACGTAGTACACACTATGTATATTTATCTCATCTTCTTTTCCTTAGTAATGTCTATAGGCCAGATTCTGCAATTAATCAGCTCTGTAGGTATAATCCCACCTGCAATGAAGTTTACAGTTATTAAAAAAAGCTTTTTGAAGTGGTCCTTTATTAGGGGGTTCTTAAATTAGACCTGGCAGTTAGAAAACTAGCTGTCATGGACCATTTACAAGTGCTTTCTAGGACTGCTATTCAAACATATATCAATTTATCCCTGGAAGAATAAAGCAAGCAGACCCTTAGACTGGATGGTAGTAGGCCACAGCTTGTTCCCACCTGCTGGAAAGTTATAAAGATTTAGTTGACACAGGTGAGACACTGCAGGTGCCCCTTATGTCCTCAGGCACCTGGGGTTCTCGCCATTCTTCTCTGGGTGGGGGTAGCTGGTGAACAGGTAAATGCACGCACTATCCTGGCTTTTTCTCAGATGCATATCCTTGCGTTACCTCAGTGTGAGGGATCCTGGAACAGTTTATTTTTTGGCAGGAGAAATTGATGTATACAGGTGTGGTCTGAAGCAAGCTATGGATTTGGGATGCAAAAGGGATTTACAACCCATGCATGGCTGGGGCACCCAGATTCTCCCAACAACCACAGCTGGTGTCCAGCAACCACAAGCAGTTTAGAGATGGGGATGCTCAATAACTTGTTGAATCTGCAAGAAAATGGCAAAGGCCAGGAGGAGACGAATCAAGAGTCCTGTAATAATTTAGCAAAAATCCCACCAATTGAGACCAATCTCTGTCACTGCTATGGTCCCATGCCAGTGCTTGTTGTCCTCAGGAGGAAAGCCAAGGGCGCATCTGTAGCTAAATTTATTTAAAGGAAAATACATAGGACTGTTACGTGGCTCCTGTGTTCATGACATAGCATCTTCTCCTCATCTGTTCAGTGATGCTCCTACAAGGTGGGCATGGAACAACACTGTCCCATTCAGACTGTATCATTAAAGCAGAGAGATGAGTATGATGTGTAAGGACAGCTATGGACAGGGGTAGATTATGAATGGGGCAGAAGAACATGCATGCTTACAACTACATGCATGTACATATAGCAAAGGAACTGGTACGTTGTTAGGTGGTTTAAGAGATTATTGGATTAGATGGCAGACAAGCAATGAATAAGATATTTTAAGAGATTTAGTTGTATAATACATCACACCCAGCTGAAAGGTCCCTTGCAATCAGATAGCTAAGAGTAGTATTTTCAGTTTTTTCTTTGAAAGTCTTACTTCACGCTCAGGGTTTTGTTCATGAAAAGACAATAATCATTAATATGTCAATTTAGCAAAACAATTAAGCACACTAAACCAATGTACTTAAACATTTTATTTATTTATGATAATGCTCACTTATATGCATGACCACTTTGATTTTTTCTTTTTTCTTTTTTTTTCTTTGGATTCTGGTGCAATGAATGGTTGCAAATTGTTTTACATGTTTCTGTTCTCTAGATTCTTGACCAGAGGTGTGAGTATGGAGCAAGTTCTGTTAAGAAAGTTCATGCTATGAATGTCTTACAACTTTCTGAGCATTAGTGGGTTTTTTTCCTGCTCTAAAAATTGTATCATTCAACTAAACACTGCAAATTTTCTCCATTTTGTGTTTAGTTAAAACACTGCAAGAACCACACAACCGAAGAGCTGGATATAGTAGGCAAGGATGCTTTTTTTGTTTCCCCAAGGAATGATATATTCAATTATATATTGGGGGTCTGATTTCCTAAAAGGCTAAATTCAGGAAATACTGGGATTTCAGTCCTCTTTGCGTTTTACCACAGTCTGAAGTTGAATGGTTTTCCAGAGCCAACAAATGCTTCTACTGCATTGACCACCCAACCTCCTAAAATGCTCCATTAAAGGCCAATGCTTATTTATCCAGTGCTCATTCTTTGTGTAGCCTACAATTTTCACTGTGGTAAAGCATGCAAGCTTTATCACAAATAAACAATTATTTTGTGTATTATTTTGGTTGGTAATTTTTTTTTTTAATTTATTGGGGAAACTCAGGTTCAGTCCTCCTTCTCCTGTGTCATGATCATTGCAACACTTAACAGAATATAAGGCACAGTTTCCCCAGTACTGATTACATAATAGGCAATGCTGATATTATTTTTATCATAATGTAATTGTTCAGTACTCAGATGTGACGACATTCTGCAAATACGTTTGAGAAATTCTATAACCTATCTGTTACTATACAGATTATTTCACTTAAGTGAGGAAGGAGAGTTTTAGGCATGTTCCAACACAGTAGATTTTGACCATAATGACTGACTAAACAAATGGTTTGAAAAGTAAAGTTCATAATTATCCTGTTGGTAATTATACATATAAAAATACATTTCTGTGTGGTACATGCATTTGTTGAGAATGAGAGTCCATTCTTATTTTAAAGAAGTGTTCTGAAGTATGTGAAGCTGAAAAGCCCAAGTTCGAATATTAATGACAATGCCTCAGGTGAAGATGAATATTTATTGCAAACTTCTTCTGAGAAATGGGAACAGTCTAAGCCATGTCTCCTAGATTTTTTTTTTTTTTCACCACAACATAGCAGGAAAATACTAAATATTTTAAGGTATTTCAGTAGACAATATGAGTATTTTTGCTATGCAAAAATATTTTGAGAGATAAAGATTCTTGTAAAGATTCTTGAAAGAAACTTGTATTTATAAACATAAACTTTTACTGTTATAAGGAAAAATGAAGGTAGTTGTAAGGGGAAAAATGGGCAATTGCTCTTAACTTCTGCACCATTAACACTTGTGCTGTGTGGAAGAAAGAATAAATAAGGTTTTGTTTTGAAGAAGCTACTTATAAGCTGGCAATTACAACTACTGCCTCGGGCTCCTGAAGAAAAAAGCTTTCAAGTGCCAAACTCAGCTGAGATTGTTGTATTACATAGATGGTAAGCAGAAGGTATTTCACAGGCAAAACCAGGCTTGCTCTGCCCCTACTTAGCTAGATGACTAAAAAACCTCTGAACATTTTTAATACAATGCTGAACTGACTTAATACAGCCTTTTAAAAGCCTGGGTACATTAGCTTGGGCCCAGTGTCACCACCGAGGTTCAGCATGTACTCACCGTGCTCACGTTGCTCTGCTTAGCTTGGAGCACAGGCAGAGCAAGACTGTTTCTGCCAACAAAATCATATGCAGACATACTGATAGCCTGAGTGTGGTATGAACTCCTACTATGGTTCTGCTTGCAGAGAGATGCAGGAAGCCTATCTATCTGCCCCACAAAGGTCATGCTTATCCTAGCACTTGTGATAGGAAAAGTTTAAATATCCATGTTTTTCTCAGCTTTTTGGATTGAGCCTATCTTTATACCTCAGGAGCACCAAAGAGCTTATGGCACATGCAATACATGTAAAAAAAAAAGTTCTTTTAGTAATAATTTCACCTTGTTGTGAAGAAACATCAACTTGCCTATTCTTATAGACTAGCCAAGACCACTTGGTAGTGAGGAAGACGAAGAGGAGCTCTCTGTATTTCTCTACAGTGACTTTTTAGGAGGAATTATCATTAGCTGTCTTAGAATTCACAGGACTCTACCTCTGTTCTCTTGTATGTCTATATAAAGCTACAGACATTCCCCAACTGTAGTTTATTGTCCAATACTCCTTCTGTCAGATGGCTCTGAACCAAAGTCCACTGTCCACTGCTTTCACTGGGTTTAAGTCATACAACCTGAATTATCAGCAAAACTAAGGAAGGGCTCACCTCCAACCAGTCATCAGTGAGCAATAAAGAAAAAAGTAGAAAGTTCCCACTACATTCTAGAAAAAATACACTTACTTACATATGATCTGTACGTTAAATATGTATTACATTTGAGTGAACTTGGATTTCGTTTTTATTTTTATTTTATAAGCCTTTCTGTTTATAATATCTGTGAGTGTATCAGTTTTCACATATCTTGCTTCCATAGGGGCACTGAAATAGAAGTTTTTAAAAAATAGCCACCTGAAAAGACAGTCCTACTGTATGTTTAGACATACAAATAGGTGGATGTCTTGGTTTTCAAGTGCATGAAGCATCCTTTGGGTCCCAATAAAATAAACACAAAAGATCAGTGATTAGTGCTTTTAAAAATCAGATGGTCTTCAGGTATTGAACAGATCAGCAAAGCAGTTGATGTGGAAGTTCCTTTAAATTAAAAAACCCCTCATGTCTCTGTTCTGCTAAAAAGACAGACATTTAAGATTTGCTTGCATTACTCTCTTCTTACTCAAATATAGAACAGTCTACTTTAGATATCTAGTACTCCCCCTTCAAGTGGAGGCTTGACTGGAAGCCATAAAAAACCCCATCCCATTTATTCTTTTTAACTTAGTCACTGACGATCCGAAGAACCAATAAGTCTCCTAGCTAAAAACAGCCCTCATTCCTTTAAAATGCAGTTAATACATTGGGCTTTATATTCCTCAACAAAAACCCCTCTCCTTTGAAAAATTAGAAAAGAACTAATTGCCCTACTTAAGACTGTCCATGACTTGGGGAACAGGAAAACCTGTAGTGTACCAAAACCAGGCGACTGCAAAAGTTGAAATTGTGCATGTCCAGCCAATTTCCCACCAGGCTTGCACACACAGAGTTGCTAAAGCTCATTACAATGTAGCATAAATGGAGGTCTAATTACCATAAGAAACTGATCCAAAAGAAAATCACATCAACATACGTGAAAACGAACCTGATGTGTTTGAAATTCAGCCAACTACAAATTAATTCAACATAGATTACATATAGAGGGAGAAAGAGACTCCAGCAGAGTAACTGGCATTGTATTGGTATATATGCCAAAAAGATTCCCTTTTACCCTGTATCCCCTCCCACTCACTAAGATGAATCATATTTGTGCACCATATGTTCCAGCAAGAAACAAAGCAGTGGTCAACCTCTTATTCTTGATCACTGTAATTTCTTTGTAAATTAATTTGTGTTATGTCCATTTCTCCTTTCTAGACTACTGATTCTGGGCCAAAGACAGCTATATTGTGGTCTTGTAAAAGACTGAGGAATCTTATTACTGGACCCCTGAACTGTCATTTACAGTTGCTGATGGCCTCGATGCTGGCATCCAGGCTGGTGCCACAGCAGTGTAGGTGGCACTATGGGAATACCAGTGTGGCAGCAAGGAAGGATATAAAGATGCCCGAGCTGTGTCTAAAATAAGAATAGTCTGAGAAAAGCGCTGTGCTGGTGTGGCTATATACTCCAGTATCCAACCTAGTTTTACTGTGAGCACTGCTCTGTGCTATGGAGCTAACAGCAGAGCTAAGAGTAGATAGAAGAGCTGACTACAGGTATGTCTACAAACATGCGATAGCCAACCGTGTGAAGGATGTTCTGACATAATCCTGATGAAAGAGATTTTGTCAGCTGCTCCAAACTCACAATACTATGTTAACTCTTAGGGTTTGTTTCTCTGAAGTTTATGTGAAATAAAGTAAAGGTGTGAATTCACAGAGCTCTAGTTATCTTACAGAATTACTGCCCAGGACTACCTTGACATAAACATTCTTACCACATCATAACTGCTCATATAAGTAATTACTGTAGAAAATTCACACTGTAGCCACTGACAGACTTGTTATGCCAAAGGCTTTCAGAAACATCATTTTATCTGCCCAGTACTCAATCACACTATTTAGAGTGCAAGTACCTGAGCCATATCATTTGAACAAAGTAACTTTGGAAATCCTGTTCCTGCTCAGCTTGCTGCTATGTGACTGAGCAGTGGATATTTGTGTCTTCATGCTGGAGGAAGAACCATTTTTCTTCTCTTTATTGCTATGGTCTCTAGATCTCAAATTATATGAAATACTGTCTTAGTTAAGTTCATATTGCTATGCCCTTCAGGTCACAGCAGATGCCAGGGCCAGAATATCCTCTAAAACACTGGCAGATGTTTGTTTGAGTGGACTTTTATAGGTCTGAAGCCTCATTAGTTGTTTTCATGACCTGAATACTAATTTAGCAGGGCGATTCTTAGGCTCTGAATCTGAATACTCAGGAAATTCTGATGAATTTCAATCTGTGGGTACTGGTTATCATTATTTGGAATAATATAGATTAATTTAATAAATACCTTTATACCAATAAACATTCTGTTTAAGTATAGCATATGATTAATGAAATCCCTATAAGAAAGCTAAGTATTTTAAGTCAAGATGTCCCAGTAAAAAATAAATTGGTGAGTCAAGTGGCAAATGAAAGATAGATATTCAGGATTGGTAACACCTCATTAAAAACCATTTCAACTGCCCTAAGGCAAGATGTTAATACACAGTAATTGTCTACCCAGAGTGAATCTTTTTCCAGTTACATGAATAATGCAAAGCAACTATTTAAATATGCTTGTTTATATCTTTAGCAAATTCACTATAGCTTCAAAATTAAAGACGAATTTTTTGATGGTTTATGCTACTATCACAAGGTCACAAATAGGAGAAAGAAGGATAAAAACACTCTCCTCTTCAACTCCAAAATTCACTTGCAGAAAACAAAGTATGAAAATAATTTAATTAGGATATCTGTGAATCCCAAGGAATTAGTACTGCTGCTACATCTGCATTCATCTTGTTCCTCCAATAAAACTGTAAACAAATAATAGGACACCAGTAATAGTAATTTAAACAGTGTGAGTAATGTCTATCACTGTACCACAGAAAATTATAAAATGTTTTCCAATTGCCTATGTAAAGTTTTGTGTGTTCAGCATTTTAACAAAGAGTATCAGTAAGCAGTGGAACAAAAGTAGCTTTTAATGTAGGTTAGCTCAGATTCTGATAAATCTCAAGTACCCTCACAATCAGAAGACAATCTCCATCTTCAATCTAGCTGTAGAAAAAGAATTCATGCGGCATTATCCTTAACAATAAATAGATGTTGATAATGTTGCTTTCATTATTCTGCTATGTGGTGTATTCAGTGTTGATTGGCTCAATCCTACAAGCACTCTGTAACTCTAGTATGCCATCCCAATCCCAGGGAGTAAAAAAGCTCCAGAAGCTGAACCAGAAGTTTCCTGAAGGCACCAATATGAGTATAAAAAAGATGCTGGATTCCTTTGAAAAAAACCCCAGCTTCCCAAGGTGGGCTTGACTTGGTTACATCAGGATTCCAGAACACTGAAGGAATGAGTAGGAAGAAAAAACCAACCGATTGCTATATCAGAGTGAGAAAACTTCAGCAGGAATCCTGCTGAATAGTAAGTGAGGTTCCTAACACTGACAACATACATATGCTCAAAAAACCTCTAGAATTTTCCAAGTTAGAGATAATATGCAAAACTTGGGATATCTACAACACATTACAGTATGTGATAATGCTTTTAATACACAGCACGCTGGCCATACTTGTAATATCAAAGAAAACAGTATGATTTTCTTAATAAAGTGATTTTGTTTAGATTTAAGTAAGTGTATTTATTATGATGCATTGTGTTAATTTTATTGTGATTCTCAGCCTTTCCTGATTTAAAAATTAGTAATGGAGTTATGCTGACATCTGCAAAAAAATGTAGCTACCGTGCAGACAAAAGACATACAAGACACAGCACCAAAACATAATCTCAGAGGTGCAATGGGATTCAAATTTGTAAATGGAGCAGAACAGTTAAAACAAAGTTAAACTAAGCCAGACAAGACTTAAATGTTTCATCGTAAAGAGATATTCTGTAGGAGCAAATCTTGTGACAGATTTATGTATCTCAAAATAATATTTTGATCATATGTTTCAGACTTTGAACGGCTGGAAAAAGGAAGTTTGCATTTCTGCTTGGATTACTATTTTATAAACTATTACCCAAATTTTTGGAAAAGCTGGAGTTCTTGACACTATTTCCTAAAATTGATACTTCACAAGATGTTTTATGAAAGTAGATGTCTTGATATGCACTTAACATTGAAATAAGTAGTTTACATCTTGGGCCAAGAAAATTTGTATCTCTGTTATCTAAAATAATTTTTACAAAAATACTTTTGGCTGCAGCCACTTGATCAATGATATACAATTTGTGTATTCTAATACTGACTGTAAGTTGAAAACAAGACTTAATATAGTGCTCCAGAATATTACTGTCATATATGAAGACTTTTCGTGCCTAGTAGTTAGTCAATATCACTGTTTCTTGTGTGTCCGCTTTACTGTAAATAGCTCAAAGACATGATCTCTGTTTTGCAGTCTAGAATGAATATTCTGTTTCAGTTGAACAAGAACGTGTTACAACTGGACTACGTTTTTCCATTAGCAAGAGACATAGTGGGTGACAAGCACTAGCTCAAAGGCTTGTCATTCCCCAAAGTAGCCCACACTTCAGAATTAAGTAAAATTTCCTGCTAATTTCTGGTAGTCTATCCTGAAAGGTTTGTATTAATTAGCATACAAATATAATTTAAGTAACTGTAAATTGTCTCAGTAAAGAACCTTTTATGCTCGGAAAAGACAATTTCCTCTAGTAACTACATAATCCTATTGACTTGTATGGATCCTATAACAATAAGCCACACAGGGCATGAATCCAGTGTGGTATGTGGGGAATTTAAATCCCTGTTGTGCTAGTGAACAAGCTGCTTTTTTAATTAGACTTCTTAAGGTATATATTTCACCATCTATATTCTGAACTTATGATCTAATCAAATCAGGATAGGAAAAATAATAGGAGAAGCAGCCATGAAGTTAGAGTAATGAGACTGATCAGAATCCACAAAAATGATGGGTTAGGGACATTACCACAAAGGACAGTAGAGAACGAGGGAGAAATACGCAGCCAAAGAGGACAGTTGCCTCATCTCTAGCATGTTGACTCTCCACTTTTTAATTTAAGTTAGATGTGTCAGGATGCTGCTTTACATAAGTGAAGTTTTGACCTGTGCTCCACTAAAACTACAAGGGATAACAAGGGAACCCCAAGCTCAACTAGTAGATCTTTGGTGTCACAAATCACAGTATCAGTCTGGTGCTGCTGAAGTTACTGCTTCCAAAATGGACAAACAACGAAACACAATTCCATGTTTTATTGTACGAATGTCCTCCCTTCTATTTATTTTCAGTGTCTTACTGGACAGCCACCTATAATTGAAGGTTTCCAAGCAGAAGTTGAAAGGAATAGCAAGTTGCTACTGTTCCTTACTTTTCTATGTGAGTGGCATTTGTATGTCTCAGTCACCAATAATGTTTTCTGTCTTGAAAGCTTTCACCAAACTACTGTTTCTAATATATTTAGTTGGAACCTTTCTCTTAAAATACCCTAGTACAAATCAATGTCTAGTAAAAGCACTTTCTTGACAATTATTGACTTGATTAAACTCTCTGCAAAATGTAATAAACTAAGATAATTTGCAGGACTCTGTTCAAAAGCGGGTTCCCCCCCAAATATAACAACATTTCATTTTCATATTACTGTCATTTTTATGACAAGTAATAGTGATGTAAACATGACTAAAGCTGTAATCTGGAAATCCCCTGACTGCCCAAACAGGCAATGCATGCCTTAGTAATAGCAGAGAAAACCATCTGGGTTTGCACAGATTTTTCAAAATGTAGATATCAATGCTAGAAATAGATATCGGGTAGGTACTGTGCAGTCTGAAGCCCTCTGAAGAAATCAGGAACAGTTGTGCTCTCTCTCCTATTGACGTGTTTCAGCCTTGATTTGAAAGGTCTGTTTTTCAGACAAGCAAGGATAGTTCATGCCTACCATACCCTTGGCCTTCCCTGCTGAGAATACCAACAAGAATGTCTCGTCTCCATGTGATATTTAATCTAGACTGTAAGCCCCTCAGCGGCAGAGATCACATCTACTTGTCTGTAAAACCTAATGTGCACATATGGTAAAGAACAAATAGTAAAAAGGATCACAGGCAATATGTGATGCTAAGTTTTGTTTACCTTTCCAACATGAGAATCTATTTACGCCGCAACTACTTTCCAAAATACTTAAGCCTGATAAAGCCTGTGCAGCTCTAGTCAAAATGCACACAAGGGTGATGTGACACCATTCAGTGTAGTAACATGAAGTTTTATCATCCGCCTTTCTGAAGCAAATGTGTTCTGTTAATACTGTTTGATGTTTAAAGGCTAGTTAGGAAGACTGAATCCTTTGTTTTATCCTAATGTATATCTGATGTGACAGCTGCTACCCAGTTTAAGAATAACTGGAGAAACTCCAAAAATGGCAACAGAATTTAAAGTAAGGAATGACAGAAGTTTTCAGCTTTTCAATTTTTTTTTTTTCCTATTTCTTTCTCCAGTCAAAAAATAGCATATAGTAGCTGCACACTGTCAGCAATGCACTACTGAGAATTGTTAATCTGTGAATAGGGATCTGGAAAGAATGATGTTACTCAGCAGTGTGCTAATCACCTGACCACGGCAGTTAAAAATGTCTTCAATACAACAAAAACGTTCATTGCTAGCAGGCTATCACAGGGTGGGTTTGACTATTCTGTTTCCAACTGGAGGTTGTGCCAGAAAAAGCTAGCCTCGCATCTTAAAAGTAATTTAAACAAGCAGCCTGCTTTGGCCAACATGACAATGATCTGAAATAATGCAGGTGAAAAGCTAAAAATTGCCTTCCAAAAGCGAACACCCTCTGTTGAAATCATAAAGTATGCACATGATCATTGGGTTAGAGCAGAGAGCCAGCTTTCTGCCAGAGCTGGCATAGCAGTAGAACATTATTTGGATTCGAAAACCATGTTAGATAGGACAACAACATTGTCTTTATGACTCATTTTTGTCAGACTGGATTCAAAACTTATACCAACAAATTTGACATTTCATACTGCTCTGCAGAAAGCAAGTAAAATGAGTCCATGTTTTAAAACAGCAGGGAAGCTTCCAGTGCTACAATTAACTGGTAACATATGCCACTGCTGCCAAGAGGATTTTTAATCTCTTTAAACATTAATGTAGCATTTTTGCTTCTGTCGCAATAAGGCAGCCATCTGTGTTTGAACCTGCTGGGAAACTAGGGATATGTTTACAGAGAGAGAAATAGAGAGAGGCAGAGAGGGAGGTAGACATCCATGTTTCTAGACCCAGCATCAAAAATAACAATTCAAACCTTTTAAATAGTATTATTAAGGTGTCATATAGCAGTAGGAAGATTGTTAAAACGGTCAGACTGCTCAATTTAAAACTGCACAAAAAAGTAACCCCAACCCAGTGCATATTCTCCTTATTTAATATACTGTTTTTTCTGCATAAATGTGAACAGTTAATAAAGGATTTCATTACAGACTTATTTCCAGGAAAATCCCACTTCTATGACTTTGAAACAAACTACTTATATAACATTGAGCAACAGTAAAAAGGTAAGAGTTCTGTAAATCCTTTCAGCATGAGCCTCCAATTCTGCATTTCTGTAAGCACTGTATTCTCACATCAGGACTTACTTGAATGGAGTACATCTTTTAAAGTGAATTCAACTCTTACAAAATATGGGGCACTAAAAATTCTGTACCCAAACCCCTATGTCCTGTATTTACCTCTACAGTCTGAGGCTATTCTGATATAATATCACATCATCTGCCCATCGTCTTCCTATCCAAAGCTCAGTTGACCTTCCTTCTAGTCTTTCTCACTCTACACCAGCACTAACTAATGCTCTGCTCTGGGCTTCAGCCGGGTTTCACAAATGCCATGTGGAAATCATGTCTGTGTGTCCTTACCCCTTCTCCAGGCCCTGATAAGGTCGAAGCCACTGGCCAATTTTAACTAAATATGAGCCATTTCAGAGAGAGTTTTTACTCTAGAACTGTCATGAAATGGAGAGATGGAAAGAAAACCGAATTTCCTCACAGCAGGAAGGTCTTCAACCAGAAGTAACCAGGCAATCGAGGCATATAAGAGCTCAGAAACAAGCCCAGTCCCACTAGGTCCTGCTCTGCTGTTTAAGGAAAAAAGGTAAGAGTGGGGATATTCTGGACCAGGGAGGACTGAGGAAGGAGAAAAACTCAAGTCCTAGTGGGGTTATAGTAAGGAAGACAGCACTGGGACAAAAACATACAAACCAGGCTCTCTGGCCATGTTTTTAATTTAATTATTTTTTTATTAGGAACTAATGTCCTCTGAGAACCAGATGAAAAAAATGCAAGCTCACAGCTACCCTCTGCAAACATATAAAAGGCTATGGATTCACCCATCTTGGAAAAATATCAGCCCTGCTTTTTTTCCAAGTTCTGTATACGCTCCTTGGGATAACAGCCTTCAAAATGTGAACAAGTCTCAGGAAAAGAAAAAGTGCAAGGGATTTGGCCTAAGTTGCATGCACTTCACTCAAAACCATGTCTTAAAAAACCATAACCATTGATGTCTCTTGCTTCTGGGGAAGCTCTCAAAGCAGCTCACAGCTGCTCAGATGACTGCTGCTGGCTCTCGAGCCAATATACCCTCCACAGCACAAGCGAGCTGGATCCCACCAGGGCCAGCTACCCCACTGAGCAACATGTGGGACAAGTAGCCCCAAAAATAACTCGTTGCAATGGCATGGAAAACATCCCAAACCAAGGATGCATTCCTGGTAAAATGCCAGCCCTGACACAGATTACTTTAGTCTTTATGAATTCACATGGTTAATATTTTTAATTTGGTGGACTAAATTGTTAAGTGCTGACATCCAACATCTTTTGATGAAGCTGCAGGTGCTCAGCAGTTTTAAAAAATGTAGCTGCACAGATTTGGGCCCATTTGTTTTTCCTGGCTACAGCAATTCAGATGGGAGATTTTAAAGAACTTAAGTATGCTTTTTGCTGCTGGGTTATTGCTGGTTGCTGTGGATATATTGACTAATGGATGGAAAGGGGATACAGGAGTGGTCTATTGTGTTATTAAGAATTGTCAAGCAGGAGATAAACCCCCTTTTAAATGGGTATGTGCATAGGTTAAAACACATCAGCATGGATTTAGACACAACTGTATAAACCCTGGAGTGATATTTTTGGCTACAGCTCCTAACTTAGTTTAAATGTAAAATGGGAATAAATAATAGTTATTTTTCACACAGACAATTAAGTACCTAATATTTATAAAATACCATGTAATACACAGACCTCTGAAGTCTGGCAAAAATCTTGTACTGACTTTTTTTTGTGATTTATTACATCCTATATGTTTCCTATTACATCCCATATATTACCTAATGAAAGAAAACCTATATGAAAGGAATGACTTCCTTTCTCATAATAGTTGTTCCAATTTTATCTCTTTTTGTTTAAAACTAGCCTATTCCGAGCCCCTTCTTAGGTTTCCTGAACTTGGAACTGGCATGTACTAGCTTGTAACTTTATTATCTGTTGCACTCAACCATTAAAAGGTAAGTGTAATGCTATGATAAACTAGTTCACCTGCCAACAGTTAAGCTCTGACTAAAACTGTGAGCTGCTCGATTTTGAATCACTAAATACGCACTTAAATATTTAAGAGTTCCCTACATTTTTTGCCTTTATACTTTAAAAAATATTTTATCGTGAACCAATTCTCTGAGAACAAACTAAGGCAATCCTGGCAGACAAAAATAATAGCAAGACTAGTGAGAGAAACTGAGGAGGAGGACAGCAAAATTTCTGACAATGACAGTATTTATGAGCTACCTGCACACAGAAGCAGTGTAATATGCCTAGATGACGCATCACTTTTTTAAACTATTTTGTCTATCTATTTTTTAAGAGTTGGGGTTCCACAGCTAGATTTTGGCTTTGAAATGACATACTGTGATTGCCTTGGAGTTTGCTTTCTGCAAAATATTTGAGATAAATAATTTTCGTTCTGAAGCAGAATTGTTATTATTTTTGTTTCATAAACTCTTGCAGAATTGTAACTTTCCACAATATCTGTGTACAGATTCTTCCTGCATTACTGCTCAGTGGCAAAGAAAGGATGCTAATCCTGCTCATGCTTGTGCATATATTCACTTGCTAAAAACATGAAGAGTTTGATCGAGCTATTCATATGCCCAAAGCTAAATATACATGTATATTTTCCACACGTAAACTGAAGGGTACTCTATTAGTTAGCTAACTTTTAAAAAAATGCCTTTACTAGATATTTAATTCAATGAACACCTCTGGGTGGTAAGTAATAGCAAAAGAATATTAAAGTTCTGTGATGGATTAATTAAGGACCAAAAAATTAACATAGAGAAAAATATTGATAATAAAAAGCCCAGCAGGAAATCTGCTGATAAAATAGTTACTAAAACCTACTTGTCTTCAATAGTGTTCAAGGAAATACCAATATTTACTCAACAGCAAAAAACCCCAAACAGACTAATAATATTCTGTAATTAACAGTGGCAGTTCAGAGAGGCTGTTATTTTAGCACAGAATGCAATCAGGTTGGTCAGGTATGATTTGTTCCTGTTCAACCCATACTGACTAGTAAGTAACCCTTTCCATCTTGTACCTGAAAATGGTTTCCGTGAAGACTTTCTCCATAGTCTTCTTCAAGCCTGAGGTTGGGTTGATCAGGCCCATAGTTCTCCACATGCTCCTTGCCTTCAAGAAGGACATAGCAATCCCACCTGTGAGTCTTACAGCCAGATTCAAACATTAAAATAATTTCTGAATGGCAGGAAGAAAAGATCTCTGCCAGGTGCCAGTGAAGGTTGTCAAATATAAAGCAGCACAATGGTTGGCAGTGTAGGAAACTTGCTTAAATTATTTTTTTTCTTTTTGAATTTTTCAGCCTTGGCTAAACTGACCTCCCTTTGATTGGAAATGTCAACAGAAATGTTAAATAAATCAGCATGTCAGCTTTTTAAAGGTGTAAAAATAAATTCAAACTTGAAAAATAGGACTCAACAAGTTGCTAGCAAGTTGCTGATCTTTTACAGATTAGAACATTACAGGTATTCATAACTATCCTCCCGGAAGGCCAATCTCAGTTACATGGTTTTATCTCACCTAAATCTGAGTTATTTGATAATCTGTCAAATTGAGTGAGTCAATTTTCAACAGTCTACTTTATCAACTGTTAAATATACCTCTGGATGTCTTAGTTTGTTGAGTACACCAGCTTTCTTATTATTGCTTAGAAGAATAACAAAGAATACGTCTATTGGTGCCTGCATTTTCCTCTTTCAGTTCTACTTTTGCCTTATCCCAATCACCATTTAAACTTCCTGGATGCAAATCAAGATAGTTCAAACAGCTTAGCCAGTCTTTATTGTAATAATAAATCAGAAGCAGAATCAAGATTTTCAAAGATAATTACCTATGGAATTAACCACATCTGGTTAATTTTCTTTAAAAATCTTAATTCCACTTGGTGAGCTAAACCACTACACAGAGTTCTCACATTAGATGGAACGAGGCTCACTTCTTCACTTAAACAGGCTTCCACATTCAAACAGACAAGATGATTTAGAAAGACAGCAATGTTTCATGGGTATACATATTGTTCAACACAATCATGACTATAACTAACAGTGTGAATATACTGAAATGATTCAAGATAGAGTTCTAGCATAAAAATGAATAGGAACTGTATCAGACTTGAATGAGTACAAGACAAAATCATTATTCTCTCCTTATTCCACTACTGGAAATCTAAACTTCAGCACTACGGCTCTCAGACATATTAATTGTCTTTATATCAGCACTCTAGTGGTTTTGTTTGTTTTATTCTTCTTTCTCTCTCTATTTTTTTTTAATTTGTGGTCAATGCTGATTTCCGAAAACTAGTACTGTTGGCTCAAATATGAATTACCGATCTTCTGATTGGAAGTGCCATCTCACAGAACAGAACATATAATCTTATCTATCTCATGCAGACCACTTATCAACTGCTACAAATATCATGTTCAAAATCATGTCATGACCGAATATCAAGTCCATTTCTTCTGTCGTCAGTTCTCTACCATTGTTGGAGCTTTCCTTACATACAAATCAAACTGATTTTCCCTCTCTCTCTAGATCAATTTCCTTCCACAATAAAAATCAATTCTCAGTCACTTTGTCCTCCACAGTCAAAGTCAATTCCCCTCACGCTGACATACATATTCAAATATCTCCCTCTGTAACTCAACACCACTTAGTGCATGCACCATCAGCATCAATGCAACCCACAATCAAGTCTTTATGAATTGATTTGGTTTACCCACAGACAAACAAAATTAATCCCCACTCACACTTGCTGGATCAATTTCCTCATCCCGGCTGAAATCTGTTTCCCCTCACTGACCATCCTGTTCCTCCCTGGATCACACAGAAATGTGTTTCTACCCTGATTTGTGCCCTTCAGAAGCTCTGGTCTCCTCCTACTAGCACATCCCTTTCAAGTTTTTATTTCAGCTTTCCCCTTTCTTATTCCTTGTTCCCAGCTGGTAGAATTCCAGAAAGACATATTCTATTCTCCTTTTCCTTTACTTTATACCTGTGTCCAGGGTCTCTTACACAGTATTCCTTCCTAATTCAATGCTCCCTAATTTTCATACATCTGTTGTTCTTCACTGTGGCTTCTTCATTGCTTGTTAAAACTCCACTAGCCCTCCTTTTCTTTAGAGCATCTAGTCTTATTTCACAGGGTGTAGATCTTACCATGTTGACTCCAGTAAGTGGCTGAAGCCTGGACTGAGGGCTGCTAAGGCTTTAGGGGCCTCTTCTTGACATGTAGGAAGAATAACAACCCAACCCTCTTAAGAAATTATTTCAGCAACAGATCCCAATAGCACTATCACGCCTACACATGAGACAGTCCAGCTCTGACAGGTGGAGCGAGAGTAGCTACATTTCACTTCTACGGAACTGCAGGCCTACTATGGGTGACAATTTGGGAAGATATTTTCAGCTTTAGAAGACCCCTGAATAGTCCTTAAAAACCTTTAAACACCTTTTAATTTCCTGTTGGAACATGATAGGACATGGTAGGCTGAGGAAGAAAACTTTCAAATTTACATATTATGCCTCTGTAAAATAGTCTCACTGAGTGTCTCAGAGTTTGAAAAGAACCTCTTCTTAAGTAGCATTTTTTAATTTTCTCAACATTCATTTAGCACAATCCTATTTCACTTCTTTATTCTGTTTCAACTATAAAGAAGAAAATATACAAACTGTGTTCATAGTGTTACCTTTTCAGTACCAATTACTAGTATCTCGGCAAGTAATTCCAAAACTTAAGGGGTGACAGAATAAAATGAAAAGGGATATGTCATGCAGTTATAGTCACATGGAGTTTGAAGCCTATTCGTGTACAGGAATGAATTTCATTTAGAACTGTAGAATGTTCTTAATAACCAGCATATTTCCCTTTCAAAAAAATCCATGTAGTGGTCCACTAAGTTTAGTTAAATATAAGTTGAAATACTTCACTGGATCAAGGAATTAATTCTACCTGTACCTTTTCTTCTCTTTTATTTATTCACTTATTTTGCTCGAGGTGCTAGTACTTTCTGACATACTGATCTTTTGAGATTTCAATACATAGTTCTTGGAAACATATCCCAGTTGGTGTAAATTGTCACAATTCCATTAACTATCTTCTCTGAACATCTCAGACCCAATCCTTCCCTCTAACAAATATTTGTGGGATGTCATTTTTTTTAAAATGTTTTACAGATGGACTCTGAAGAAAACCCACCCACTCATCATATGTCTCTCATGGTGTTTTTATACCTTTCTGTGGATTTTCTTCCAGTCTTTTCTGATTATGTTTTGAGAATAATTGTTTTATAGCTCAAGAAGAAGAAGGAAAAATGAAAACATAAGCAAATATTCTAAATATTATCCAACCAGAGTTTCCCCATCATTCAGCTTTTGAGTAAGACTTCAGCTGGAGTTAGATATGATAGGAAAGTGCATGCAGAAAACAAAGGAGATCAATATTCAAGTTTTGATGTGCAAATATGAGCTGTCATATCCAGAATACCTAAAATAAACAATATAGTCTGATGACATTCACCTTAAACTTTATTTCAATGCATAAAAAAGGAAGACCTGCAACTGCAGTGGCTAGACTGTGTTAACGTGCTTCAAATTTTTTTGACAAACGCATAATGATACCAATCACAGAATTATACTTCTGTCTCAGCACTTCCACAATACTAGTCTATTTGATACATAACTTCAGAAGACTTTGCTCTTCCTAGCAGAATAAACAAAGGGCTTTCACCTTTTTTCCCCAAAATAAAATTTACACTGTTTTAGGAGAAAGTAATTTTATTTGTTCGTGATTGTCTTTAGCTGTTGCCTCTACCAGCATTTAAAAATACTATTTATGTGTTCTGTTTGTAGTGGAACTCAGTGCAAAAAAAGGGAGAAGCTTTCAACAATCATCGTAAGTGCAAACAACAAAACAAAACAGTTATTTTGTTGGCATAGAGCAAGTCATGGCTGACTGCTTTCCTGGAAACCTAGTGTATGAGGGTTCCAGTTCCATCCTCTTTATAAATGTATTAGTACCTATTGTTTTAGCACCAGGTGCACATATTTGTCTACAAATTATTTTCCTTCTGAAGGCCAAAGAACAAAAGCCAAAAACCCCTAAATTGGAAAGTAACCTCATCCAAGCTCGTATAGAGGAAATCCAACACTCCCAGCTCTATCATTCCAAAAAACATGAAGACAACACAAGGGAACTGCTCTATATGCATTACAGAGAGAAAAGGGACAATATTTACTCAAGAAAACTCATACAGTCTCACTGAGAGATTAGGGGAAGAAATGTTCTTTCCCTTTACAGCAAGCCAGTACGAGTCTTACGAGGCACACTGCCAAAAGATGCAAGGGAGATAGAAGTAAGGCACTCTTATTTCTGACAGCAGGTTCATCCGGGAAAACTCCTGCAGAGCTTAGTGTGACCCTGCAGCTGCTGGCACTAACGGGGACATTCTCTTTGCACCGAGAGGCCTCACAAAAGCTGGTGTAGCCCCCAATATGTTCTCAGCCATCGTCTTTCATTCATTTAATAACCAGTAGTAAGGTATCTTCTGCCTTGCATTGCAACTTCTGAATATGTTACTTCTGTAATTTGAGATACATCTGGTTACCCATTTTCCTCTCGAGTACCAAGTCTAACGTCTTTGATTTCAGTAACAGTTTCACGTAATTATTTAGCAGTAAGAAAAAAATCTGAAGCATATTTTATCACTTATTTTATTATAGGTCTTGCTATACAGTCAGAACAATGAAGTTCTTGTGTTAAATGACTGAAAGCGTGCTCAAAATGTAAAGTTACATGATGCTTTTGTTTTTGCCATTTTGTTTTTTCCTCTCCAAAGACTTGGTTGAGAGACTGCACAGCTGAAATGTACCCATGTAAAAAAGGATCAGATTCATAAGAAGAAATAGATGAATAGAATAGCAGTAAAAAGTGAAAATACTTTAAATTTTATAGGAATTTTTACAATTATCTCACTCCTGCAATTCAGGTTAAATAAATACTTGCAAGTCCTTGTGATCACATTGTAATGGCAAACAATGGATACCATGACCTGAAGCAATTCTGGAAAACATCACACAGAAAATCTATAGCCTACCCTCGTGCCCTAAGCGTTTAAAGTCAGAAGCTATAGGGAAATCCACTCAGGTATTGCCAGTTTTCTGCAACTCTGGTTTTCCAATTTTGAATTATTTTAAAGAACACACTTAGAATATTCAGATAGATTTTTGACAACTTACGTAGAGTCACCTAAGAGTAGAAATTAATCCTCTTACACTACGATAGTACAACCAGCAGCACCACTGCTATTAAGGAGCAGGTATTAGTCAGGACATAACCAAATAAAGATTTCAATTTAAGCCTTCATATTTAGACATCTTCAAAGATTTGACACTGTTAGTCCTGCAACAAAAAGCTATGAAGAGATGCAAGGTGAATTAGCTGTACTATAAGAAGTTGGGAAGGGAGGGACTTATCCTGACAGATCATAACAGTGTCAAATCTACTGAGCAAAGTCACTCCTCTGTAGGGAAGTATTTTATTTAGAAAGGCCATTTCAGTCCTCTGTGAAGTCAAAAGAATACATCACTTTCACCTGTGATCCCTTTTTGCTTAAGATCACATAGGTAACATCAGCAGCTTAGAAGAGAGCAATCTGTTACAGTTGCCAATAGTGATGCCACAAACACAGTTCACTGATTTCTATGTTAAACACTTTTTAGAAACCCTCTTTCCTGTTGAGAAATGTAGGCACGGGTTTAGTATTCAGGGGTACAGGCACAAATAACATTGTGCATTTGATTAGCTTTCACTGAAATACGCTGCTTGGCTCAGTAATGACACAGTTTAGAAATAGATATCTAGAGAGTCATTAAAGTTTTAAGCCATATGGACAACATTCACCTCTGAGGCAGCGACAGAGAAGTAATCGGGTGGAATAAAGGGGGAAAGAGACTTGGGAGCCAGTAGATGAGTTTGCTGTTTAGAGAAAACACAGGAAGAAAGGAATGGGAAAGGGGAGTTTCTTCAGAAGGGCAAGAGGCTTTAGAAGTGGAATATTTTCACTTACTTTTTTACCCATCCTGGTTCAGTTTGTCACCAGTTGCTCACCATATGGGGCCATCTCTCCTGTGAAGAACCTCCAAGCTCTTTCTCCTCCCATGATGAAGCTCTCTGTCCACAAGTCCCATTCCAGTCTCCAAAAAGTAGTCCTAGGTAGGTCTGTGGGTAAAATAAATGGATGTGTACTCTGCATATGCTTTGAACCACCTCTGTATATAGGGATGAATGAGGCAGATTAAGGAAAATGTAATAGTCACAGCAAGAAGGCCAATGGTCAGGCAGTCTCTTCCTCTATAGGTTCACCACTGGGTTTAAACAAGTAAGTGAATCTTCATCGGCAATAACAAGTAATGTCCTTCGTCAGTTATATGTAAAACAGAAAATAATACTCAGAAATGATTATTGCCTTCTTAAGCAAAATGATTTTGTGGAAAAACGAATGCAGAAAAAGGTAGGCTCCAAAAATAACTTGTACTTGGTTTTTTGGGTGGAGGAAACAGGGAAGCAGGGGAACACTGTAAACTCACGTGAAATGCAGCAGCAGAAAGCATGAAATGAAGCCAAAGCAATTAAGCATGTGTGAACTGCTGCTAGCAGGGAGGATGCAAATTACTCACCTGTATATTTGACTTTCCAAACTATTAAGGAACTTTGGGAAGGGAAATCATCAGTCTTGGGGGTGATGGGATCAACTAAGTATCTAGGAACCCAGGTGGGAGTAGAGGGGAGACAGGAAGAGTTTTCTGCTTTTAGAGGGGGTTTTGTCCCCTATAAAAACAGCTGTGGAGGGATCAGTAGGTGAAAGGAAGAACCTGAGAAATAAGGTACAATTCCAAAGTTCGATACACGAGACAATTCCCTTTTCTCCCGTTTCTTAAGCCTCATACCAGAGGAAGACAGTCCTGTGCCAGTTATAGAAGGCAAAGGAAGGGTAGCAGCTGTCTATCATGTGGAAACAATTAAGGTAGGAATGAAGGCCAACAAGGCACAAGTTCTCAGGTGCGTGAGTTTACCAACATGCTGCACAAGTGCCACCCCCCCCTTACTGCCAGGTAAGGGCACAACCTCCGCCAGCCTGGTGGCTCAAGACTAGCCCCTGCTGTTTGGATAGAGTCATCATGAGAGAGAAGACTTAGAGAAGGGCAATTCCTAATTCTCCTTCAGAGGCCATTTCAGTTTAATTTAGGAATTAGCTTCTGTTACAGTCATCGTCTCTACAATGACATAAAACTAAAGAAAATAAAGAAAATTTAAGAAAAGAACTTGCTACATTCTCAATGTATTTGTATTTCTGTACTACAATTTGGCTCTTAGATATTTAACTTAGATGCACTTCTGAAACAAATTTACTTTTTTACCTACTTAGGGACTGTAACCCGGCCAATATGTGTTATTTTCAACTGTTTTCAGTATTACATTTTCCTCTCTTAATATTTGTTTTCAGGTATCGTTGTTGGCTCGATTTTCCAGAGCTCAAAGAAGTGTGGAAATTTCATATTCCATTCAGCACTTTCTCATGAGATATGAAAAGTGTATTCATAGAAAGCAGTTGTATTTGGGTTTAACATTGTTAGCATTTCCTCTCATGAGGGATATTAAATAATTTCATGCACAACTGCTCAAAATATTTTTTAAACTTCTGTAAACATAAGATTGCCAAATTCTAACATATGTTATGTGGTATTTAATCCTCAAGAGGAACTGAAGGAACAAAACACTTCTGCTAAAGTAATTAATAAGCACCAATACAGATACCTAGAAGCTGTTCCATCAAAATGAATCATATCCTCCTGTAAGTCACACCCAATATTTAGCAGTCTAAAAAAGAAAATTCAATACACAAGAATGCCGGCTAAAACGAGTGCTGAAATCTTATGTATCGAGATCAAATCATCAAAGCTGTGCTACCTTCTGGTGCTCCTGAATTAGGAAAAATAGGGAAGTTATTTGTAGAAAATTAATTTTGCCTATGAGAAATCTGTTTTGGCACAGCATATGAATCCTGTGGGGACTGGCGATTAAGGTTAAAGTGTATGCTAATGAATTATTGAAAGTAAATTAAAAACCAGGAGAGTTCCCTAACTCCATTACATTCATAAAGGTATTTTTAGTTGCCACTTACAGAAGTGACAGATAAGTCTTACTTTTTGTTTTACTGCAATTTACGGTATGCAAGATTCTCTGTTAAATGAATCCCATTATAATACTTGGTAAGTATTACAGTACTTCACATATTTTGTGCTAATATTTATTAAGCAAAAGTAGAAACAGTTGATAATGAAGTCAGTGGATTAAGCTCAGGTCACGTGTGAATCTTTTTAATCAACACAGAATTCCTCAGGGTGTAACAAAAATGTTAGACTCTTTCAATCGGTTCAGTGGAAAAGCTCTTGCCTATAGTTGCCTGGCAGTGCTGCTTGGTGAGAGCTACAGGAAAATGCTTCCAGTTCAGGATCCACAGCCTCAAACCTTCTCCTTTCATTCTTTTCCCTTCAATGTACTACGTAGGATATACCCCATGAAACCTTTGTGAAGATGCTGCTGGTGTTCACAAGAATGTCCTCTTACATATTAGGCAGACTGCTTATCAAAAAAGAGACCAGATTCAATTTGCTTGTTAGGGTTGAAAACCACATCTGCTAGCCCTGGGACACTGCTCCACCTGGCCACAGGGGAGGAGGGAAAAGGTATTTTCTCCTCCTCCTTTCAAGGTATAACAGCACAGAGAAAAGAATTTAAAATTCAATGAACTGGAGAAGGAATAATAGGGAGAATCTGTACCTTAATCAATGAGGTATTTCATTGGATTATCATTGCTATTTCTGAAATTAGAACCACTTAACTGCTTTACGCTGCACTGAATGAACATTTAAAGTAAAAAATAAAAATCAACTTGAGTCTGTATTAGGATCATGGACACCTCCATAGGGGGTATCACTAGGCTATAAAGTCATGCTCTTTTGTTTTCTTAATATTCCCTGTATTATTTTGTTTTAACTATTTACCATATGACAGTTTTACACATAAAATCTTAATTTATATATTCGTATTTTCACTGTTTATAATAATTTCAATAGAATTTTTTATGATTGGTTTAGATTTTGTTCTTTTTCATTTTTATTTTTTTTCCAGTAACCTTTACTGAAAGGATAATTCCAAATAAAAAAAATTATCTTTGTTGATTTTTGGTTTTGTTTTTGATAATCCTCTTGATGCTGAATACAGAAGTCTGGACAGTTTAAGATATTATTAATAAAATGCAAGGCCTTAGTAAAATAAAAAGCCCATATTTCTTCATCTTCACAGCATAAAGAATGGAAACTTCCTGCTTACAGCTTTAAATACTGTCCAGGTCAATTGTCATGCAAAGACATTATCATCATTAAATAATGCTGTTCTTAGGGTTCAATCCCAAGAAGTTATTTCATTCAGTTGCCATTATTTGGTCCTCATTTTTGTACCCTGAATGAGATAGAAGTGACACAGAAATTGAAATTTCTTTTTCCTTTACAGAAGGTTCCTCCAGTTGAGTATTGAGAAAATTAGTTGAACTGCATAATGTTGCTGCCTTTTTCATAGGTGCTTCTGTTGTGGAAACATTCTGTAAGCTTTTACAAAAATAATGTATTAATTTACACTAATGATACAACCACTATATTATTATACAATTTTTCCCACTACACCTCTGCACAGGATCTATCCATGTGGATCAAAGTCAGCACTCCTCTAGCTGGAATTACGTGGCTTGCTTTAGGGCACAATTTAGCTCACTCAGTAGAGATAGGTGTAATTTATTTATTTTTATTCTTAGTTGAAGAGGCTCTTAAATACCTTTACCACAAAGCAAAATAAAGTGGCCATGAAATTTTGGCTCATCAGCGGATGAGGTGTACATTAACCTAACCTGCCTGTGATTAAACAGGCTGAGAGCAGAGCAAGCTTAATTAAATAGACGGAAGAATTTAAGAATCAGATTAAAGAACAGAATATGAAAACCCCATGATGCTGAACCCTTTATTTAACAGAGTATTTATAAAACAGGTGTTTAACATATAATTTTTGCATCTTCTATGCAGGCTGTGGTTCCACAAAGTATGGTTTTGAAGGTTTTAGAGACCAAAATACACTTTTCTATAGAAAAAAGATGTGGGAACTGCCTACTAGGCTCCTTTCAACTATATCACAAATTTACTTTTTCACTAAACACAATGCATTTTTATAGGCGTTCTTATTATTTTTTTCTTATTCTGGAAACAACCCAGCCCTTCCCCCAACATCAAGACTCTTGGATCCACTCGTCAACTTCAGTTCGACAAGCAGTAGAGGTCTCAAAGATACAACATTCAAGAACTATGAAAATCGGCAGCTTGCGAGGAGAACCACTGTCCCTACAGAAGGAAAGCTTGAGAGTTCAACATTATAGTCCCGTTTCACCAACCAGTATATTTTAGCTGTCCAGTGAGTGCACACCAGCTGCTCACCCACTGCAGCACGGTGGATGCCTTCTCCAGGTAGTAGCTATGGGCTGTTGGAACCTGCTGACACCATCTCGTGGTTGGTGGGCAAAGGAGAAGTACTGGGCACAAGGGAAACTCTGGTCCCAGGTCTTCTGTTTTGTGAATGTAATGTGAATGTAGGATAAGCATTTGCAAGAAAACAGGCTTCCTTGTTTCACAAGGTATCTTTCCAGGTTTTCATCACATAGCAATTCTTTGGCACAAAGCTGAAGCTGAAATACTCAAAAATCAGGTTCTGAAAGAAGCTGCACTGAGAACTTCACATTTTTCACAGCTCAGCAAACACTGGCATGGAAAAGCTCTGTTAACATGGTCCACATATTTGTGCTGAAAATAACATTTAGCTGTAGACATACATATCAAGACAGAGATGTAAAAAATTCCAAATATTTTTCCACATAAACTCAGAATGACAAAATATCATCTGCTAACACAAAGCAGTATAAAAAAACCCCAAAATCTCATTTTGCTAGATATTTAAGTTCAGTAACTGTCTAAACGAAAGGGCATTTTCACTCCCCGCTTTTAAGAAACCAAAATTTATAGCAGTATAGTAGGAGTCTTCAAGGTCAAAGGGTATATAGTCTGCTTGCTGCAATATAATCTGACATGATAAATCATGTACAAGCAGCCAGCAGTGCTGCTATCATGAATTTGTAGAAGGAGAATAGAAAATGATTTTTACAAAATATTCATTAAACTATATAGCAATTTCCATTTTTTATGTGTTCTGTTTTACTGCTTTATTTTTCCTTCACAATAAACAATCTTTAAAAAAAAGCCCTTTCTCTTTCTTATCTCTCCTCCAACAAACATTATGCCACAGAGAAGACTACTAGTAGGATAGTTTTAGAGAAAGTAGGTAGAGGCTTTCTTTGGGACTATACCAGTACTATATAAAGCAGATTTTTCATGAAGTATGAAGAAGTGACACATATTCAGTCTTTTTTTTTTGTTATGAAAAAACACACACATAACATTCCTGAGGATGATGGCAAAGGATCAGAGCTTTCAGAAAAACCTTAATCTGCTGCTTGCTCTATTTGTATTTCACCTCAAGGAAGAAGTAATTACAAGATTGACAAAAAAAGTTATTGAATTTGTTTAGTGCTAAATCCTGCAAATATGTTAGCATGGTTGAAAGCTATAAAGAACCAAAATCTCCACAGAGCCAATAACATAATATTGGAGCACCTGAAAGATATGTTTTACAAGATACAAAAGATGATGCTAAAACAGCCTACACCATGATTGAAGGGTGGGAGTGGGAGGGAATTTGAGTCTAGCATGCAAAATCTTTGGACTTTCAATACAAGATTTTATGGGCAATATAGACTAATAAAAGTGCAATAAATACGAATTAAAATGGGAAAAATACACAGAATCCAGTGCATTAATCAAACCAAAGCAGCTGAGAATCACCTTACTCTCAGATAGGATGGGATAGAGAGATTCAGAGTGAATTCCATTACTTAACAATACCAGCTATCATTTAGTGGTACCGCCAGAATCAGCTTTCAAGGTGCTGTAGAAGAAATGCTGTTTTTTCCCACCTCTCCTTACACAACTTACTAAGGTGGCTGACTTTAATTCACTGCTACGTGAGAGGGAATTTTTTCAAATTGAAAAAAAGAAGCGGCCATGGCTTCTCATAATTTAACCATGTTAGAAAAAATTCTAAGACCTCATACCAGAATGAATCATCTACTAGCAATTTTTTCTTTTTTCCATTATTATTTTAAATTTTCAGATGACATCATGTCAGCACTTTATACTGCTATGTTATACTTCATGTTCTTTGTCATTTATAAACCAGTACTTTACATTTCTCTTTACGATGATCTTTCAGTGGATTTAGATTACTTCTATCCATATTATTTGTTCAATGAAATGAGGGTAGATAGAGCTGGAGATAGTTGCAAAGGTGGGAAGGGGAACAAATCTCAAGGGATGAACCTGATCCATTTCTCCTGCATTAAACAGGCTTTGCTACTGACTTAATTAAGAGGCTCTGAATATGGGGAAGGAGTTGCCTATCGGTCTTCCAGAAAAGTTTCTCCCCATCTACTTTTTATATTTCCCTTCTTGTGTGTATTTAAAGAGAGTTAAAAATTCTATGCATTTAGAAAAAGAATGAAAAGCCTCATGCTAACTGTACTTGTTACCTGTTGCAATTGATTATATGTAATTGCTAAAACTATTATCTTTTTTGTTGATATTATCTGTTAAATTCTGGCATGAAACAAAGTAAATGAAATGTATCTTTTTTGTTTCTGTTTCATGAGAAATCGGGAAACAAGTTAATAGGTTTTTTTCCCTGTAAATTTTCCTAAGTCCCTACAAATCATTATTTGAGTACCTCAGAGTTTGGAATTGAACCCCTTACTAAAAGGAAGAAGATTATTTTTTCTCATGAGTGTGCTACTGTTTTCAGGGAATACACACTTTTCTCCTGTATGATCTGGATGCATATTTTGGCATATTTTTGCAGGTCGTACGTAGAATCATATAACGACAAGACTATCCTATGGTGAAATAGTAGGAGCTTGTGGGCATAGACACCTGGACCTCTGTAGAATAAGTGGATTGGATGCAACAGTCTCATGCAGCAGATATGATCTGTAAGTTATTTGATGGACCATTTAAATTTCAATAATACTTCAATGAAAGAGCCTTCTTTTATTACACTTCTAAAAAATCGGCACTGTCCACCAAATGTGTTTTTTATTTACAGGCTAGCAGCTGATAAAAATAGTCTGTTTTATAAATGTGATGGCTGGCTATTTAAGTGTTTTGTTTATTATTATTGTCTTTTAGGAACCTTAAGATTCATAGCTTAAATCCTTTGTTAGCTTGTCAGAAAGAACTAAATTCCATTTCACTGTCTTTATTTTATGATATCCATAGCCCCCTTATTTGACACTTTTTAATGCTATTTCCAGTGTTAGCTGGTGCCTGTAACTAGCAATAATGAAGATCAGTAAACGTGTCATCCATTCAGGACAGCTGAGGATATTCACATTGGCCATTTACTTCTAAAGAACAAACCTGTTTGAACTACTCAAAAAGTTGGTAATTTAAATAAACATATACAACAAAGATATTAATTCTAATATTTATTTCAGGAATAAGCTATTTACTGCACAAAATCACTGACTCACAGATAATAATACATAAAGGCCAACCCCCCAATCTAGGAAATACCTGCCATTTCTTTTTGGACTCTCACTGATAGTATCAGCATTAAAAAAGGAAAGAAAGACTTGACTAAAACAACCCTTTTCCTTTATTTCAGGAATGCAGGAGTGAAGTATTTATTAGCCAACTGTATACATTTTGCACCTTATTGCCCATAGACGCTAACTCAGAACACCTGGCCCACATGACCATCTGCCTTTCAAGTTGCAACATCAAATGCACTGCTGCTCCACTCCCTGGGCAAACTCTAGCAGGACATCAGATTATGGATGTTAAAAGCTCTCATTTTTACACAAGAAACCTAGTAGTGGTACTTATTAGCTGAGAAACTATTTTGACTCTTTTTATATGGTGAAGCTTGAAAACATTATCCCTGTGAGGGACATATAAATGGAAATTAGATGCTGCTTTTTGCCCAGAAAGCAAGCAACTATCAGCACTGTCGAATGTTTGCTTTTCCTTTTCTCCTTAATTCTTTGGAACAAAAAGGCCAGCTGGCATTATTTCAATTTCTATTATTTTCTCAAGGTTTAAAGAGTAAGCCAAACTCACAATTACCATACATCTAGATGGCAGACAGTCAGTATAAAATAGATAAATCTACCAGCATTGATGATTAGCCTTTAGCTTTAGAGAAGAAGTCCTGCTCATATTGCACTCATCATTTAATTTAAAATATATCATATGAAAATTAAATGCACCTCTCAAACCTGCTGTTATTCTTCATTCCACTTTTTTTCTCTGGGTGTGACCACATTCATTATAGTAACCGTGGGCTGCCATTTATAACTTTCCATGTCTTTTGTGTCCAGTGAACTAGAAATAGCTCAACCCAGTTCATCTGACCTACTGAACAGGTGCCTTGACTATAACCAGAGGCTAACAGAGCACATTAAATATTATTTTGAGTCACTAAATGCAGAAGTCCGCAGTATATGCAAGCTGATATACTTCAGGCCAGATTTACTATTCAGGCAAATAGGTATAATCCTGTCTTCAAAGACTGAATAATTTGCAAGGAAACTAGGGCTCCAGTAGAATTTACAAATTTTGGGAATGATACTGTCTTACCCATTCTGATTCACCCTCATAGGTCTAAGGGTCCTGTGCCATGTGAAAACTGCACAGAGACTGGCAGACCCCCCGGCTCTTACACAGAAAGCTTCTCATATTCCATAGAAGTAGGGAAAGAAGTCCTAACTTAAGTCCTAACTTTCAAGCTCCTAACTGTAGACATCCTGTTCTCAGGAACAGTTTCTAGACAAGCAGTGCCTATAAATTTCACAGAAGCCACGACTGGGTGCTTTATTGCTCCCAAACACCTAATAGTCAGTAGTAAGAGAACAAAAATTTAAGCTCTTCTGAAACAAAGTACTTAATACCCCTGTTAAATTCTGCAGAATTAGAATGGTTGCTGAAATTTTTATGTTTCATGCTTTTCACTGGCAAACATGACCCTCGCCCATAGTTAACAAATAAATGCAGCTTGTTCAAGTAACTTCAGAAAACAGTCTCTAAAAAGCCCAATTGCTAATTTTTATCATTCAAAATACACAAGAAAACCGGACCTGGTTGTATCTCTATGCTCCCCCCAAACTGGACAGCGTAAGTTTTAAAACCAAAAGCTGATTTGGTTACTAGGGAAGTGGCTTGGGTACCGGAACATCAAGACTAAACTATGAGCTGTTACAGAAGGACTTGAAGGACCTTTCTATTCCCTACCCTCAAAATACGGGTAGTAAAACTATTCTAAGTCAGAAAGGTATCAAATTCCCAACAGTTAACATTCCAGCCGAAATGACCAGAAATGTCCATATATAAGTTTTCAAAATTTATAATGGGAATATCCTGTTAACAGCAAAAGTAGCTGCCATGAAAGAGCTATGCCCGGTAGCTGAGATCACCACAGTGCCTCAGCAGGCTTTGAGTCCTTGAGGCAGATACTCTCACCTTTGGATTAGAAGGCCTTAGAAAAGTATGCTTTTAGTGATAACTGCAGACCAAAAATTAGTGTGATTAACACAGTTATCCATAAACACCAATTCAGCAATTGCATTTTTGTTGCTAGTCTACAGAACTACCTCTCTACTGCAGATCTTTTTCGTACAGACTAAAACGTATATGGAATTTGAGCTACCTTGCAAGTGCAATATGGCCAACGTTTGCTATACAATTAATAATGATGAAGAGAAATCCCATGAAGCATTTATATTTTAAATCCCAAAGAGAATTATAATGTTAATGTAGAGGTCTCCAAAACTAGAGCTCAGTACATATAAATGGAAATGGAAAGGGAGTTCAAACTCACACACAACCAAGTATCTACAAAGGGATCTGGGGTTGCATCCCTTCACTGAAGTAATTAAGAGCAAATCTGGAAACTGCCATCTTAATAGAAAAATACATTGCTGCAAATCTGTAGCTTTTAAATGTTTTGGTTAGTCATTGACCAAATCAGACTGCAGCTACTAATTTTCAAAAGCGGCCATTTGGTTTACAGAGCAACCACAGTATGTGGATTATAAGTATCAAGAGTCTTTGTTCAAAGTAGTACAATTTCTAAAGAAAAAGCACTTTGTTGGTCATTACTGCAAAATTCTTTTTTACAATTGAAACCTGTGCCTGTTCACCTGGGAAGAATTTTAATACAGAAACATTTTAAACGTTAACACCTACATAATAGCCTACAGAATGTGCCTAATAAAGGCTGATTTACCACTGTATTTGATTAAACTGTATCTCCATCTGCAGAAGGTAAATGGATTCTTAAATTACTGGGGATAATTATAGCCCACAAACCTTGCAGACCCCTTGCATCAGTCCCTGTGCAATGAATAAGGCGGCAGCTCCACCTCACCTTACTGTGTACTCTGACTTGTACAATGAATGCTGTATAATACATATATGTATAATATCTCTAAGTATGAAATTAAACCAAATGAATCAGTTAAATCTCACGAGGTATCCCCTTCCAAAGGCATAAGAAGCTTAGTAAGTACCCTACACTAGTGCTGACCCTCTGTGCATAGCAAACATCTCTCCTTACTACAACCACTGAATCCCCTTTCAAAAAGAGAACCAACCCCAAAACACATCACTGGATACATCTAAATCTTCACCGAAGATCATGTTGTGATGGTTATCATGACAGGGGGAAAAATGTTATTATATCAGTATTTCAATCTTCTAAACTACTTATATTCTAATACCTTCAAGAGTTACACGTTCCCACATTTCGCAAAAAAGTTAAAGACATTCTTTAATTATTAAAAGCAGAAAAATAAAACATGACTGTTGCTGTTTTTCCTCAATCTATCAGATGTTTCTCTGCTTACACGTGTAGTATTAGTATCATACAGCTACACTGCAATTCAGACCTGACAGACAATTTGTAACTTAATCTCATAACTTGTGCAGAAGTTCTGGTCTTTGAAATGACCCCCAAAAAGGAGACAATAGAAATTCATATCAGTAGCAGAACAATCAAAAGAGCTTGTGCTTTGGGGGGGTTGTTTTGATTTTGGTTTTGGTTTTTTTTCCCCATTAAATGCCTAAAACAGTGACCAGCCCAAATGCTCCAGTAAAGCTAAGTTGAGCTGAAATTTTAGCAGGCAAATGTTCTGAACTCAGCCAAACAAGGTTATTTAAAGTAATTTCACCTAAACATCAAGGGAAATTTAGCAGACAGAAGGATAATTGTTAGATAATTATTGAAAAAACAATTTTATTTAAAATGGACACACCATCCTAAACTCAATGTTTCTGTATTAATGATGTATGGAAGCTGATTTTTAGACAGAATCAGGCTAACATACAGATTGTATTTTGATATCACATTTTCCAATTCCAGTTAAAACAAAGAAGGCACAAAGATTTGAGGACTTTTGAATCCCACTCTGCATGCTGCAGTCCGTCTACCAGAAAGGACAAAGTGAGAAAAAAGGGGCCAAAAAATGTTTTCTTTTTTGATAATGGGAGAAAATTGTCCAGTTTCCAATTTTGTTGTTGACTTAGCTGATAAGAAATCTGCTGTTAATGAAACCTTTGATGATAATTAATTTAACAGCAAAAAAAAAAAAAGTGATTCATTGTCTTTTAATTTAATGCCAAAATTTACCCTTTTTGCTGGTATTTTAGAAAAAAAGTCTGTTTCCCTTGAAAAGCCCCTAGGCAACAGTTTTAAAGTCTACAGAAAGTAGAGAGAGGAAAAAGAAAAAATTTGGCAGAACACTAATATTAAAAAAAAAAAATTAAGAGGTTTAAGCCAAAATATCTTGACAATAAATATCTATCGAATGTTTATTATTTTCAGAAATGCTGTGTTAACACACTACAGGAAAGCTTAGGGTATTGCAGTGGCACTTATGCCTAACTCCACAGCTGCTACAACTATAGCACAAACTTTGATATATTTGGTTCCACATCACTTCTGAAACATACCCGAGTAGTATTCTTGTTCTAAAGACATGTAAAACAAAAACACAAGTGTCTGAGTACATCTCACCTAGTTTTAGACATGTAAATGAAGCAACTAAGTTAGAATCTCCTGCTCCTTTAAGGACAGTAGAGAGGACAAGCACATGTACACTGCTTATTTTATGATTCAAAGGGTCTCCTGGAGATGTCTGTCTCCATTCATTGACTGGAGAGGTGATGTATAACAGTTAAACACCTAAATTAGACACCCCAAGTCAGTACTTAAAAGTTATCTGGGCCAAAGCAGCTTAGAGATTGTCTTTACAACATGACAACTGCAACAGAACTGGGAACCGGACCTCCTCAAGATTCTTGTCAGAAATTCTCCTGTACTGATAAAAGAATGGGTCAGGAAAAAAGGAGAATAACCCTCCCTTCTTCTCAAACTACCTTCCATAAGGTCACATCTAGAGAATGAAATTATATGTAACTGGATCAGTGAGAACGCACTACATAGAGCACAATTTATTCACTGTGTCCAGTCGTAATTTATCCCTGACTGCTGGGTTGCCCCATACCATGCTAGCGCTCTTGCAGAATCACTTCAGGTACCTCTGACACCCACGCGCCTGCTCCGGTGTCAATCCACGCAGCACGGGCTCTCCCACTCATGCACTGCAGGTAAGCAGAAGAAGGACTAAGTGATCTCAGCCTGAACTACACTAAGTTGCTTACACTGGCACTAGTTCAGCCCAGACTGATATGTTTCACGTTATTTAGCTCTGCAGAAAACAACCTATCCAAAGATAATGTGGTGCACATCTCTAGATGGACAAAATATGTTCCATGTTGTGGGGAAATTTCCACACAGTATGTTTCTTCCAAGCAAATCTGATCAGCAACTTTTGCTTGCATTAATACATTTTAGAAAAATAAAATAAATCAATTGGCACGTAAGCAAAACTAAAAGGAACATGACAAATGAAGAATATGTTGGAAATATGTTAGTTCAGGTCTCAGTATTTCATGTCAAGGATGTAGAATAACTAAATTCCTATTTTTATTATTGTTTTATGTTGTACTATCACTTGAGTCCGAACTCCAGAATGAGTGAATAATTAAAAAAAACAAAAACAAACCAACAAAACCCAACACATCAAATGTAGCTTAGCAGGAAAGAAAAAAATAATGGCATTACTTTTTTCTTTTTGTTTTCTCTAGGCCAAGTATTCTAGTGTTATGACTGAGGAATCCAACAGCCATAACACAAATTATGCAAAAAGGAAAAAACAAATTCCAGCAGATTTTAGATTGTAATAGACATTTAACTGCTATGTTCCCTAGCACTGAATGAATGATGTTCTGAGGGTGGAGAATGAAATTGAGGTTTGAGGTACAACATATAACATCACTACAGTGTACAGTGTGATTCTGGACCTATCACACAGATGAACTGCTACTGAAGGGAATTCCCAATGCTTAGTTGAAATGTTACTCAATGGACGATCACAGCTGCTTGAGAATCTTCACAGTGTCCTGAAATTATATATATTTTCCCCAATAATTTCATTAATCTGGAAAATGATGCTGTCACCTCATAGTTTTCACATAATACATTTTATTTAATAAAAAAACCTGGGAGTTACTATGACAACTACAACGTAATATGATTGTTTTTCTAACACTCAGGAACATTAAAGGAGAAACACACTCCTCAAGTCACATATGTTCTATTGTAAATTTTCATTTTTGCTCTAACAGATGGGATGGCTGAATTACAATAGAATCATTTATGTGTGAGGGAAACTGCAATTTCTTCTTCAGTCCATGTTTTATTTGTCATAGTAATTGATGCTGGGTCTTTTGACAACAAACAACTTTTTAGCCTGTAGAATTTTCTTATGCTATGCTAGTAATACTGATACCACTCTCCTCATGCTACGCAATGCCTATAGAGAGACAATATAAAGAATAGAAAATGTAGCATGTTTAATGAAATGACCAATGCTATATGTTGACCTGACATACATTTCACTCAGTTCTGAGTTATCTCAGACATTTCAGTGTCCTTGGTTCATCCTTGGGGACTGACCTTGTGCAACTGCATGAAGCTTGCTTACTCCTCTCTCTATACTTGCTCAGAAAGTGGGTGAGGAAGTCCGAACACAGTATGTTACCTTGCCATTTTTTTGCAACAGGCAAAGCCAGTCATCTCTTGCAAGGAAATTAAGAACTTGAACATGAAATAATTTTGTATGCGAGACTTCCTGTATTATTCACGTATGCAAGTTGACATCAGGTCAGCTTTAGCTAGCGCTAAAACATATTTACGTATGAGTTTCAGCCACGGTTAACACTCTTCTGCAACTAAGGGTCCTGAGGACATTTAAAAAATTCCCCCTCCAAACAGAAATTCTTGAAGTGTACATAATTTTAATACACTATTTTGCTATTTTTTAAGGTCTTTTAATGACAAGCATTCAACATCCCTGCCCTCCCTGAAAATTCAACAGATATTCCAACTTTGTGCTAACCTGTCTCAGAATTATAAACTGCTGCTGATTATGTAAGTCAACAAGAGCTGATTAATGTCTAATAGTATGTAACACAACATGCTATAGAAATGAAACACACCAATACAGCATCTCTGGAGAGTTGTATGTGCAAAACACTGCCAAGTAAATGATGGCCTGATGTAGTTCATTCAAGTACCAATTTAATGTATTAAAAAACAGCAAGAGTTTTCAAGAACAGGCAACAGAAGAAGATAGAGCAAGTAAGAGTTAAGTCACTATTAACTGTATATGTATTGAACCATTAAGTTTACTTCTGGATAGAAATATAATTATCAGCATGTATTCAAGCCAAGAGAGTCAGGGACATAAGGATGTCCTTTGCTAATGCCAACACAGATTACAGAAAACTACTACGAAAATTACCACATCACTGAAAAAAGGCCCAAGGACACAATGATTTTCAAAGTGATGTAAAAAATGCAGTGGTTGGTCAAACCTAGCTCAAATCTAGCTCAGAAAAAGCAAAGCACAGACACACAAAACTTTCAAGTAGGAAAAAATGTACTAAGAATTATTATATTAATCTGGATGAATTACTTCTACCAAAATAATAGAGGAAAAACAAGATAGAATTTTAATCTGGATAAAGTACTTCTACCAAAATAATAGAGGAAAAACAAGATAGAATTGCAGTCTTGTCCATTCTGATCAAAATCACTCTTCTCTCTTGAAGGTGTTTAGAAGTCTTTATAATTATTAATTCTGAAAGTTCAAAAATAGTACTTGCACCATTTCATTGTTACACCAGGAACAAAGACAAGCATCTTCCTACTCTAATGAGTGCTAGAGTCCAATCTTTACCTTTCACTGCAGCCTACACTGCTTGCAAACTATTTTAGTAAGAGTGACAAAGGTGAACAAAGGGATAACTAAGTTAATCATTTGTGAAGGACCAGATTCTGTGTTAAAAACAACAGCAAAGGTGGTTTATCAGATCATAAATGTACACACATTTAAAATTGGAAATACATCAATTACCAATGGTAAATAGAGAATATTCTGCTGCAATAATTCTGAAAATCCAGTGATAACACAATGAAAAACTAATGCTATGACTCTGAAACAGCTGAAAGGAAAGAGGATTTTCTCAGCTGATTCAGTGAGGATTTAGGATCTCAAGGCTTTCCATTGCGTTAGCTAAACTTTTGGATATAAGAACATAGGAATGTATATTTAGATGATAAGTTCTAAAATTGTACTAACACTATTTCAAATCTTGAGCTACCCATTAGTTAAATAATGCTTAGATGTCACATCTCCAAGATCACAGATGCCTTGATCATGCACAAATTAGTCTTCTTCTGTTTTCACAGAATTCGGGAATTCATCAGAATTTTCCATTTAAGATGAAAAAGTGTGTTTCATGCCTAAAAAAGAAAGCATAAAAAAAAAAAAATTGCAGCTTTGAGTTTCCAAAAAAGATACTTGAACGGTGAAACTAAAAACTAAGTTATAGACGGTCTCCTATAAAAGGACAGCATGTGTGACTGACGGCGAGTCAGTGACTTTAGGGCACCCTGCAGAAGCAGAGGGGCTGTCTGATAATATCTCTCAGGGTGCGATACCTCTGTTGGAACAGTCTTGGGAGGCCATTCTACTGGTCTGTGTATCACAGCAAAAAATGCTTGTAGCATAATGCACTCTGAATAACTCAATCTGAAAGTTAAACTAACAGACTTCTTGGACAGTAGTAAATCACTGTCAAACAATGAGAGACACGTTGATGGTTGTAACTCTTTTCTCTGTTGACACATCAATCTGTCTGTCATCCAATTCAGAAAAGAATCCATTACATTAATATGTTTCCACAGGCAAATTGAGAAATTCTGATTTTAATCTAATCAGGGTGGTTATTTTAGTAAATACCAATTTGAGCTTGTTTAAATTTCTTCTTATGAGAAATGAAATTTTAGTTTAAGAAATGAAACATTTAGAGCTGAAAAGAACTAAATATTAGTGCAGCTAAATTACCTTTTTTTTTTTTTTTTTTTAGTAATATTGCTTCTGGAGAAGGTAATATTGTATAAAAGAGAAATGAAGCTGCTACAAATGCTATATTCCTCAAAACTAGAATATTCTCATTCACGAGGATACAGATGCACCAGATATTTCAGGTATATTAAAAATTCACAAGAGTCTTTCCTTACTCATTCATCAAACAGAATTAGTTGATACAGATTTTTTCAATCAGATACATACTAATGCTCCATCAAATAAATAACAACTCAAAAAGGCATAATTCTACTGAATCAATGGAGCTGCCCCTGTAGGCCCAGATGGAGATGAAAATCATAGAAGGCTGAGAGACAGGCTCCTGGAACTCATTTCTAACACCAAACACTGCACATTTTGCATAGAAGCTCTTTTTTTTTTTCCATGTTGACACCTGCATTTTTGGAGGAATTTGATTCAGACAACTATCAGAACATGTGATGAATCTGAACTAGATCTGTGAGAATTCAAGCTTTTACATCTTCACAAAAGATTAAAGTGTTTCATGTTATTTCACCTTTAAAGTGGAGGTTTCTTCTGGTATGGACAAAATCAAACCTAAACCTCCTGAAATGAGGTTCTTTTTCCTCTGAAATTTCATTCATGATCTTTATATTTTCAGCCTAATACTGCTCTCTGAAGATCATTTCAGTGCCCAGTCAAGTGTAACTCATTTCCTTTCTGGTCCAGAAGTACAAAAATACTCTTCCCTAATTCAGTCCACATGGCTAGAACTTGAAAGCTACCTTAATGAGACCAATATAATTGTTTTCAGCTTTTTGAATATTTTCATTAATGACAAGGAAAAGCATAGACATTCACAAACTAGCAAGAGCATCCTGGGCTAAAGGAGCAAAATAGAATTTCTTTTTTCAATAGATTGGATCACACAGGTAACCTTGCCATTACTATGTACGTACTTTAAATGTGTCAAGAGAAGACCGCATTAAATCATACAATGCCAGATATGTAGAAATGATAATTTCCTAGTGATATTTTTCTCTAGGCAGCTTCTCTGAAACATTAGAAAGGTTATCTACCGTTAAAAAAAAAAAAAAATCATTATGTTTCTCAGTATGTCAATACTGCGTTAGCATTTTTTTTATACTTGTGGAAGACCATGGTGAAAATATATGGCAATTGCCATACAATACAATACAAAAATGTATTACTGACTCTTATATCATTTATTGTGAAACTTGTCTAGATATCATAAAGCTCATGAAATCATGACAGTTGCATATGAATATTGGCAGATGTAATAATGTAAAATTAAAGGCTCGAGCAGGACAAAGAATTTATATTTGCCTATAGCCCATGGTCCAGAACTTATTTACCTCCACATATACTTTTATCTTTGTGTAAATAATTTTGCATTTTACCCTGCTATTTACTTTTTGGGCTGTGTCTTGTATCAGGCACATTTTAGATTACTACTCAGTACAAAACACTTGACATGAATATTTAGGTACTATTGCTTCCATGGTAGGCAATCGAGACAGAGAATGCATATTTTTTTCCCTCTTTTAACCTAGAGGTGACCTGCCACTGGAATGCAGTTTCCTCTTTCATCATCATTACTTCATAAAAACACTAATAGCACTATGTCATGCAACATTTAGAAAAAACCTAACCAAACAAAACAAAACAAAAACCCCTCCCAGACCAGTAATTACATTACTACTTAGATAATAAAGAAAGAGAATTTTCCTTTATGGCTCAGAGGTGGACACAACTGTAACAAATAACGAGAAAGAAATTTAGAGGATGTTTTTCCTGTGACACAGTGCTACAGACTGCAGCCAAGCAATACTAGCATGAACCTCGGGACAACTGACCCAGTCACGCAGAGAAGCGGAGCCCACGTGCAGACGCTAGCTCGCCCACCAGAAGGGCCTGCCTGGAGAATACTACACCTAAAGGCATTTTTCAGAAGCTTAAAGTTTGCCTGCAAACACTTACTTTGGACAAGAAACTGAAACAGAACAGAAAGTCTTAGGAACTCTTAAATATGTTTCAGTCCACACTTAGAATAATTAAAACATTTTTGATAATTGTTTAACACTGCTAGGTAACCAGAATTATTATTATTTTACTTATACTGGTGCAGCTCGTAAGCACCGGGTGCAGAGGAGGCTCTCTTGTGCTGACAAACAGAAAAGAGAAGCAGTAAGCGAGCTCTGATTCCAACTGCGACTACACAAAACCACAGACAGCGAGGGACATTTAAGGAAATACCAAGGCACTATTAATCAGCACGATAGGCAAGGAGCATAGCACATCAGCAGCTCTTTCCTTGAGAAATCTCGAGGAGTTAACCCTGCAAGCTTTCTTGTGCCACCTATCTTGGTGGATGCGTGGTCTTTCAGTCCCCAAATGTTAGCCGTGTAGGATGTTGGAGGGAAATGAGGAGGACTGTTCTTCAAAGGGAAACTACTAAAACCCACTAAAAATAATGGAGTGAGCTCAACTGACATATAGTTCCAGAAATTTATAGCCATGCTAACAAAACTAAAACAGTTAATAGTGGTTAGAGGGAGCGGATATATGACTCTATACACTCTATTAATTGGTATTTCTGCAAACCTGAGACAGAAAACGTTCGTTCTTTTGCAGTATTTCCTAACAATTATTTGGGAATTTCCAACTCCCTGCAGGGTTAAAGAGACCTCAAGAGAAGCATAAAATTATTGAATTAGTTTTCAGATATGCTAAGCCTTTTAGCTCACATTAAATCAATGGCAAATGAGGTACACCACATCTCTAAAAAGCACATTACTCATTCAGGATCAAAATACAACCTCAAAATATCTGGAATAAGCATTTGTAAATTTCAAAATGTAGCAGTAATTAATATTTTGGTAAATTTGAAAGTGCTTTGATAGGGATTTTCATTAACAAAAAATTCCCCGTGACAGTTTAATATGAATACTACTGGAAAAGATAATAATAGTTGCACATGTAATTTTCAGATTTTTTTTTTTTTGGCAAATAATACGAACTACCATAGGAACCTCAAATAAATATATTATTTCCTCAATTCATAGAATTCTTCCCTTTGTGAGAGGGCAAAATGGACTCTGTAGGTAAATTATTATTCTGTTGTATTTGTGTTAATCCTATGTTTCAATTTAAATTAAAACTTGTTTCAGAAGACTCTTGTGTAGTGAAACAAAACAAATTTTAGTGTTTCAGTTTTGCAGCTATGATTTAGCATTCAAAAAAGCACCTTTACTAACCAACTCATTCTGCTGCATTTTTTAACTTTTGTAAACAGATTGCAGAGAAGGAGCCAATGCAGATCTGGACATCTTGTATGTCATCAGGCACAGCTTTTGAGTTTTTTATTGCATAAGGGATGGATTTCTGACAACACATTTTAAAAATTGCTTCTTATCCAAAAAACGACAGGCAAGAAAATTACTCATGAAGAATAATCTTTGTTCAGTAAGTGTAGTCCCTCCACGTTCTTTGCAACGGCCAAGTAAGTTGGCTATGCGCATGGAACACCGTACGGATTGCAGGGGACAAAATCTACCCCAAACCGTATGCCACAGTGTGTTTCCACAGCAGTTCATGGCTTCTACTCCAGCCCCTGGGCTTGTGAAGGAGCAGAGACATCGGAGCTTTCCATAACCAGGGGTCTGTAACTACCAAATCTGTTTGTATAAGAATGAAGTCAGATCTTTTAGATACCTATTCACAGGACAATGTACTCTTAAGAAAAACTCACAAATTTTATTGTTTTTTCAATAGTTATGACAGTTGTATGGATTATGATAGTTATATAGGGTTTAAAAAAAGTTGTTAGTTTTTCAACAGCAGTTATTAAAGAAAATAATCGTGAGTGAAATGGAAAGTTTTTTTAAAAATGTCAACACTATCTAAGGAGCTGGAAACGTTTGGTAGAAGTAAGTGGTCAATGTTCATCATGGCAAAGAATGAACAGAGTATTTCAAGGTTTGGTTTTAAGGCATATAAAATACATTACATTGATAAATGTAATAACACTTGTACCAACCCCCCCCCTATTTTAGCTACTTATCATACTATTTTCAGAAGAAAAAGCAAATCCCACTCATAGACTCTACACAATTCTAAATTAATGTCATCAGCTGTATCAAGGGAATTAAACTTCTCACTAGGCAGATCCAAAGCAGCTGTATTCAGTGCACAGGTGTAATCAAGAAATAAATATTATTATAGAATGTTGTGGGAGAAAGATGAAACTATAGTACTGAAAAGTGTACACTATTTCATTAAAAAGTTCTGCTTTTATCTGTAGTAATGGTCTCAGAAAGATGACGTAAAAAAATTTTAGGAGCATTTAAAAATTCTTACCTGAATAGAATCTGAAAAGACTAGAAAGTCTGCTTCATAAAGCTATGAATAAGGATACATCATGCAAAACTCACACTCATTAATGGTATATATAGAATATGCAGAGTTCCTTCCTGTGTTCAGGAGCATGTCTGAAGAACATACAAATATCAGGTGGTTGTTCTCCACTAAGCTTGTGGTCTTGCCTACATCATCTGCACTATGTACTTAGTATCTCTGTTTTCTTCATCTGGATTTCCTAAACAGAAATCCTGTCTCATCTCTCTTCTACATAATAACGTATTATTCAAGCCTTTCAGCACTTCAAATTCTCTGCAGAACAGACAATTTCTGCAAACATGAATCAGCCACAGTTCAGTGACAGCACCCATTTCTTCATGTATTCTCCTTTCCCATTTATTAGTCTTTGACCCTGCAGGGTATCTACAGTTACTGTGAATGTGTCAATCTGCAGCTGCCCACTTTCCTTCAGCCTTCATCCATGGTCTCACACACCCAGCAATCCTTTCCTGTAGCAGCCTTCTTTCTTTGCCAAAACAATAACACCACATACGTTGTAACCCCTTTTCTTTAAATACTGCTAGTACTACTAATTACAACCCCTCAACCACTTTTTTTGTTTATAAACTTGCTGCCCTTCTCCAACATGTTACAGTACTGTAATTAACTTCCAGAGAACAGTGTTCTGACTTCATCTTACCCGTTTGCCTTTCAGCCTTCACATCGCCTTTAGTCCATCTAACTAATTCATATCTGACGGTCAGAGACCTAATCCTGACCAAACTAGGTTCTTTCTACTCTCATCTTTTGTAAATTCTCTGTTTCTCTCTCCTGTTATCTCTTCCCTTCATATAATCTTGCACAACTTTTACATATTTGTTCTTTGTATTACTTGACACTATTTCAACTATAGATACTGAGTCAAAAATTTACCTATCTTCTCATAAAAAAAAAAAACCCAAACCCCAAAAAACTTTGAAATATTGTGAACTAGCAATCATCTAAATAGAACTTGAGTCATACAGTGAAAGAAAAAACCAAAACAGTTTCAATTCATGCATGGTATCTGTTACATCTATGCCAAACAGAAGAATGAGCTGAGCACAAATGAATTTCTTGCTTTCCAACAAATGCTACTTAGCTTTAGCTCATAACATTAGCTGAGAAGATTAGGCCTATGAAATCTCAATTTTCCCAGTCCGATGGGAATAGTGGAAAATAGTACACAACAAAATAATAAAAGCAGCCTAGTTTTACTTAAAAAAACCCTAACACTGTGTCAACATCCTCTTCCAGTGATTGATGGAGTAATATGGAAGCACACCAAAATACCAGTTTTGCTGTCATTTAGAAAAACAAACATATTGAATTCAACCAAAGAAACAACTGTAGAGATAAAAAATACACTGACAAGGCAAGAACACAATACAGTACAGAAAAGTAAGGAGAAGTACAGACGTAGCAGTGGTATTCTGTTAGCTGCCCAACTAATCAGGAGCAAAGTGCTGACAGGCCCTAGTAACGCAGTGGAAAAATGCAGAAGTCAAAGCTGAAAATCCCACGGGGCTTTTTAGGCCCTCCCTTCTATGACTGTCCTGTTGATAAAGATGTACAAGCTCCCATGAACTACCAACACATCTCAGGTCATGGCTTTTGCACAGTGCAGATGAATCAAGGCAAACAGAGTGCTAGAAGGGCCTTGGCAGGCAGGCTGCAAGAGTTGTAGGGACAAGCACTATGCCCTAGGCCACTCCATCTCACATACAGCATGCACATCTGATGCACTGTGGAAGTGTCTTCAGGGGTTAAGGTGTGGGCGCAAGCAGGATTCTTCAGCAAGACGAGTTTTTAATAAAGTAGCCCTTAGGAACGGTGTGGATGTGACTATGATGAGCCAAATCCAGAACAGTTTTCAACATTTTTAAAGAAATTAAAAATAACTACTGAAATTCATAATACAGGTCTGACCTATTACAAAAAGCCTTACTGAATTTGCAACTACATTCATATGAATCTGCCTTAAAAGTTTTGTAGCTCATTTATTAAAATGCATAACTTTGGTTCAGAACTCCAAAAGCTATGTAAACAGATGCATAAATTCTTAAAAGCTGCTATTAGAAACACCTGCATTAGTCACAGCCTGGACAAGCATGAGCAAACCTAGACAATGGTCATGGCTAAAGATGGCAATGGCTGATTTGGTAATCATGTGGATTTCTTCTGTTCTTGGAAACCATTCATATGATTTAATATAGTTTTCCCTAATTTTGTATGCTGTCACATTCTTATTTTACTCCTGCCAGGTCACAAGAGTGTTTGAGCTCTTTCCTGATTAGCTTCATGGTTAATGTTTGCTTAAGTTCCAAAATGAGTGTGCAGGGCTGCGGACTACGAATCTTCCCATAGTACTACAACGTTCTTGAATCATTTTGTTACTGGAGAGAAGAATATTTAACCTAGAAGGAACAAGGTCTGTAAAGAACAAAACAGAATTATAAACTCAAAGAAGTCTCCAAAGAGAAAGGGAACAGTCCACTAACTCTATTTGACTTGAATGATAGCATGAGTTAGGAGAGAGTTAGGAAGAAGGCAGGTAAAATCAGGAGACAGTATTTTGAACAAAGGCAGAGAAGATACCAGCTGTGAGAGGCTGAGAGTGAAAAGGATCTTGTGCTGAGGACCTAAGTTGTCAGACTCCCAAGTTAGCTTAAAGGTCACCTCTGAAAGATAGCATTTCAAAGGGCAAATATTATAAGGTTGCCCTCTCTGCTCCTACAGCTGAATTAAGCCTCCAAGAGCTCGACTTTGAAGGATAGCACTCTAGAGTTTTGCCCAAACTGGCCTCCTCTCTTGCGTCATTTTTCTATGTTAGAAGACAACACTTTATATATTTGCTTCAAGATCAGCAACGCAAAGAGCAAGATTACGTACAGTGAGAAAGAACATATGCATTTATCATGATGACTATCTGCTACAGAATAACAGATCAAGAAAATTAGGTGGATGAGGCTTTTTTGAGATACAGGTAGAATCACTAAAAATGAGTTTGCCAAAACAGGAGATTTTACATACTTGGATGTGATGTAAAAGAAATAAAACACAAATCAGCCTGCAAATTCTCAGAAAGCATCAATGACAGCTTTTGCAACCAAAGGAGATAGCTACAAGAAAAGCTCTTATTGTTTGTAGAGAGAAACTTGCTGAGAATGGGAGAGTAAAAGGCAAGCTGAATAAGATGAGAAAGTTCAGACCCTTAAAAAAGGAAAGAAAAGAAAACCAGCAAAATAAAATCCGAGGATTTTAAGCAGGCAGATCAAATGATGAATTCACTGAATGTGAATTACTCGCTGATCTCGCATAGAAGAGAGAAGCCCACAGAAAGCGGAAATGAGGTCAGATGGCGAGGTCAGATGGCTAAGGGAATGCATAAGACTAACATGGGATTAATCTCAGAAGGACACAGATGTAAATAGCAAGAAACATTAAAGTTATTAAAACAAAAAAGAAGTCATGCTGTAAGCACAACAGCAGTAGGAAAAATGTGGTTCAGTAGTTCACTATTCAATGGCGTTATCAACAAATGACAATGTGCAGGCTAAAGTTTTCAACACGTGTGCCTACGTTCACACAAAGGCCAATCATGTAGGTGACTATCACAAATATTAACAAGAAAGATGTGAAATCTCAGCCTAGAATAGAGAAATAACAGGTCAGAAAGCGCTCATTGAGCTAGACCTTTTCAAGTTACCGGGACCTGATAATCTGTCAGCTGGTTAACTGATCACAGAATCTCAGGACAAGTAACGGTATCTTAGAGGACTGAAAAGAGACAAAGTACTGAAAAACTGACAATCAACATATATTGCCTAGAAAAGAATAGGAAATGGGAAGTGGAGCTGGGAATTACAGTCAGATTCATTCTGTGGTACATAATTAAAGATATTACACGTAAATACTGGTAATAAGGAAATAAGAGTCAACAAACATTACTTTGCAAAAACAGTGTGAAGCAAATCCACCTAATTTAGTTTTATATGGCATTTCTTTACTGCGTATGACTTAAAAATGAAGAAAATAATAAAAAAAATCTTGCAAACAATTCTTGGTTTTCTAAAGAAGGGTCTTCAAAAAATTAAATGCTATCTTAGGAAAATGGAAGTGCTTTAGCTGAGCATTAGAGACACATATCTACAGGATGTGTCAGGGACCTCAAGGCAAGCCACTCCACATGGGAAAATAACAGCATTGTGCAGAGATGTTTTACGGTCTTGAAAACAGTGTCTTGACTTTTAAACGTTTGCTCTTACCATGAGACAAAACTCCTCCTTTAGGATTCAAGACTGTTTCATTCTAAAAGTTCTTTAGCATAAATTTAAGTGCATTTTTACATTGAAAAATGACAAAATAAAAATGACATTTAACTGTCAAAAAATTGTCCTCTTAGTCCAAAACATTTTTCTGATTGTAAAGTCTCCTTTCGACATTGATATAATTCCAAGATATTTCTAATTTAATTTTACTACTGCTGTAAAAGCAAGCCAGGGAAAGATCCTGGCCCAGCACAGTGTTTTATGGTAGGCAAATCTGTATTAAGTGAGCAGAGCATTTGGTAAGTGATCAGGAGATCACATAGATGTCCTCATCCAAGGCAAAACTCTTCCCTACTCCAAATTGCCTATGAATCTCCTGATTGCTCTCTATTTCTTCTTTTCACACTTTGATCACAAATTCCATTCTGCACCTTTGAAAATTCTCCTAATTCTTTTTCTAAGGAAAAAATATTTTTCTTAAACAGCTCCTGCCTTGTACTAATCATCTGGCTTCATATTTGTCATCTTTCTACGCTATCTAGAAGTGTGCTTAGTCTGCAAAAGTAGAGTGGGGAGATTTTTAGTTCTCTTTTGAATACCTGGCCCTCAGCAACGTAAGGTGAAAGAAACTGAGTTCTGTGGAATATCATTTGGCTTTGATACAATTTAGCCTACATTGTACGCTAACTCTAAATTGAAAATCAGTGTTTTATCTAAGACCCCTTCTCCAAAAAAGATAAACTGTAGACAAGATATCCTCTTTCTGCTTTCTCACAAGTGTAGTCACTGATCCCTGAATATTTGTCCCCCCATCTTAGGATATAAATGGCTTTGTTATTAACCCTCAGAGTTTCTGACCTTGCCACTTTTGTGAAATAATAGCATAAGCTAGTGGAATTTTCTTTCAAATGAAATGTTTACTCTATAAACCTGTAACTGCTATATTGCATTATATTTTTATGTTTATTGTTATGAAATGATGTTATTTGTAAGTATAATTCTGTAATAAAAAGAAAACAAAGATTGATGCTGAAAGAGAATGAAATTTCAGAACATGCTATAAAATTAATCTAATACTGGAAAATCATAAAAAAGTGCAATTACTCTATTTACAGGTGAAAAGGAAAAACAATTGCATACATAAAAATAAAAGCTTTATTGTTATAGTAAGAAGCTTATGAATATCAAAATGATAGCAAAATCCTCTTACAAACAAAAGGGTTAATCTTGGTTGTGCATCAGTTTTGACTATAACACGGACTTTATTTTAGTGCTATAAAACCTCTTTTCTTTACTCCAAAGTACCTTTGCATAATGAATGTTGTAGCTATTGCAGAAGTTGCCAGAGTCTTTTCACATAAATCACACTGCACTCAACCTCAACTCCTTTTGTTTTGCAAAGCTGGTGCTCAATCATAATATCCTCTTTGATGCCATTCTGAAAGTACCAATTGGTACTGATGAAAGAAGCAGATTTTAAAATTTACCTATTAAATATATTTACAGCTTTCGGAAGTATCAAAGGAGGATGCAAAAAAAAGATAATTTGGTATGGGGATGGTTGGAACCACAGAATATTACGTGAGGGATGGAAGGGAGAAAGAGCAATTATGACTACTGATTTATGATAGGATACCTGCTAACACATCTGGGAAGCTCATGGCCTAGAGATTACCTGTTGAACAGTTTAAATAAATGTAAAAAATACAGTCCACAAGAAACATTAACATTTACTGTTCTAGCAATACTTTCAGTTTGGGGCATATCCTTGTTAGAGGAGCTACTTTGGGAAAGTTTCAAGGAAACATTTGTTGTAGTTTACTAGACAATCAGTAAAACCACCTGTGATTTTACACCACTATCCTCAAAGGACAAAGAAAATGCCTCCATGTGATGCAATATTCATAATCAAGGAAACAGACAAATTTAGAAAGATCTGAAAGCAAAGTGGCATGCTTGTACAAAGTTCACTTCCAAGTCACATCCCTTCTTGCTGGAGTATACTTCCATAACATAAGATAAAGATAAAAACCAAACTGTATGTGGCTCCTCAGATTTGCCCCCATGCCTGCATACAATATAAGGGGGGGGGGGGGAAAAAAAAGTTCTCTGCTGAACTTCTTAAGGTTGGGAACCAACATCTGAAATACCCACCCAACCACTAATGAAGTTTACAACAATAAAAGTGGCTGTTGTTATAGCCAAGGAATTTACTTGTGAGGAAAGATCACAGTTCATCCACCTAAGTCAGACACTATATCCTCCTTTTGGAATTTAATGTGCAAAAAGATAAGAAGGAACCGTAGTAAGTCAAAGCAAAATGGAAAAAGCCTGTGGAAAGAGCTACTTCCTGAACTATAGTAATTAAAAGCCTTGACATATCCATGAAAGAAGGGAATGGATAATCTTTATTATACTGTAAGCAAGGCAAATGGCAGATTGATATCCCTTGGCACAGGAATACGCTACTAAATATTTGAAGACAAGCTGTGACTTCAAATATCACATCCAACTGCAACTTTAATTTTTTTTTTTTTTGCAGAAAAAGCAACTCATGCTGAGGAAGATATGGCTTATTTGAAACTTATTTACTGTCATAACAGATGGTGAAGACTAGAGAGAATATAAATGAAAAATATGGGGGCCCAATAAATGTCAAGGCTCCCAACTTGGTTTGTAAAATTAAAAGAAAAAAAAAAAAAGAAAGAAGCTATATCTATGCAAGATACAAAAACTTAACAGAATAGATTATCTTTTTAACATCTTGGAAATAACCATTTTTCTGCCCACACAATGTGAGATTAAAAATTGCAGTGATGCTACAGTCACGGCCATCCTGAAAAAGTTATACAGCATTATCTATATGGACTTACCATTATTCAAAGCTTCTTTCCAGGTATTGATCCCCAAATCTCTGGTGGGCCATGAAAATTTTATCAGTTACATCTAGGATGGTCAAGATAGTTTCCTGTGAACCCATGTGGCAGGGTAGAAGGTTTGTTGGCTGTGTTTGTAACCCCAGGAACCACAGCCTGAGGAAGCAGGTCAGAGCTAGTGCCAGAGCTACAGATCCAGGGCTTTCTCTTGACTGGGAATTTTCAAGTCTGGGGTTCTCATTTCTAAACAAAACAAAATTTTAAAATTGCAAAATCTTCTGCAAAACAGAATTATTCTTTATGCTCAGCCCTCTCTAACGCTCACCTCAACCTCCCTCCACTTCAGAGAGAACTCAGGAGTCTTAGGACTCTCTAAAATGCACCTGGCATCCTATAACATTGTACTTCGGATCCTCTTCACAGAAAAGGATGCTTGCATGATGCATCCTTGCCTATTTTCTGAGGTATGTAGGTGAAATAGGAACCATTGACGAATGAACCATATCCATTCACTTCTGGAGGGAAACTGCATTTGCATTGTTACTGGAGCCGTTATTATCTTGGCAGCGCTTTTGATACAAAAAGCAAACAAAATTAAGGCAGAACTAAACCAAAGTGAAAATGATATTCAGGAAAATCTGAAATAAATTGTCAATGTAAACTTACATAATGAAGCTGAAGCTGAACAAGTATACCTCATTGGAAAGCAGAGCTTTCACAGTTATACTGTGCAATGTATTAACACTGTAGTTCACATAAGAGTACAAAGCCAGCCGCAAAATGAATAGACATTATTCTATATTTAGCTTCTCTGGTGCTGTTTTATATCACCTAGATGACTAGAAAATACCCCACTTTAATGCAATATCTCATTCACTAAAATACTTCACAGCTAATTTTACTTTAAATCTAGTAATGAATTTCAGAACATGGTAAGAAATGGAGTATTAAATACCCTATAATGGCACAAAGAAAAATAAAACCATGAGTATATTTTTATATAGTTTTTTTAATGAAAAACAAGGAAACATACACAATGTATTTGAGTTTTTCATGCTGCTACCTTTTATGTTTTCTGTGCATTGTATTTGAATGCTGTCCTCTTGATTATATTCTCTGAAATACTTGTTTGAAGTAAGATACTTTATTTTAATAAGTGGAACAAAGCTTTGAATAGCTTGGTTCAAAAAACAGTTTAAATGAAAAGAGCTGTTGCTAAGCACAGGGATCTTTGCCAAATACTTTTTAAATGGTTTATTGTGCCCTAGCAATCCTGAGATTAAAAACATCTCTTGAATTACAATGACACATCAAAAAATAAAATTAATGTGGGGGTTTTCATTACAAGAATTGAGCCTCTGTGTGTTATTCTTTCCATTAGATAAGAAAGAAACATACTGTGGTACATTGTTTTTGCTGTCAGAGTGAGCTTTTAGGCAAATATACAATATCACACTATATCCCTCATGGATTCAATCACGTACTGTACAAGTTCTTCTATTAATTTAACTTAATGCTGTGGATTTAAGGGATAGACTGTATATTTTCACATATTTTTCTGTACTGGGGATGAGTTATTTTTAGACTCCATAAGTCTTCATCAAAATCAGAAGATTGCATTGCCTCATATGACTACAATATGAATAATAGTATTGCCTCACACTGTAATAAACATTTAATTTTCCACAGTTCTTGCAACAGTTGCAAAACAATTGTTTTGCCAAGCTCTTATGTTGCAACACTGCGGAGCATATAGATCTCATTGTCAATGAGAAACCTGAATGCAGAGAGCTAGACATTTTAAAGAAAAAATCAATAGCATTTCCTAGCTAATAAAGACGTCTAAACCAGTACTCTTAACAGTGTTGGCCTCATTGTACACAGATTATGATTTAGAATAGGGAAAAAGGAAGTAGCAAAGACAACAGAGAAAACGGCTGCTAATTGATTTTAAACCAAACTTGATGTCCACATCCTGAAACCCTATTTTAGTTTGTATGTGGGGGGCTGTGAATATACGATAAACTAAAGACATAGCTCCAGATATCTCAAGCTGGATATGAAAGCAGGAGCATGCAGATTGGTGGGATTTTTTTTTTTAAATCGCTTACTATTGTGTTTTGCCCAACATTTCATAAGATACCAGTGAAAAACAGCACATGTACCTTGCCAGATAACACATGTGCATCGGTACTGTATGGCTTTAGCTCACGGGTTTTATTTGTCAACATTCACTTTCCTGCTTTATTTCACAAGGACAAACAAAATAATTCATTTGCAAGTTACAGATTATAGCAAATTAAAATAAAACACATCGTAGATATTAAAACTGAACAAAAGTTGAGCTAGGTAAATTGGCAGACAAACACAATAATGACTGGAACAAGTGGGTCAAATTACATTTGTCTTGTCACTCACATATGTAACACCTCAAGTTACTCAAATAATAAATGCAAACATATCTAACTCAAAAGAATCGCAGTGAAATCCTGCCACTTTCATATCTCATGTACATTCATGAATAATCCATTATGAAGATATCTATTCAGGTATTTATTAACCCCGCAACATTTATCTCTCAAAAAATTTCAATATTTTAGTAATTGTCCTCCAATGTGACACTCTTAAAAGAATTTGAACATACAGATAGACAGGTTGGGTTTTTTTTGTTCCCCATCTTAAAAAGGAAATGTATGAGAAAAAGTAAGAGCAATATATCAAAAGGAAAACCAAGGTCACCTTCTCAAATTGGCCATGGATTCTTTGCCTCTCCAAGCTGGTACAAGTGCTGTGAATTTCAGTGGGGACCTAAAATGGCCAGAAAGGTGTTCCCTTGTTGTAAGGGTACTACCTGTTGGTACAACACTGACATTACTGGGGCTCTCATATTTAGGGAGAGAGGGAGAATAATAGTGGGAACAGAGGAGAGGCATGACAGATGAGATCCAGTACACCTATCTTCCACTGCTGTAATTTACAGCAACCTTTAGCTACTATACATTTTCAAGAAAGGGTGAAGAATGTGACTGTGGATCAAGAAGACTAGCAACAGGATCCTGGTCCATGTCCCAAGCAGTCCCTAGTGCTGAGCCAAGCTGACGGGCAGACTCTGGCCATACAGCAAGACTGGGCATGACAGCAGTGGGAAAGGTGACTGGAGAAAAGAGAAGGCCTGGAGTATAAAAATCACAACAGTGTACACAGCATATCCTCAAAGCCAGCAGAGAAAAGGTGACAACAGTGAAAGCAACAAAAAAGGTAAATGTGAGTTCAGCATAACTGAACCAAAACACTTGCATTAGCAGACCATGACTTAAACAACAGACATCACTCGGGGACGATACATTTTCTTCACAGAAGTTTCACTGTGTGTTGTAAACTATTCAGAACAATCTTCTACAACAAAGTTTGCCTATAGTCTAATAAAACGGGTTCTCATTTAAAAAAAAAAAAAGAAAAAAAAAGGAATTTCATATTGCCTCACCTAGCATTGCACAAACTATGCAATGACTGACATGGATATGCATCTCTCTGTGTTTGAAACTTGCAGGAGGTTGTTTCACACTCCCAAAGGCCTACTCGCAGGAGTGAGCTTAAAGTGCATGTCTTTTTAAAAACAGGTATTAAAGATGCTGTATGTTGGTCAAGTTGAGAAATACTGGTACAAAATTATATTTTGAAGACACTATATTTTTCAGCTACAGACACTATAGCTGAATCCCCTTGTACACATAATTGGGGTAACCAGGATTCTCACTGCCTTCAGTCATACAGGACCAGGACCCCATTCTTCAGTTCATCAAGCCCACTCATCTCGGGGGGAGTCAAAAGGCAATGAATGCCACCAGGAAAAATATTCCTAAAACGGCCCTATTTGATTCCCTGCTCTGATAGGAAATAAGAAATAAAACACTTTAAAAATGAATCAGATCCCTTCAACCTTTGCTGAAAGAAGGCCATCACAGTTTATAGCGCTGAAAAGGTGAAGAAGAAATATAAAAAAAGATGAAAACAATTACAAACCTTTACATGCCTCTTTGGGAAATATATACTTTTCTGTTTTTCTTTGATAATACGACATAACTCCAGATTTCTACAACACAAGGAGAATACACAGTCTCACATAAAACATCCATCCACTAGGAAAGGCATTTATTGGTCTCGGAAGCCAGATATCACCAAAACTAAAATGCACTATTATTTGGACAAAGATGAAATGAATCGTCATGACATTCTAACCTGCAAGAAGATGCACTCTTCATTACCAATCAATATTCAATAACACTCATTAAGAGAAGTAAATTGTGGAGGCTTTGACCATTGGTACTGGAACTCACAGACTATGGCAACTTCATTTATTCCTATTTAGTTCTGTGGATTCTTGTTTATTCAGTATGAGAGACATGCCATGGAAAGTAAGTCTGAGCTAATAATTTTCTCATTTCCTAAAAACCTTAACTATGTTAATAATTAATGCATTTTTTTCTTCATACTGATTTAAAAAGAAATTAACACAACTGACTAAGCAGTAATTCTCATGATCAAATTTCCAATATTCTCTAAACCAGGAGATTAATTTTTGTGTTTGAGTTTTCTTATGATGAGGATCAGACTGCAATCTTTCCAGGCATCAATACATACCTCACGCTTATAAATAAAAAAATGCCTGTGTTGAAGTAAGTATTTTGAACAAATTATGCAAATGTTAAATATATCAGAAAAAATTAAAGGCAGAATAAACGTGAGAAAGTGACTCTGTGCTAGTAATAGCTTAATAAGAGCAAATTGCCCATCCCCCATTAGTTACCAAAGATAAATACTTCTTTCTAAACCAAAAGTAAAGCTTTTGGGGAAAAAATTTGTCAAAATGTAAAACATGGAGTAATTGCTCAGGCTACTTAATTGTCAGAAAGAGATTTCTGTATATATTGTCCCTATTTCAGACAGCATTAGTTTTATCTCGTCAAGTACTATGATAGTTTCTTATTAGGGTCCTTAGCTTAAAGCTTTTTTTTTTTTTTAAATTAAATTTCAGTTATAATAAACTCTTGCACTGATTAAAGCAAAATATTATAGCTGCAGCTTGTAGGTGATGTTGTTTCAGTGAAGAAGCGTTGTAAGTTTAAAGTTTAACGTTTCTCTAATGATGGCTCCGTTAGTTAATTGAAACAAGTGCTGTAGAGACATTTTTCCTCTTTCGGCAATTGCCATTTTTACTAACATTCAAGTAAAAAGTAAACATGCTTTGGGTACTGCAACCTCCTTAAGCCCTTTTCTAAACTGAATACTGATATTTCAAAACGAAAAATAAATTGAATTAGTTTTCAGTTTGTATTTTATCTCTTACTTATTAAAACACTTGAAGAGAGTAACCGCAGCGCAGATGGAAACCTCGGTGCCAGGCACAGGCACACCTTGCTCACGGGGGTCCCCGGGCAGGCACCAAGAAACCCTGCTGCACCTATTTACCGGTCCCGTTACTACCGACAACGTGAGAGAGCACAGTGGTTTGAAAACACGTTAGCTGAAATCAGCCTTCGTGCCGGAGCTCTTCCGCAGCCCCCCCGCAACCGCCGTTCCCACGGGCTCCGGGCACCTGCTCGCCGGTGAGATTTGAAAGGGAAAAAGCAAGCAGGCGCCCGGAGCGCCGAGCGGCCGCCCCGTCCCCGCTCCCGCCGCTCTCGGCCCCGGCGGCGCCGGGCCGGGCCGGGCGCCATTCCCCCTCACGGGGCCGGGCGCCATTCCCCCTCCCGGGGCCGGAAGCGGGGCGGGCGGGGCGGCGAGCGGCCCGCTCTGCCCCGCGCGGCCGCGCCGGCCCCGCGGCGCCACCTGGCGGCGCGGGGGGAGCTCCGCGGGAGGGCGGGAGCCGCCGCCGGCCCCGGCGGGGGGCGTGGGGGTCAGGGGCGCTTTGGAGTCTTTAAATGGGGAATTTCTGATGATTCTTGCTGACCCTACCTTTTTTTTTGCTTCATCATAGACTTCGCTTCGGGTTTTGTTCTCTGTGTAATCTCTACGCATACTTATTTTCCAGTACAGTTGTCCGCATTTCAGTATTTTGCGTCACACGTGGCCTTTAGAGCCAGTCCTTCTTTCCTGTCTCTTTTGTAACACGGTCCTATCTTCACAGTCCCCTGATTTGGTACGAGACGACAGTTGACTAACTACTAAGGATCTGCCTTCCAATTATTTCTAAGATGTTACGTGCCACTTGTTTAATCTTTTAAACAAAGTCTACAGTATTAGGATAGCTCCAGAACATCAAAATATGCTGCTTAGTGAATATACAGAGCACAAATTGGGTATACCGCCTTTGAATGTGACAGCTACAATTCCATAACATTTCCTTAGACAATTATTTACCAATAATAATCTACAAACAATGCATATATACCTGTAAGGATACAAGTCTGTTATGTGTAACTATATATAATTCATATATATATATATACACTATAAATTGTTCAACAGTGTAAGAACTGAAAGTTCTTAGTCCTAGTTTAAAACAAAAATGCAATATTCATTATGAAGCGACCTGTAAAGCAATTTCCATTCTGCAAACATTTGGCAAGTACTCTTTGGGAGTAACATTGCAAGATCCAGTTGAAGTGTCTTCATGCTTCTGAAGTGAACAAAACAAGCTGCTTTTCTTTTTTTCCTACAAGCATTAATGGATCCTTAACTTTCTCCTGCTTGTGCAAAGCCTTACAAAATAACACACCGGTTGAATTTACCTTTATTGTACGGCACGGAAAAAAAATTCTGCACCTCGGAGCTTACCGCAGTCAAATAGACTTGGGCAGGGAAACAATTTTACCATTGTTTGGGCAATTACAAGACAATACGCGCTTCTCAACGACTCGACAAATCCAGAATATCTAGTTGCTTGAACAGTTAGTTCAACAGAACAGAGCTCGGGTATTGTATTAGTTCTGGCTGGTGGCTCCAAGCAATATCACAATCCCATGAGCCACAAGGCCTGACTCTGTTTGTGGATTCCTTATCCATTTTCCCAGGCTCTGTCTATGGAAATCACCTTAAAAATTGAAGATACTTTATTTTAGGAAAATATTTCAATCTAATTTTACATATGCTTTTAAATCCATGGAATTTTAAATAGCTGACTTCTTCACTGAACAAGTGAAATTAAAACAAAAGAAATCATATACACTACAAGTTACTAATATTATTTTAAATATTTTCCTTAACCCACACTGCCTAGTGATACAACAGCCTTCTGTCAGCCTTTTTGTGCATCCTTATTTCCTTGCTTTTCCTTAGTCTCTTTCAACACGACTTACACGCTCTTAACTAAAATGATAGCTGCTTATCTGTCTGTACATCTTGTATAAATATTTCTGAATTTGGTTGCATGACCTCTTGCTTTTCATGGCCTGCCACTCCCCTCCAACACAGAAACCAAAGTGTGTGCTACCCCTTGACTGCAGTCTTTTCTTTTTTCCAGACCACTGGTTTATAAAATGAACAAAATTGGTCCTAATACTGATCTCCTGTAGCACTCCACGAATCACTTTCCTCCTTCCCAAGCCACTACCCACTCACAAATACCTCTGTCTTTGATGTCTCAGAAGATAATTTATCTATTCACATACCTCAGCTACTATAAAGTATCAAAATTACAGACCTTGCAGGTTATTCTTTTATGTTTTGCTTTATCAACAGATTTCCTAAAAGCTAGGAAAAATATGTCTATGGACCCAATTTACCTTGTTACTGCATAGCAATGATTTGTTAAACATAATCAAATTTTTGTGGCTGCCTTTAACTGTAATATTCCAGGTGCCTCCACTGGGGCCTTGTATAAAAATAAATGGAGAAGGGAAAAAAAAAATTAAACATGAATACCATTCTGTGCACACATTTACCATCAGAGCTCAGGTAATATCATGTCTCAACATTTCTCCTATACAGAAAATTAACCCCCCTCCCCCCCAACAAACCATCAACATCATCTCTTACATCTAGACTGAAACATCTAGGCATACAAATCTATGCATACTCTTTTTTGTTTAGGAATCCATGCCCTGAACAAATTATAGTAACAATATGTATCTTACTCTAGAAAGGATTCTGTTCTACTCACAATACAGTTATGGTCTACCTTTGCTTCTACTCCTCTTATTTTCCTTATCCTACTAGTAACTTCAGCAGTTTTTCAGTCCTACGTACCCAGCTATTTTCCCCACAAACTGTTACTCCCTTGCACTTACCCGATGATTTCCACGCTGCGTTTCCCCAACATGTGTCAGAAACAGGCCCATTTACAGACTGGTCTAGGGGAGGGAGCTGGATGGGGTTCTCCCCATCATTAGCACAGGCTGGTAGAGCAACGTTATGTGGGTTCTTGCCTCCCTCCACTATTCCTGCCCATTCTGCAGGGCCTTAACTCATTCCTTAAATCATTATATACGTCCGCCTCAGAAGACCTTATAACATAGACTGTTAAGGCTATTGTTGTAAAACAACCTATTTAGCAAAGAGAGATGTGCTGTTTCTGATGAGTATAAAGCAGACGATCCAGGAGAGAGAACCTGTCTGTTTTCCTTGCATACGCAAGGTCTGATTTTCAGAAGCTTGTGCCCACCATACCCATACCTCTTTCCCCACACAAGGCTTAAGGTACTCCAACAAAAGACAGGACCTACGTTTTCCGCTTCAGCTTGTAGCTACGTGTATTTGTCCATCATTCTCCCAGTCTTGTGTTCAGTTATTGTGAAGCCCTCAGGGTGCTTTCGCTTGTGTTTAACTACATGTGGGTTTGAAAAAGGAGGAGCAAATGAAAGTACTCCCTCTGCTCCCACATCCTCATTTTCCATCTGTGGTAGCAGTGTCTCAAGAAAAGCAGAAAAAGTCTTGTGTGTACTTTCTGTGGCCACCTTGGCTTCACTGCAGCAGAAGATGGGGCAGGAGACAGAGCACATTTGGAAGGGATTCCCCAGCCAATACTATGAATTATAAAAGCACGTCAATGATCAAAACACACGAGTTCTGCTCTACCTATCTTGCATTTTAGCAATATTATTTCCCACGTCTGTGACCATCTGTGACCTGGCATAGTTCTTTAGGCAGTAACCAGGCAAGATTACATATATTAAGTGCAGACATTATGCATAAGTATTCAATAGTTTCATAATTTGTATATTTTACATCTCGGGATATCTGAGGAAAGTTCAGCTTCTTCTATACCTCACTTCTTAACACTTACGTTGTTAAGCAGTCAGTGAGCAGGGACACACCACCTCATGGAGTAAAAACTGTGAATCACGGGTAGAAGTAAAGATTTAAAAAAATGAGTGAAGAATATTGATGGAAAGGTGTGCTCTGAGCTGCTGACATCCTTTAGCTATAAAGCAAAATAAAGTTTGGAGAAAAATAAAAGTTCTGTTTTATATTTACTCTGTGCTCACAAAATTCCTTCTTTCTTTCCTTGACTAGTCAGAGACATAAAAATTCTATTACAACAAAAGAATTTGTTCCAGACCCCATCAAATGTCAGAGGCGTTCTGATAGCTAAGTGCCAACACAAGATAAAGATTAATAATAGTGTCAGTAACCTCCTTTCCCAAGACTTCTATAAAGAAAAGGGACAGAGAATACCAATGTAGCCACATACTTCTTGGCTGCTACCTCTTCTCATTTGTGTTGATTCCAGTGTAAGCCTTATCATGAATCCCTTGAATTATTGTCAAAATTCCTGTGGATTATAATGACATGATATCACCACTTCAACCTTTCTCCCTCAGGGAAAAAAAAAAAAAAAAGGCTATGTCACAATGCAGAAATATTGTTTTGTATTCCAAACCAGTAACACACATTCCTGCAAACACAGTGACTGTATGGATGTTCCTCTCATGCATAAAAAGATCCTTAACAGGCTGTCTTTACTCACAGGGCCCTTCAACAGGTATTCCTGCTTATGTCTGGTAGTGATATGTATTGTAAACGTGTACACCATCTTATTTTATATTAAAACAGAAACAGATTGTTTCATATAGTTGAAATAACTGATAACAGAAGGCATAGCCATGCTAATTTATGTAGATAAGGATCTGTGCACATTTTCAAATCTTTGAAGAAAGGCAACTCTAACTTAAGCTGTTATGTCTAAAACCATCACATAAAGCCCAATTGGAGAGAGCTGAAAAAATAGCTGCGCAAGAAAAAAAGATACTTTAAAAAATAGTTAAATTCTTGTCAACTTTAAAATTGAAGCAAGGTTACACTAATTTCTATGCAGAGATTGAAACGCACCCCTGCATTTCAATCATGAACAAGAACTAATGGATAGATTAAGATACAATGAAAGAAGTGATTTCAGGTAAGCCAGAAACTCTTAAGCCAACTATGAATTTAGGAGAGAAAAGTATAAATATCCTATTTTTAATTAAATAATTGGTGACAGAAACCTTACTTCTTCTAAGATGTTCACAAGGATTTCCCCTCCTCCCCACCCCATCTCAATTTCTAACCTCAGCATTACTAATAAAATAATGAATGCTGTCCCTGGGTGGTAATGGAGTCGTACTACCAAGGTGTATATATGAGCATTTCCTGCACTGCGATGGTATTACCAGTGGTAATTTCAAGTTCCATGAGAAACAAGACAAGAAATCAATGTTTATCAAATGGGAAAAAAAAAATTAAGAAAGAATAAAAAAGCAGAGTTAGTGGGAAGCCTTCTGAAGTGTATTACAGAGGGAGAGAATTACAAACGGTTATTTGGCAACACTGAAAAGAATAGGAAAATGCCTTTGCGAAGAGCAGCGTCTGTTCAAGTATCAGTGGCAGTGTCTGCTCTATTTCTGACCTCCTCTGACTGCGCTGGTAGGGAATTACCAGGGGTTAATCCTGGCAAAGCAGCAAAAGATGCAGCTTGAACAGGCACTGCAACTTAGTCCTCCATGAGCCTGGAACAATTAGGACAACTGATAACGGCCAAAACTGGTTCTTATCACTTCAAGAGTAAATTACCACAGGGATCGGAAGTTAATAGGCAATTCGGCAGCAGATGCTTTTTGCTGTGGACATAGACACACTGAGCTAGGCTTGGGAGACAGTGTTTCATTCTTTAGCACAAAATCAAATTTTTAGATAGTTAAATACATTAAAGTGTACAGGTAGATATCTATACAAAACAAATATGGAAGCTGGGGCTTATGCTGGGATGGAGATTTTCCTGTGACTGTTCACCACCTGCTTCACCACCACAACATACTTATAGAGTACAAAGTATTATTTTTGGATTTCAAATATACTTTTAGAGTACCAGAGATGACATCTATTTTTTAAGTGCAGGGCTAAAGAACCCCTATTCATGCATTACTAATGACTAAAAATGGCTGTGGATTCTTTTTCACTAAGAAAAAGATAGTTATTAGAAGCCAGATTTCCAAGTCAATTATCAGGCCAAGAAAAACTTAAAATCTTAACTTTAATAAGTATATTAAAATAAAACCTAAAAGTCCTTAAGTGCTTTTTTGTTTTCAAATATATCAGAAAGAAAAAAAACCTTGTTGACTGCCTAAAAACTGCTTTGAAACTATTGCTGTCATTTATGAAGAAAACAGAATTTTCTTTCCTTGCAGTGTTTGATGGAGGCCTTGCCCTAGCTCTGCCCTACCATAGGAAAGACAGAGAAAAAAGGATTTTATTACAGAGGTATTAAATTAAGATTTCAGTCCTTAATAATGAATGTAGAGATGCAGAACTTGGTACTATTGAAGCATAAGCATCATATAGGGATTTAAAAAAAAAATATTAATAATGGTTTGACTTGCAGGGGTAGGTGCAGCCCCGGTCAGATGGGGATGGAGTTGTGTTGGGGGAACACCTTGTAAATGGCTAGCTGTGCTGACAATGAATGAGACAGCTTTTCTCTCCTTGGTACCTCCCTGCTCTCTTATGTCCTCTACCAGTAAATCCAGGGCTGATTTGTATGAAGTAACTCAGAGTAGAAAAATGAAAGTCGATATTTTCTATGCTGCACACCACTTGAGAAATCCCTGACAGACTCAGTATTTACAGGAGACTGAATTGTTAACTTTTAGAATTACAAATAGAGCATCATTCCATATGGTGCTACTTTTCAAATAACTTTCCTGTAAATCACAAAACCCAAAAGACTGATTCATTAGCAATGCCATTTACTGTGTCCATGACATGCATTCAGGCTCCTCACAGAACTAAAGAAGTTAACATGACCCAGTAAGTGCCCACTGTGAACTGTAATTCAAATCTCCTTCTGTGTCCCTCTTTTTTTTTTTTTTTTTTTTTTTTTTTTTTTAAATCCATCGCAATTTCTCAAGCTTGTGCTTTTATTCTGTGTGCCTTTTTTGGAACTCCTTGGCTCCCCGCTAGCTTTTTACCAGGTGAATACAAGAGCCAGTAAATATTCAACCTAAGCATTTTTCTGTAAGTTTTATGCAAATGAACAAGGACATCACCAGCGTCAGCTGTACTAGTGTAACGCTACTGTTTTAATCTCACTTTCCATTGGTCAAGTACCAATTATTTAAGTAAGGTACCCTTATTTAAACTAAACATCTTCCTTCCATCACCCTTGTCACAGGACCCAGTCAGGCAGAACGCGGACGCGAATCCGCTTTCACATTGCGGCAATGCCCATGAAACCTCTCCGTCACCACTGAAGACTGGCTGTATATTCGCACTCTTCCCAGCTGTGTACTGCGCTCACGCTGTACTGGGCACAGCTTTGTTGCTCTTGGGAAGCCTACAGCAGCTCAGGGAAGGTGCCCTCCTCCGTCCAGGCAGAGCATCCCACCTAGTCCGGGCTGCAGCAGCCGGCGCACGGCAAACACCTCCTCAGTGCCTGTGCCTCTCTAGAGGACATACGGGACTGTTTGGACATTCCTAACAAATCAGCTAACAGTGAATAAAATAGGTAACGTCTATAATCAAGCCTCAGGGAGCTTCATTTCATGATATCAGTTTCCTCTCTTCCCCCAAAAGATTGCTTCTTTTCTGGGACATCCAGACAATACTTTTCTCTCACATATTTATTGTACTCCATCGATGATTCTGAATATCCCTCCCCATTGGGTCATGTTTGAAATAGATCTGTATAAGCTTTACGCCTATGGACTTCTAGCAACTATAATACAAAAATCAGATTCTCAGCAGCACCATTAATAAACCCCATCTAATGTCGAGTGACCTACTAAGTCAGTTGCAGGATCTAGAGACAAATAGAGAGGGCTTTGCTTTCCTTCAGCATCTCAGGCTTTTCCGGCACATGGACATGAATTTGGTACATTGTTACTGAGAAATATTATACCTGTGATTTTTTTTAGCTTTCAAAAATATGAAGACTTTCCAGGAATGACAGAATAAAATATGATTTTTTTTCAGTAATTCCAATTGTGAATTTGTTAAAATTTACAGTACAGTGGGATATAAGCTTTGAACAACACTGTAGCATACTATTATGTAGTGAACTGTAGCAGCCACATAACTCACTGCTGAGGTTATTTCATTGCCATCTGAAGCACGTATGGAGAGACAGGGCCTGCTCTAATTACAATATTGTAGTTTTGACTGACAGACAATATGTCTACAATCAACTCATTTGAAAGCCATGTGTTGCGACAGTTCCTTGTCCGGCTCCAAGTTGTACAGAATCGAGACGAATCAGTGCCTTGTTACTATACACTAATCCCACAGTAAAAAAAAAAAAAAAAAAAAAAAAATCATAGAAAAGACATGTATACAAATACAAAGAACAGCAACGTGGGCCAACAGGTACCCCAGGTTTTTTTGTATCTTTTCCTAATTTTTTAGTATCTATTGACTTTTTAAACATGGCCAGAATATTTTAGAATAACACTTTAGAACATATATCACCCAAACAAAACTACTATTTCCAAACTTCCCGAACTTCACATTTGTTATTCTAAAGCAAAATAAATTTGAATATGAAAATTTTAAAAACTCCATTTTTCAGATCACAAGACAAAAACCTTTGATATTATTACACATATTACTAACGCACACAAATATATAAGCTGACACTGAAACAATGTTTTTATTCTGACCTCACACAGGCCTGCATAAGTATAATTATTATGCAGCATAATATGACAGAGATATCTGTCATTAGTAGAATTTCTGGAATTTTGAACATACATTTCAATAGCCTAAGTGGACCTAGCTTGGCAATTTAGTTGACCCTGGAAAAGAGTGCCTTATGTTCATCTTGTGCAATCTGTCCAGTAACAGATGTACACCATTAAGATGTAAAGTGAGGTGGAGGAGGAGGGGAACAGCAGGAGAAGAGTCAGGCCATTTAGCAGAAGAGCCATGAATTTCAGTAGGCCAGCACGAAGGAAGCGCAGTAATGTACAAATCATTCAAAACAGGTTTCAAGGAAACCTGTGATAAACAAATTACTATTTTTAAAGTATTGCATTTACTTTATGTTAAATGATATGTAAACATTAAAAAAAAAAAAAAAAAAAAAAAGTATCTGCACTGTGTTTATGGTGAGAGCATGAGATGGAAAGAGAATGCAAAGAGATTTAGGTATAACAGGGGGCACCACTACAGCTGAAGGAGAGTAGGGAATTCAACCAGCTCAGGAAGATACTTTGGTGTCAGGTGGAGAAGCTTTCCTCCAGCACCATGGACCTGGGTCACCAGGAAGCATGAAGCCTACAGGTGGTAAAGTTCTCCAGATTAACAGTTTGTGTTGACGGCATGTTCAGATGTTTGAGTTACTTCACCATAGCAACAGACACAACCTGTCATATTATTAACTCATCTTCCTTATTACTGCAATAAATATACTGGAATAGTTTTACTGGGTTTAAGCTCTATGCTGCCTATTGGTTTCTGTGAAATTTTCTCACCTGTGTTTATTCAGTTACTACCAGAAATGTGGAAAAGCAGACAAGGCTTGCAATTAATTGTTTTTCAAAAAGTTCAAAGTGCCACTTTCGAGGATTATCACAACATAAAAATATTCATCATATCTGCACACACCAAATGTTGATATAAATTATTAATTTAAGGCAAATGTGACAATTAAGCAGATTTATTAGCCTTAATACATCATGCAATTACTAAAGGACTTCTTTTTAAAGCTCGTCTTCTCTTTTTCTCTGCAATCAAAACTTCTTTTATTTTAGGTACTATATTTTATTTATTGATACACATCATTTTGAGAATGAGCTATCCAAGATAAATTTTTTAGTGACGGCATATAATTACATACAAGCCAAGAACATACAGATACCTATTAGCATCACAATAGCAGTCTCAAGGGAGGAAAAAAGTCTCTTTCAGACCGAGTTTTCAGTAAATAACAGACAAAACAATCACCGTAACCATCACTAAACCGCACCTTTATTTGCAGTCTTAGTACATGGACCACTAATTGACTGAAGCTGGATTGTTTATACCTCAAAAGCAGTCTCTTTTGCCACAAGGCTGATACAAACTTGGCCATTATTATCCCATCTGTGGGTATTTCCCTTGCCTATGGCATGATGTCTACTCTGTGAATAATACAAGGGTATTTTTCAGGATTGTCCAGGATTATGATTTTCATGTTCTCAGATGTATGAGAGTCCCTAGCTATCAATATATTAGAAACATAGATAGAAAATTTAAAAATCCACTTCATTATAATAAACACATATAAAATATGGCTCATTGGACATCTCTGGTGTTTACCAGAAACACTGCTTATTTACCACATATTCCTTTGGGTGTCCTTTATAAAAAAAAAAATAAGCATGGTTGTTTTTTTCTCTTCCCCCTCACACACTACATGTTGCTCTGGGAGCTGAGATATTGTTTTCAGCTGAGCAAAAGGAAATGTCAGGGATAATTTTGATAAATGTGAGCTATCTCATATTTTCTGTTAACAAGTGCTTTGTGTATCTAATAACATGCACCTGTGAAGCTGATTTTTCTTCTTCATGTGACCTCAAAGAACTAAGAAGACACTGTACAGTAAAAAGAGACTATACCTACTGCTAGGTCAATAACATTGATGAAAAGACTTAATCAATGCAGAGATGAAATAAGGCCTTCTAACCCCCACCCCACTCGCTGTCCCTCACCTTGGCTATGGGCTTATTCTCAGCAATTTTCTTGTCTGTTTGTCGTGGTTAGCTGGCCAAGTACAAACCTGGGCCCACAGACACTGCGCTGCGATGAGCATGCCAAGGCACAGCACTGAAGTGAGCCCACCTCAGCAGCAGCCATTAGTGACAAGTGCAAAACCTTCAAATTGATACAAGACCTTTAAACTGTACAGCTATCAGTTTTCAAAGGAAGTATGCTCTCTTTACATAAACTACTGTGACAGCCAATAATTCCTTCTTTCTAACAGACCCTTACTAGGAGGTGAAAAACACCACAGCATATAGTAAGAATTTATAATAATCTGCTCAATATTTTGAGTGCTATACTAATTTTCCAGTGTATTATTCCTTGTAGCTAAATGCCTTTGATAATGGAAACAGACTATCAAATTGTAAAGTCCAGGAAAATTCATAGTAGTTCCAATCATCTTCGGATTTCAATCAAACATATTTACCATGAACATACTGCATAGGTTTTTCCTCATGAGCTATCAGACAGCATTGTTCCCCCTAAGGGATGAACTGTGGGCTTTTAAAGTTTTCTGATACAGACTGTCAAAATTTCCTAGGTCTACTTTGTTAAAGATTCTTAGGGAACAGTTTATTTTCTTGTTTTGCATAGGTAGTTCTGATTTGGTTCAGTTGTTCCAGAAATAAAACACGAGAAAAAAGAGTTATAGCCTGATCTGTAGAATTCTAACGAAACAAAAATATAAAACTTAATTTCTTTAAAAATTAAAAATTTCCTACAGAATTTCTATAGATACCTTTGTCACAAGTGCTTCAAATTTTCTGTTTTGAAAAGTGTTTCATTTTTTATTTTGTAAAGGCTCCTGTGAATCTAGGTAAATACTAGTGAGTTTCTTTCAATCATTTGACAAGTACAAAAGCAGCAACTCTCCACTGGCTAATATGAATTAAAAAGACAATTGTAGTCTATCTGGTTTCCTGTAAAAAGATTTTCCTCAACTGAATCAGTAGAGCTTCAAGTGACAAAGTATTTTTGCTTTAGATGAGTCGACTTTCTCAGCTTTAAAGCAATTCTTTAGAAACAGTGAAACACATATTTAATATAAATGTTCTCCCATACAGATCCTAACATTAAAATACTTCACAGCTAAAAGAAATATGTCCTGTAACATATTAATTTGCACAAACTTAATCTTAGTCTATAAACCTAGACTAGGATTCAGTGTGTCTGTGAAGTCTGACTGAATAGAAATCTGCTTTTTAAATGAAGTGGCTTGTAGGTAAATTTTATTTTTATTCCATCTCAGCTTCTGGAATCCTCTAAGCAAGGTTGTTTTGTTTTAGGAATGCTCTTTTAGTCAACTATTTAAATTGTAAAGCTGTACAACACAGTATAGTCTGTGGGGATTTGTTACATACCGATGGGTCATTTATTTATAAAATTTCTGTGCTCTACGCCTGTTAAAATATTGATGTTCTTCCCCTTTGCTCCTTTTTCTGATTTAAGTAAAATGGTAGGTATTGAACTGAATTAATTTACAGATTAGCCATTATAACAAAGTCTTACTTAATCATTAAGACGAGTCCAAAGAGGGGAAACAAATCTGGCTGATAGAGTTTCTGGAGAAGTACAGCTATTCAGCAGTCAGGAATCCTGGGAGCAGTCCAAAATAAAACTTCAGTAAAGTCTCATCCACGTGTTGGTTTAAACATTGTCTACCTGGGTTACTTTTTCTTATGAGGGAAATGTCAGTGTCATCTGCATCACTCACTCTCCATCTCTCCCAAGGAGGTGACGCATAGTTTATAGCCTACCCTTACAGATGCATTTGATTTAGGTGCTGTAGTAAAGTGGAAGTGTCAAGGTGATTCATCTGTCTGCCACCACTGACAGCTGTGTTACACAAAGTGCCTGTGTGGAACGCATTGATTGGGCTAAAGAAGTAGGTATTCCAATATCAAAGGGAAAGGCTTTCTTTGTCATTACAAACATAGCACTGGCTTTTGACCAGTGTAACAGATATAGCCTGCATGAACGTTATGTTGCATATTCTGAATATGTTTCCAGGATTCTTGCCCTATTCCAGGGACCAACAGCAGACTATCCCCCTTGTAAACTTGCTTGAGAAAGAAATTGTGCTGCCATGACTAAATTTTAAAAAAAGGAAAGTGATTACAAATATATTGATTTCATAAAAAACCAAAACAAAACAAACACTTGATCATTATACCCGTCATCTGTCACATTTTAAAACAACATCCACTCTTACCTAAAAATGCCAAGTTAATTTAATTTTGCTACAAATCCTGCAAAATATCTAGTTTTCTTTCAGTGTGTTCCTGAAGTTTCTTAGCATATTCCCATTCATTTATGGAAGATTCTCTCGTGTTATCTATTTTGTGAATTGTCACTGCTACTTTTACAAGGCTCTCATATTAGTAAAACGTTTCCTAGATACTACCGTTTTGTAATCTAATTCCTGTCTTTTCATCCATACATGAGAAATGAACCTTGCTGGTCAAGCTGAATGATACGCATGTATACATACATGTAGTCTGAGGTGTCATTTGTAAAAGAATGAATTATTAGAAGAGGTAATGGGAGCAACCTATGATGATACAGTGTCAACTAAAGCTATTTATCCATCATAATCCCTGCCTTTATCGATTAAAAATAGTTGTATATTCAAAAGTAATCTGAAATTCAGTGTATCAGTTGTTGATGTGTCAGTAATTTATCTGAAATAGTCCATATTTTATCATAATATCCCCCAAATATTGCAAGTTCATTTAATAGGGTGCTATGCTTTAGAAAAATATGCAGCTCCATTTCAGGAAAATGTTACTTTCAAATTTTTCTTGGTGTCCTTGGTATTTTGAAAAAGACAAGAGACTTTGAAATTCTAATACAAGGGTGTTTAAAGAGCTTCAGAAATGACATTTTGCTATAGTAATATGAAAAACAAATGCAAAGAAAAACTCTTTTCCATAACTACACTATAGAAATACTACAGTCTCTAGACTAAAATGCAGCTCATGAAATAATAATAAAAAAGTTAATGTATATATTTGATCAGCCTTGAAATGTAAGTGGATAGAGAAAATTTCAACGGTTGTAAAATTGTAATCTGCGCTTCCAACAACTTCTAAACATAGTTTATAATGAAAAATTGGATTATGAGGCAGCCTGTGGTTTCACCACAAAGTTGGGAGCCAACACCTCCTGTATTTGAGTCAAAGCTTGACACCTGACTCTGCACTCTTAGGAAATTTGATTTCATTTTCTGTTTCAGTTTTCTACCTGAAACATCACACTTCCCTTTCACATAAGTTTATAATCAAAGGAAGAAATATCAGCCTCAAGATGTGTAAGTAAAACCTGGAACTTATTGTGAACCATGAAATCCTAATTACTGAGCTGTTTAGCAGAAACAAAAAGCTTGTTGAACATGTAGTGTTCCAGCACAGTTTGATCCCTAATTGTAATATATTAGGAGACATCAAATTACTTCAGAATGCTATTATAATTTTTAAATTCTGAAGTAAGAGTTAGAAATCTTAAAATACTATTCAAAAGACCCTTTTCTATCTTGCCAAAATAAGCTTCTGAAAGTGATTAAAGGAAAATGAGGGACGAACAGTCTGATGAAAGCACAGACCTTGTAGGATGCAAGCAGGAAAGCATATAGTGTAGGAATATTTAAGAATTTGCATGTCTTCAGGAGCCAATTTAAAGGTTTTCTCTGGATACCAGATGGCCTAGTGGGACATCAGTATAGCAGGTACCTTACACAGGTCTACTGAGGTGAAGGCATCCAGAGTATCTTGTTAGACCTCCAACATACTTGAGGAATGATGAGTAGCAAGTTAAAACATTCCTTCTGTAATATTTACCAGTTGGTCTACTGATCACCTGCTCCATAACTTCAGTCCAGAATTTACCATTAAAAAGTTACGTAAACAAATAATGTAAACAATGACTGAAAAGTAGCATTTCCTAGTACTAAATTACAATGTTCTTTTGGTAGCAGCTTGAAACTGAGCAAACTCATTGTGCTTTACTCTTTCAATGAACATTAGATTCAATTTAAGCAATTAGAATACCTATATCATTAATCAGAATTTGCACTTTAATATAAATAGCAATATGTAATATGATGAAAAATTCTGATGCTACGTTAGAAAAAGAAGGCTGGCATTGCATTTTCAGAATAATGCAGATCAGGGATCTGGGCATGTGCCACGCTATGAAAATTTGATCTCGGTACAATCTAGATCTGACACAGTCAATCTCTGGTATGCATGCAGGTCAATCAGTTATCTGTTGGAGTGGGTCTATGCAGAAGTGAAGCAGTCAGAGACACTGGAGTCAAGTTTTGCTTTCTGTATGGGAATGGTTGGGCTGCTGAGATATCCACTTGCTAGGTACAGTGGGCATAACCAAGTTGTAAGTTACACTGTACTATTGTATGCTGAAATCTCATGACCAGAGTGAAACAACTTCACATGGTCTGTTAAAGAACCTGAGTGAGTTTACAGAAGAGAAATCATTCAAAGGTTATCAAAAAAGGCAAATCTCCGAGTACCCTTTGGAGGGCAAACTGCTGACAGGTAGGAAAATATTCTGGAGAAGTATCAGTCTGGGCTTGCTCTAGTTTCACTATGAACATTGGCCTAATCTTGAAAAGTACCCTATCATAACATGACGTTCAGTTGCCAACAACAAACCTGTTCTGAAATAAGAAAATCTTGAGGGAAATCAGAAATTTTAGTGATAAGTAGTGATGATAACCAAATTATTTTTAACTAAGAAAATGTGTCTCAACCTCTCTGAATATTAATTGTGAAGGCAAATAAAAGATATTTCACTGCTACTTTTACTATTTTTACTATGACCACTATCCAACTTGCTGACACTCTTCCCTGTGGTATTTAGTTTCTTCCTGAAGGGAACCGGTGCTCTTACATAAAGGGCCACTGTGTTTTTCTGGTCTTAGGTAAAAACCCTGGCCTTGGACCGCCAAAGATCAAGCATTCACATGACTGCTTATAAAATAGCACAAAAATTAAATTTGTTTATATTGTCCTATAAAAATATTTTCTCTGTGCAAAACAGTTCAGCACCAATGTTTCAGAAAGTAAGCATTTCATTGCATGAAGTCCTCTAATTTGGCAAAGAACATCTTTGATCCTGAACCTTACATACAAGACACTCTTTGACTATATCCTTTGAAGCAGCTCAGTTTCTTAACTTCTACCGATTCTTTTATATCAAGTCATATTTGACCATTCTTACATATTCCTTTTTTTAGATGCAGAAATATTCAGCTGTTTTGCAAGACTGGCTGATTTTCTCCGGTTGCCTTTTCTTTTACTGCTGGAACTGTAGTAATTTGCACATACTTTTGTTTGTTTGTTTGTTTTAAACTACTGATGTCTCTATAAGTTGGTTGACAGACAGTGGTTCAGAAATGAAAATTTCTGATTTGCTCTTTGTCTATGTAGGGAATCAAATCCAACATCTGGTGTACAGAAATAACATGCATGCATTTCTTTCATATGATTTTCAATAAAGCAAACTATTTTTCTGACAATCTTCCATCATGTAGTCAGGCTGTTCAAGGAATTTAGGTAACTAAAAACTAATAAAATAGTGAAAATACTTAAAATTATTTACAAATATACTAACTGACTTCAGTTCAGGCAGATATATTTAGACTGAAAATACATTAAAATATTTCTGAAACACACCTTTCTTTAATCTATGTTCCATGGATGTTCCATCTATACAATGTGCATTAACTGGAACTGCACTCAGAATATTTTTACAAATTTGCCTTCAATTTTAAGCCATGGAGAACTTTTCATTGAGACCAAAGAAAGGAATATGATTTGAAAAAATATTTGATAGAAGCGAAAACTCGCTAACCTTGTATTAATACAGCGTTACTAAAATTCACAACTTATTATGCATTTAAGGTCTTAAGCATATTTCAGTTTGGCCATAAGATTTCATACGTACACTCAAGAATCATCTCTCCATGATCAAAGTGCATGAAGATAATGTTTCAATAGGCTGATTGCAAATGTTTGTGTGTTAATTCTGCAATATTTTTATAGCAGTAACATTAGGCTTGTTTTATGGAAGATGTGCTATAACTTGGCATCTGAAATACAGACTGCACAATACACACATACATGAAAAGAAATCTAAACTCCAATGTCTTATCAAAAAAACTCATCATCCCAGATATCTTATTACAAAACCCTCTAGCCAACAAAAAATAACTCCAAAACCCCCACTGTACACTGCTTATTTGCACAGAAATTAAGAACTGATCACAATATTGCCGAAAAGCCTTTTCCAAACTTTTTTCAAAGTTTATCAGCCTAATAGAGTTCAAATTCTTTAGTTTTGTTCCCAAAGTTAAATGCTTATCATGTTATCTTATTATGAACCCATGCATGTAAATCACAGGCAGTAACTTGGGTAAGTGTACTTCATCTCTATTTTGTAGTTACTTCTGTATTTATATTGCTGAAATGAGAAATCCACCCCACAGTTCACACAATGATTTAAGGGATGTTCATACAGTTTTTTTGACATTATTATCAGTAGTTAAAATGAGCAAGAGAGGAAATGCTTATTCAAACTACAGAAACATGAAAGAGGAAAAAAAATTCTTTCACGTCTGTTTTCCACATTAAATAGCTTTGTCTGCTTCAAATTTAAAACCAAGTAATAGCTAAAATATGCATTAAGTTCTGTCAGATACAAAGCAGTACTATTGCAGACCATCAATACAGATTACTGGTACTCTCTTCTAAACTGAGTACTTCGGAGCCCAAATCCCTTAGGTGATTCTGAAAATGTTACATATCATCATTGCAATGCCAAACCAAACCATGCCAAATCTACATTTCGTACTCTGTTTGCACATACATTAGACCAATCCTTCTGAGGACAGAGATGTGTTTTCTTGGATGTTTGCATTTTGCTATGTAAATTCTCAACACTCAGCACAGCCAAAAAACTGTTTCCTTCAGCTGAAACTGATATCAGAGGGATAATTTTTCTTTTGATTAAAAAAACCCCAAACAACTTCAGCCTTTAAACCCGAGCCTTCATTATTTACATAAGTAGATCCACTGAAGTAATGGGTATTTTGCTTGTATTTAGACTGAATTGTAGTCACTATTTTTACAAATACAAAAGAATTCTAATGAGATAATAATGCTAAAAATGATATGTCACATTTTCTAGAATTAAAATAGAGTAAATCTTATGAAATTTCAGCATAAAATAATCCGAATTGAATACTGTTAAGCGGAACTCAGCTCAGTAATAGTTCAATTAACTGAATGTTATAACCAAGACAGATTTTACTCTTTTCTTACAGTCTGAGGGTTAGCATCACAAAAACAAAATTTCACCTTGATATAAGGTGACCTTCAGAAACAGGCAATTGTAATTTAAGACTACAGTGTTGTAAATGTAACTTCCAAATCAAGCTCTGACAATTTTTTTTTTAAATAAATGAAACAAACACAGCAGCTCAAACCATACTAGAAAAAAAATAAAACAAATTATACATAGAAAATATTAAACAAACATTCATTTTCAATATTTAAATATAGTGTGCAAAAGTGTATTTCATCCTAACTGCTTTTGCATCTGTGTAATAGCACAATTAATATGTCTTCCATGGATTACTTCATGGAAGATAACACTTTCAAGAGAAATTAAATATGGATACAACCTTCTGGCTCAAGATGTCCCTAAACTGCAGATTGCTAGAAGTGTCTCTAGGGAAAAGGCAGGAGTGTCTGTGTGCTTGCTTTGCTTTTTACAATATTCTGAGACATCCTCTATGGTCCAGTGCCGTAGAGAAAGGCTGGTCTGACACAGTGTGGCAGTGGCTATGGACACCAGTCACTTAAATTCTCAGCAAGGTGACTCTGGAGTATTTTTATGCTATACATTTGTTCTTGAGAGAGGGAAGGGACTGAGAACAGCCTTTAATAAAGGGACACAGATGTTTGTGTTTATTGCACCACCTGAGCTAATTAAAATTCTTACTTTTTTAAAAAAGAAAAAAGCTCCCCATGGGAATGAAAAGTGGCTTTAAAAAACATTACAGATGGGATAAAGAAAAAAGACTATTTTCAAAATAAATTATTTGGTTTAGAATTTGAGAAAAAAATGAATATTGTGACACTGATGTCCAATTTGTAAGCTTTCTTTGTTTGGATTAGAACATGAGGAAAAGGGTTTGCTAGACAAGCATATCAACTTTGCCTGAAGTTACATGCTAGTTTGCAGCACCTTCTATTGAGTAAGAGCTTTCTTACTTAGCATTTAAGAGAAAAAAAATGGAAGAAAGGATCTTGTCCATCTCGAACACCTAAAGATGATAACCTTTGGCAGATAAATATTGCCATGGTATTACTGTTGTTATATGAATCCTGAAAAAGATGAAATCTTGTTGCATATTTCTCAGATATTACTGGGCTTTGCCATATCCGGAGGGAATTCTGAGCAACACTCACAAGAAAATACCAGTCTCCCTTGAGTGATCTATAGTTACAGAAATTCATATTTCAGTTGGAGGTGCACCTATCCTACCTTTTTTATTTCATGTTTTATTTTCAAGGACTAAATTGTTTTTGTAGTGAAGTAGTTAATGAATAGAAATTGAACCCCCCCCCCACCCCCCCGACATATTTCAGTGAACTGCTTTTGAAACCAAAATGTCAGATAAAAGAAAAAAAAAAAAAGACCACTTTAATTTGAATTAGTTTTAGACTCAAATTCTTTTGTAGAGATAAAAGATATCTGTTCGCAAATAGGTTTCTGTGTTTACCTAATAACTAACAAATATTTTCTAAAGGTCTGAGAATTTTCCATACCATCTTGATACAATTGAATAGAAGACCCATTTAGCCTAATGAGCATTAAGATTAAATCATTTACTCACAGATCAAAGGAGATTTTAATTATGTAAACGAGTTGTTCAGAAACACAAAATGTTCCATTAAGCTTCACAATTAATACATACAATATTTATGAGTTCAGACTTTTTTCCTTGTTAAAAATTGATTGTTACATCAAAAAAAGTTTCCCTAGATGCACTGATTGAAGGAAAAATATTTTAAGCCATAAAAGTAGCAGGCATGCAAAAGATTTTACTGGCTTTTGCTTTTCCTTCTCCTCTTCTTTTCCCCCCTTTCTTTTTTGTTGTTGTTGCTCTGAGCGTCTTGTCACCAGATGTTCATTATATGTACAAAAATACTGACTTCATATAAGTAAGTACTCACAGCATGGTCATACCATACTGCATGCATGTCACTGGGGTCTCTAAATGGAACTGGTGCAAAATAAAGCACTTCTTAAAAACCAAACAAATCTCCATTTAAGGTCTCAATGCTTTCTTTGGTTCACTGGTGTGTATCGCTTTTATTTATTTAGTTAGTTAATTTTTTGGGGGGGGAATAACCTTAGATAAAAATGAAGCATAAGGCAACTGCTCCAAACAAGAGTCTCATCCTGCTTCCGTATTCGGACAGACATTACCTTTCAGTGGCGCAAACGATGCTGCACATGATAGATCATTAAATCACTATATTATTTCTAACAGGCAAGATTAAAATAAATGCAGAGAAAACAAATGTTGGAAAGAATGCTGATAAAATATGCAAGCTGGATTAGTTATAGAGTAATTTATTTCTACTAGAAGTTCTACTTAGAAAAGCAAATCAAAAGAATGGAAGTCTGCTGACACTTAAGTAATCCTGAAAAACACAGAGAACTGTTGTAGGAAAACTGATGACTACTTAAGAGGGATGAAAAATCCATTCAAATTCTCAAGGCCAGAGGTATGCATTAACAAAAATTACTACAAGATTATTTTCTACACTTAAAGAATCTTCATTAAAAAAAAAAAGATACTGGGAGAATATTTTTACTAGAAGTGCTGGGGCAAAATCCTACCCTTAGTTACAGAGTATGCTCCAATACACTACAGAGATTACTACTGTTTATGAAGATGCATCAGAGAACACAGACTGCTTTTAGTGTTCATCAGAGTTCGCAGCTCAGTTATTAAGGCTACTCAGAGGCACTGACAAATGTGCAAATTTGTCCAGAATAGTCACTGATGATTCCATGTTAGATTTACAAGGACGAAGCATAAAATATTTAAATATTTTATGAAATCTGTACCATTGTGTCAGGGAAAAATTCCAACACCTTCAACATTCTGTCTTAACAGAGCAGCTGAAGCTTTTTTTTTTTTTTTTCATATATTAGGAACTTATCATACTTTAGCTCTTTCACTCAATATCATGATCTTAGGATTGATCTTATTTATTTTTGGTTTGTGTGCAACTTGAAGTTGATGCCAGAGTTATTCTAATTATAACACAGTCAACAGAATGACAGAAATCTTATGTCCTGGAACTCCATAAATAATTCAATGGAATTCAATAGTTTATATTCATTGCAATCCTAAGACATCCACAAACTTATGGTCAGCTTTCAGGTATTTTCCATGTATTTACCTTTCTATTGAATTATAATTGCATCCCAAAACAAAGTCATTTGCCATGCTCCTAATACTCCTGCTTTTGGATACAGATGGCTAGCGATAAAGAGTTGAATTCACTATCTATCTATTCACTGTCTATCAAAATAAGTGTGAATGTAAATTATCCCAATCACTTTCATGCGTGGCATATGAAAACCAATACATTTAAGTGTCTATTTTTCCTTTTCATAGAGGAAAGAATCAACTGATAATACTTTCAGTAACTTCTCATTACTTGTTTGTTGATCCAAAATACTCTCATTTTCCATTAAGCTATCCCTTTCCCCAGTCTATATAGAAATAAACAGTCACAGCAGACAAAGCAGTAACTCTACAGCACGTTCTCTTTTTCCCCATTAAGAGCCATCTAAACTCCCAGGTGGAGGTAACTGAGGAAACGCACATTGTACGACACTTATCACATAGAGCCAAATATGTGAAGTTACACGTGTGGGTTCACGTCTGCTGTATACAGCTCTTCTGAAGAAGCAAGCAAAGTGCACAGCTGTTAAGGCTGAAGCTGAAAGGAGCTATGCCATTAAGGGAGATGATGCTATGGGCTGGATTCGATCTGGCTGATTAAGATTTTCCCCATGGACTTCAGCTGATCATCTCCAGGCCATCATCCTTTTCTGCACTCTTTGTAAAACTGGGTGCATATTCACTACTCCATTGGTTTCATTTTGGTGGGCAGCATGTTACTCAGAGACAAAATATATATCTACATATATCTCTTGCCATATGTTCAACAATTTTAAACACATTGCCTCTAGTTAAGTCAAAGTACTTAAGCATATAAGCTAGGTAGAAAAGGGTAGAACAGAGGGAGATTTTGAATTGCTTTGGAAACATTTAAATGATCTGAATTTCCTATGTGTATGACAGACATGAGAAAGAAACAGCAACAGGAAGGTTAGGTGGATGAGGTCCTAACAGGCCTTTCAATTGCCTTAGGGCTGCCTAATGTACCAGGGAGACAGGACAAAATATGCCATCAGTGCTGCCTCATGGACTAGGTACATCACCTTTGAAGTGCTGATATTCAAAACATGACTTCCACAGTGTTTTTCCAGTCCACAAAGAATTAAAAAGAACCAGCTTCCAAAGTTATTGTGAGGTGTTTTTGGTTTTTTTTTTTTGTTTTCTTTTTTTCTTATGTATTTGATAAAAACCAGAAAAAAAAAAATCTATCTTTCAAGAATACCATTTCATGTTTTTCTGGGAAGGTAGTTAGTTTTTAGAGGTATATTTTAACATCCAGCAATATCCACTGCAAAAGTAAATGCATAAAAGAGCACTGGTTATATAAACATGTTATTGTTATTTCTACAAAGTTGTGTCTCTCTCAACCCAAGAAATCACCTGAAGACTTAACATAAGCCAAATACCTATGTTTCAGAACATACCAGTATTAACAGCATTATTCAGAAATACACTCAGAAAGAAGAACCACCCGATAGCAAAGAGTACAATGTCTTTTCATTAAATTCAACCATCTTATTCTCTCATTTCTGCAGGATGCTGCACTAGCGTGATGGTGGTTGTGTGCAGGGTACTGTCCCTAAACCACCATTGGTACCTGTCCTGGTTTCAGCTGGGATAGAGTTAACTGTCTTCCTAGTAGCTGGTACAGTGCTATGTTTTGAGTTCAGAGCGAAGAATGTTGATAACACTGATGTTTTCAGTTGTTGCTCAGTAGTGTTTAGACTAATGTCAAGGATTTTTCAGCTTCTCATGCCCAGCCAGTGAGAAAGCTGGAGGGGCACAAGGAGTTGGCACAGGACACAGCCAGGGCAGCTGACCCAAACTGGCCAACGGGGTATTCCATACCATGTGACGTCCCATCCAGTACAGAAACGGGGAAGTGGGGGGCAGGGATTCGCCGCTCGGGGGACTGGCTGGGTGTCGGTCGGCGGGTGGTGAGCAATTGCACTGCGTATCATTTGTACATTCCAATCCTTTCATTATTGCTGTTGTCATTTTATTAGTGTTATCATTATCATTATTAGTTTCTTCTTTTCTGTTCTATTAAACCGTTCTTATCTCAACCCACGGGTTTTGCTTCTTTTCCCAATTTTCTCCCCCATCCCACTGGGTGGGGGGGGAGTGAGTGAGCGGCTGCGTGGTGTTTAGTTGCTGGCTGGGGTTAAACCACGACAGTACCTTAGTATCCTGCATTCACTACGTCTGGACTAAAGCAACGAACACTTCTCAATACAGTAGCAAGTGTCTCTTTCAAGCATTCACAAAACCTGCTGGCAGTCCCAAACAAAACCAGAGACCATCACACACTCATCTTTCTCACAGGCCAGAAATTAATTTCCTATTTTTAATATCTATCATTTACATATTCCAGTTAAGTGACAGAAGAAGGATGAGATCAAAACAAGAAATATGGTGATTGAGCCTCTCTTGCTGTCAATACAAGATTATTTTCTGCAGTATATTGTTTAGAGCTTTTCTCTGTCCACTCTTAAGTGACTCCAAAAAAAGGGCATCCATCACTTTTATTAAAAAATGATTCCATATTTTAGCAGCTGCCAGCCACAAAAAAAAAGTTTAATTTTTTCTTAAGTTTTAGCCCATTAGTCCAGAAGAAACACTGTGCCATCCCAGATGCTTGCTCTTTTTCTTGGTGTATATACACTCTCCTTATATTATCCGCATGTGTTTAGTCTTTAACCAGACCAAAAATCATGAATGTGATATATTTGTTTTTAGTGTACTGTCTAACAAATCTTCATTTTCTTCTTCACGGTGCAAAGACAAGTAGGGGGATAAGCAATTGAATGATGTGTAAAATAAAATCTAAAATATTCACAATACATGAATATATTCCTTAATTCAAGGTGCTTTTATAACAAAGATACTATTTAAAAATTAAAAATATAGCAAAAGAGAAATCATACTGAGCCTCCATCTTAGGCAAATTTAAGCATTCAGGCCCATTGTTAACCCTTGTACAGCAGCTTGAACATGAAAGAAAACCCATTTTAACCACTGAAATTCACCTTATACGGGGGAATTAAAAGGAACATAGCTAAAAAGGGAAAAAGAGATAAGGCTACTCTGAAGTTTTAAAAAATCACAACTGTTCAAACAGAAAGTGAATACATTTGAAACCTGCCAGTTTACTGAATGAAAAAAATCTTCATCCAGCTTCTACACTTTCAATTGGATTAGAGACCAAGTAATGAGAACTTTTTAATGTCATTTGCTGCTCCCTAGTGGACATAAAACATAATTTCAAAGTTGGGGGGGGGGGGGGGGAGCCAAAGACCAATTATCTGTAAATTTTGGGCTATAAGGAAAACTCAGTTACTGAGAAGACAGTTTTCATTCCAGTGTCATATGGTCCTCATTTCTGAGGAACAAAATTGAAAATTTAAATAAATATGGGAACATACATTTACTTATAACTATTTGCAACAACAGTTTAGGGTACTTAGACATTTAAAGTTATGATTTCATCTGGAAAACCACTCTTCTGCATAATGGATCAAAACTCTTTGTTGAAAATTTACAGGTAGCATTATTTGCCTTCAGAAGAGTAGAGACCAATGCTTAATAAACTGATGTTGTGTGACAATAGCTTAAAAATCCCAGTTATTTCTATTGCAAAATAAGAAATCTATTTGTAAAAATACACTTTTTGTTCTCTTTCTGAATTTGCAACTGAAAATAGATAAGCAGTAAGACTATTTTCCTTGTATTTCATTTTTGTTGTCTGTCATCTGATTCCAAGCTGGCTGATGGTACAACCTTATTGGCTTTGGATAACTCAGGAATTACATTAGAACTGAATAAATACAGTGGCACAGCATCATTTGCATGAAACCAGATGAAGTAAGATCTGTATCCAGCTATCAGCTGATGCCCTTCTGCCAATTTATTTTGTAAGTCCTCCAGTTCCTCTTTTTTGTTGTTGTTTTGTTTGTTTGTTTTTAACCAAGAACTTTAAACTGACAGGCTCACAGACCCAAATGCAATTACTTCTTTTTGCACTCTTGATAGCTATGCTGTAAGATAATTAGAATTTCAAATAAATATTATCAAACCTGTGACAGTCAGTCACCACGGAGGAAATTGTAACAATAAAGGAGATTTAAAGACATGACCACAGACTGCTTGTATCATCTATTCATTTTTTAAACTGTCCATTTGAAAACCTGAAGTATGAAAAAAAAAAAAGATGTTTTATTACAATTTTTCTTCAAAATATGCTAATATATTTTCCTTTAGTCTGAGAAAAACCAAGCACAAATAACACAACACTACGATGGAGCACTGAAAAAGCTTACTTCATCTGCAAATGACAAAAAGCTGGGAGGTGCCCACAAGTATATAGAAAGAGAGGCTTGGAATTTAAAATCCTGAAAAACTAGGAAAATTATCTGAGTCCTCCCCCCAATTCAGTAAATGACTAAGATTTTATACCTAAGTAGAAATGGTTATGTGGACAAATACCAATCTGGGAACATACTGATAAGCATTCCTCAGAGGAAAACATCCACAGGTTATAGGAGATTACAAGCCATGCATCAGCAAAGTGCCACTCTTCTGAAAAAGGCCAATTGCTGCATCTCTTGCTGTGTTGTATAAACAATAACATGCCCTGAGAAAGCATAAAGTTTTCTTTGTTAGTATTGATAAGGCTTGAGCTGAAATACTAAATCCAGTTTAAGCACTGGATTTCAAGTATTTCAAGATGTTGACAAAGTAAAGGAGAGCAATATAATTTAGGGATTGGCATCACCAAAAGGGTGGGAAGGGATTGGAATAATTAAGGTAGATGTCAGATGATGCCCCATCATTCATGACTGGTTTCTTACGCTTCCTTTCCTTCAGACCAACAACTTAATTTCATTCAACCATTTGTTTACAGACTATTTTCCCTGCTGTTCTGTGAAGGTGATTGGAACTCCATAGTTGTGCAGGGCACACTTCAGCACATGCACAACAAGTTATTCATGGCTGATCCAGGGATGGCAGAAATACGTTTCACAGATTTGAGAGGTTTGCTTTGAGTTCCATGTTCACTCTACAATTTGCAGATTTCATTTGGAACATGTTGTGCCCTATGGAGGCTTTTGGATCCCTTTTTTGAAGTGTATAGATTGTCTTGGTTAGCTAATATCTAATTTTTTTTTCCTTAGAAAGGAAGAGTTTTTCAGTGACTCTGTGCATTAAAATTATTTTGAAACATTTAGAATTCCAATTCCATCTTATATAACAGACCACTGCAGGGTCAAACATTGCTTTCTTGAATATAAATGAAAAGTTCATAATGAAATCAGTGAGAGTGATGCTTGCGTATCAAAGACCAGATTTTGGCTCCTGTATACTGCTTCAGTTGATGAAATACACTTTAAAATCTAGACATTTAATAACCCTAAAAGCCTGTAGTGCAAAATGAAAAATCACAGTACGAAAAGAAGAAACTTTTTTGCTTAACCTGCACAACTTTGTAAATGTGAATATTCCTGTACTAGCATAGAGGTATTCTGTTTATTTGTTATTGTTCCCTCCATGAAATTAATTCCCTTATTTCCTTGAATGCAGAGATGGACTTGTTTGCAAGGAAAAAGCAATAAATTATATACGACCAAAAAGCATTTGCAATCTCTTCATGCAGTTGGTACAGCATGTGCATTTCTAGCTAATTCTTCCATTAAAATCACATCGGTGTTGCCAAGTCACCTGATTCTCAAATCATATCACTCATACAGGTTTTGCTTTTGGAAGGGCAACCAAAATGTCTCACTGTACAATGGCAATTCTCTAAACGTCAGCTGAACTGTAAGAAACCGTTTGGGTTGTCACCAACTACACACTGATTTGCTATTGAGTTACACTTTAAGGGATGACTCTCAAGCATATAGAAATTCCCCCATTTTAAGTGGTATTTGGACCACCCAATTTTCAGATGACTTCTAAATTAAATGAAAGAAAATCCACAGTGGAAAAACTGACTTGAAAATTTTGGAATTGACACTCAAGACTGCTCAGAACACTTATTTTAGGAGTCAGACACTTAAATACATGTTTGGCAGCTGAACTGCTGAGAGACTGGGGGGCTTAGTCCTCTGCTCGTCCTACTCACAATTCACAGTTACCTCAAATGCATTCACTATTTCCATTCTTCAAAGCTGTTTTTAAAGCTTGCTGTACTGATCAAGAAAGTCATTAAGAATATCTGATAGGCAATGGCTGAAGTGTGAACTGTATAACTTGGTTAAGAATACCTCTACATGCATTCTCACTATAAGGAGCGAGTGGACAAGAATATGCCCATTTTGGATTCTCCATTATTTTTCCCTTGTATTACTCTTAGAACAAGTAATAGTGTGTTTATTAAGTACCTGCAAGCTTAAAACTTTATCTCATTTCACATTCATACAAAGCAACTTGTGTCTGTTTCTCCACAGATCTGTGCAGACACAATACCTTCAGGTAAGACTATCTACCTTGTTTATTGGACTCTTCAGCAATTTTTAGAGTTTGTTGCCTTGTGCAGTCATATAGAATTCAATACCTTATTTAATATAGCATGCATTTTATTCATTGTTTTGTAGTTTGTTTTTTTCATTGGCTATTTCAGTAATTACTATACTGTTGTGCAGAGCAAGTGCATGTGCAACAAATTAAGTTTACTGTAAGCATAGATAAGTAGAACTTATTCAAGAACTCAATTGAATAAAAGAAATTCAGTAAAAAATAGTTGTAAAAAATAGGGAAGAGGTTAAAAAAAAAAAAACAACCTGTACAATAGGAAGAACAGAGCTGTGTCAAACATAAAGCCAAAAGGAGATTAAATTTGCCAGTATTAAAACTTTTTAAGTGTTCTCCACACAGAATTTTGATTTGAAAGAGTAGTGGTTAGCTGATAAAGAAAGTTGCAGTGTTAGGTCCTCATTTCCCTCCCTGTAAGCAATCTACTAAATAAATGACATAGGGTATCAAAATCATCTGCAGAAACCATAGCCATGCCACACTTCTGTCTCCCAGAACCAAGCTTATCTGCACTGAAGTTCTATTGATAACATTTACATCTCCTCTAATATTACCTACTACTGTTATATTTTTATCAGATTATCAATTACTAATTTGTCACATAGACTTGGTGCTTTCTTAATTTGACCTTTTTAATATATAAATGCTTTTTTAAAAAACAAACAAACAAACAACCCCCCCCCAACAACCAACAAACCAACAGTAACACTGGTTTTACTCTTCACTGTCAAACTGAGTTTTACTTGCAATATCATCCCTTCCTCCTTTTCCTTAGAGTAGTTACTATTATTACAAGTGATGGGTGTTTTTCTGTGTGGGTCCACATGATAGCAAAGAAAAATACTCATAAAATAGTATTTCATGACTGCTAATGAAATATCAATATTAAGCCCAGAATGATATCAGAGAAACAACAAACAGTCCATCCTTGCTGAAAGAGCTATCCAACATCACTCCGTAGTATTTCCTTTAATAACGTTAACTGTTCCATTCAAAGCTCAGATATGAATAAAGCAGAAAGTTCATTTTCTGCTCTAATCCCTTTTCTGGAGGACAGAAGAGGTGACTTCTACATGCCTTTTGTGTGTCAAAGTACTTCATGTAGAATTGCCAGCTCCCTATATTTCAAAGGGCTTATTCAGAAAGCCATTGTTTCCTGAATCAGTAGGTGATTTCACAGTATTTAAATAGATAAAAATGCATCTCAAGGATAACAATCACGCTATGGGAAGGACACAAACCAACAAAAGATCTGTGCAGTCTTTATACAGAGGGAAACTCACCTAATGTTCTAGGTGCTATCATTAACTCCAAATATTTTTGCAAATCTGAATGTTTAAAAAACCCCAAACCTATCTTGAAAAACACAAAACCATGTAACTGCTTTTGAAAGTAAAGTGTACTGAAGCTGAACATATGATCTCTCCAGCTAGATCTCATCTTTGCTGCTTGAACTGCAAGATGAAAATGATATGAAATATGAATATGAAAATTCTTGATCTAACCACCAGACAGAACAAAGAGACGCGCCTAGTTATTGTGGGCAGCACTCAGCAGTGCAAACTACAGATTCAGAACTGTCAATTGGTTTCATTCTTTTCTCTCCAGATAGCATTTTCTATAGCACGTATTATTCATGTCTTACATACAACCAACACTTGCTTTAATTGCTTTGTTCTTGCTTGGATAGTTTGTTTTTTAAATACCACGGACATAAGTTTTTCCCCATTTTCCATTCCTGATGTCACTGAATTAAAAATCAGCAGGTATACAGGTACAATATACATGCTAGTATCAGTGTTATTTGCACTACAACATATTAGAAAATTCAAGATCAGCCTACACAGCCTCTCTGCACAGGAAAGCATGGAATTAGATGTGCAGGGAAGTGCAGGGTAACTATAGTTTTTTATTGATTTATTTCTGGAGTTTTAATAGTTGCTCTTAAGTGTATGAATTTTAATTTAAAATGTAAATTTGTAGAGTGGTATAACTGACTAGAATATGGTGGAATTAGTACTGTTAGCAGTGATTTATCTCATGTCACCAAAAGAAAAAAAAAAAAATTAACATTACACAGCAGAAAATTCCTATTAGTTAAAGCTTAGTGGCATAGCAAACAATTCCCATTACTAAATAAAACAGGAGTTGCTATATATTGAATATATCTTAAAAGAAATGATAAGCAATTAAAAATTGACAAGACTGCTCTAATGGAATGATAATGGCTATTAAGGGTAATATCCAACCAGATAGTAAGCAACTGAACCAACAGATCAATTAAACCTATAAGAAAATTTGTGCACTCTTTGTCACAGTGGTTGTTCCAAGAGAGGATATTCTACAGAGAACAGTCTTCCACAGGCAGGGGATGAACTAGATTTTTAAAAAACTCTTGACTCAGAAATTCAGAGGAGAAAAAAATTGAGAAAACAAGTGTTTAACTATGTAAAGAAAAGTAGGAGTATTTTGTAGGAAATATAAAATTTACTTTTGACCTACTGGGATTCAAAAGTCATTTTTACAGAGAAAAAGGGTTTTTTTCTTTCCTTCCTTTTTTTTTTTTTTTTTTTTTTTCCTCTTAGCAAGTATATATATCCTCAGAAAGCCCAAGATATGTTTGGACTAAAGGGAACATTTAAGTCCTTGGTACCTTCGCTAAAGAAGCCTATACCTACATGCCAGCACTTGCTGTTAAGTAGCTGAACCAAACAGATCTACTAGTGTTTTATTTATTTTGTGTATTGCAAGCGTATAGGCTGCGGTTTATCACAATGACGGCTAAATCTATCATCCTCTACCTGGAGCTATAATAGGAGTGCTCTCAAATCAACAAGTCTTTCCTTCAGAGTAACTGAACTGTAAATTGTCCTTGACCAGTCAGACAAACAAAAACAACCTTCCCTGTTAATCTGCTGAAGACAAACAGTTCACTGTCTTTCATCCTCAGAAGAAGGATGTCAGTGGCAATGGTGTTTTATATGTCACATCCTTCACACAATGCTATTCTGCTTTTGGGTTCAAAAGCTTAGTGAGATATTAAGAAAAAGATGCAATCTGACCTCTACAAAAGTAAATAATCATTTTGTTTCTAGGAACATAGTTTTTTTTTTTTTATTATTTTTAATGAAAACGAGGTTTCCCAGATCGTTACAATATATTAGGGAAATACAAGTTTTTCTACTAGAGATAACTTCCAATAACATGGGCATGACAACTTAATCTTGTATCAAGCACAGGGAAATTTTTATTCTTTTGCAGGATCAGGAAATCAATTTCATAAAATACACTTACAGAATTCTCAGGGACAATGTGTATACTTCATTGGTGTAATTTTACAGATCAGATATATATATATTATGAAATCACTGGAAATAATTTTTATTTAGATTATTTCATGTGTTCCTTGCCGCAACTGAGTGCGGATATTTTATATCTCCTCATCACTTTTTGTAACAAATTTTTTAAGGTATTTTACCAAAAAGCACTCCTGAAAGGCTCCATTAAAGAAATGCTGACACATTATGTTACAGTATGTTACAGTAGCTTGGGTTCTATCAGTCACATTTCATTACTTTTACATAACATGGCTCTATTGATGCAACCTGATGTGACATGTCACACTGCAGTGTCAGCGACAAACTTTTTAGTCAAAGTTTTTATCCTCAAAACCACTGTGTCTAGATGAAACATAAGAAATTACTACACATATTCCATTATTTATCACCACAAATAAATAGTTTAAATTAAGACTTTACCACTATGCCTGTATGTTAGCCTGTAAGTTGTGCACACTGTGTGCAGTCAAAGTAGGTAGTACTTAGAGTATTTTACGACTGGCACATCTTTATTCAGAACATCCAGAGGTGCCTGGGTCAACAGCTTCCTATTTATTCAAATTTATATTGACTAGCTTCAGAAGGCAAAGCTGACAAAATGATTAATTAGACTTTATAACTCATTGGCAGTCTGCAGTTTAATAGAATTAGTAGAGCTTAAGTTCATCTTTAAATACCATGACGATTTTAATTTTAAAAATGTCAAATTACATTTTTCAGTCAGTGCAAAATACAAGATGACTTATTCCAAACTTACAGAAAACCAAAAAAGACTAAATAGGCACCATGTTTAATAGAGGATTTTTGACAATTAAAACATTTAAGAGAACTGATTCACTTTATTTTTTCCACATTAAGAAGCAGTACTCCTTGTATAGACAGTAAGTTTACCAAATACAAAGGTACTTGCGTTTACAGTGTTGGCATGTATGCATTTTTGTGATCTATTAAAAATTATTTAAACTTGACAATTTCAACAAAAATACTGGCAAACTCTACATGGTGAAAGTGAAACTGTTACTAAATTAGTAGCAATGATAGAATTTTGGTCTTAAATGTGAAAAGGTCTACATGACATGCAACAGGGTACATAACTACATAAAAGTTATCACACATGCTTGTTTCATGTCAACTTTTGTAAACTATTAAAATACAAATGCAGGTTCCAATAAGCCACATTTAAATAGATGAAAAATTAAGTAAAATTTGTACTGAGTAATAAGAAAATAGTAAGAACATTTTTTTTCCCCTTTATGCACCTTTATTTCCACCCCCAGATGCTATTGTGTGGCCTGACTTACAGGAAATCAGTAATACTTATTATTCACAATGGTTTTGGGTGGGTTTTTTGTTTTGTTTTGTTTGGTTTTTTTTAAAACACTTTCCAATATAGACAAACAAGTTTTCCACTTTCAATTCTAGTAGGGGATGCTACCTTTATGAAAAAGTATATATTAGCCAGAGAAAGATGTTATATTCCTGTTAATAAGCATTTCTGTTAGTTTTAAACTAAGCTGTATTAACTCTCAATCTCTATAAGGATGAAGTTTGGCAAAGGTGGACAGATCTAACAAGAAATGGTCTTAGAGTGCAAATCCCCATAATGCTAGTAACGCTTAGCTCTATGTTATTCTTTCAGGCCTTATCTAGCCCATTAATTTTGAAATTATAGTATTACAGGAAATACAAAATTCAAATTATGCTTTGCCCCCAGCCACTGAAAACATGTATTTTTAATCAGCCATTGACTTTTATAACACACCCTCAGCCAACTGAAAAAGCCCACTGCATTCAAAAGTTTTGTATGTATCCAAAGCCCAGGCCTTTGATTAAGGCTGTTTAAAAGATGAGAAAATAGGGAGATAATAAAAAAATTAGCCATTGTGTTTAGATGTCTGAGTAGAAACTTAGTCCATTGAAAGTTTGGCTATATATATAAATATCTGAATAGGAGCTACTGCCTACTGAGTTTCTTCAGGTTTTACTACCAGAAGTCCAGTAAAACCAATCTTCATATGATTTTAGCAGCAAAATCTGATTCCTTCAGTACTCAGTGCACATCTGTAGCCATCATGCCTCTTCCCACACGCTGTCAGGTAAGCATGCAACTCATTCATTTTTATAATCTAAATTGGTACAAACTGATCAGTGTAACTGAAACGGTGGCTAAACATTCAGGTGGGGATGCACTTGTTCATTCTGTGAGCCTTTCTGACATCACACCAGCCTTTATTCCTCTTCAGGGAAATGTCTCTTTTACATCCTGACCTTTACGTATTCCTTCAAGAGGGAACATTTCAAGGTATAATGATGTAGCAATCATGCAAACATTAAAACTTGTCATAGATACTCTGGTCCTTATGTTTGTGCATTTCCTGAAGAGCTACAATAATGTCACAAAAGTCACCTGCAGACTTTTATATAACTTTATAGATCCAAATACAGCTGATCACCCAACCTTCATGCTGGTTCTAAACCTAAGTGTTAGATTTGCTATGAATTTGTTTTCCTTATCCATTTCCTCTTCTCTATTTATTCTTGGTTCATGAATGCAGCTTGGCTAAGGAACAGGCATATGTGCATCAAAGTCATAAATTGTTTCTAGTTCATCTGCTTTTCCAGAGCATGTGTGATTATGCTTGCATGTATGACCAACTTGCAAGAAGATGATTTGATATGAAAAAGTAAGAATATGAATTTAATATTAATCATGACTTGGCATTAATTCTAAACTTGTTCCATAGCATTTTACTTCAGAGACATCCTGGTTTACTATACACACATACAGGGTGTTAAAAAAAAAGATGATTTACACAACATACAGACCATGTAGATTGACATTATATACTGAAGCGCACTTAAACAATACTTGATGAAGAAAAGATGTCTTAAAGGGAGGTACTGCTAGGTAAATTACACAATAAATCTTACTTTTTGCTGCATATTCAAGTTATGTTAAAACTGCCTAGAATGCGTGAATGATTTAGTTTGTAAGTGATTTTTTTTCTTTCTATAAAAAAAAATAAGAGAGTACAAAAGAAGTCACTGTCATTCAAAATGGAGAAGTAGTACATATGTTTTAGGGAGTGAGCTGCACGAATAGACGTCACTGCTCTCCCCAAATCTAAAATTGATAGCATATTGAATCCATGGAATTTAAAATCAGTTGGGCTGATATACCTGCTACAGAGAGGAACATACACCCAGAGGTAACGAGATATCAATGATGTAGTCTTCTCAACCGGGAATATTCAGAGACTACTTTATGTAGGTGTTAATGACATGTTACCATGGTGTGATGTATGTTATAACAAATAAGCAGAAGAAAAAGATCTGAAAACTCAAGTTGATCCGGTATCTAGAACTGGAAAAAAAATGTTACTCATACTGCCCCACCAGTGAGTAGGCTGGGAGTGCACAAGAAGTTGTGAGTGGACACAGCCAGGACAGCTGACCCCAACTGACCAAAGGGATATTCCATACCATATGATGTCATGCTCAGCATATAAAACTGCGGGAATAAGGAAGGGGGAATAAGGAAGGGGGGGACATTCAGAGTGATGGCATTTGTCTTCCCAAGTAACCATTACATGTGATGGAGCCCCGCTTTCCTGGGGATGGCTGAACACCTGCCTGCTGATGGGAAGTGGGGAACGAATTCCTTGGTTTGCTTTGCTTGTGCACGCAGCTTTTGCTTTACCTATTAAACTGCCTTTACCTCAACCCACAAGTTTTCTCACTTTTTACCCTTCCGATTCTCTTCCCATCCCACCAGGGTGGGTAGTGAGAGAGCGTCTGTGTGGTTCTCAGCTGCCTACTGGGATTAAAACACAACACACTAGAAAAACACCCTATGCTCTCCCCTAACTCTGAGCTGGGTGAAGTGCATCCCTGGTGAAGATGAAAAATTCAGTTTCAATGGGATGTAGTGGATGACATGGAAGAAATGCCTAAGGCAAGCTGTAACTGCCAGAGGAACTTAACACCATGATGCCAGAAGCCCACATCAGATAGCGAAGGGGAACTACAGAAAAGATTTCCAAATGGGAAAGGGGAGGATCAAGATGCCCACGCTCTGCTATTTTTCATATGATTAACAGACATTAGTAAAGTCAGGTTAAGTCATAGAACTCCAAACAGAGACTGAATGAGAGGAGGAGGTGGCAAACAGCAAGAACAGTCAGTTCATTATAATGTGACAAAATATCGCAAGACCACATGAAAAAAAGAAGGGTGAGAAGCAGGGTAAGTAAAAAAGGATCCTGGAGTTAATGACATTCAAAAACCCCCATAACTAACTGAGCAATACTAAATAGATTCATTTGTTCACAGAATTACAAAAGTTCTCGTGTATTTATGCATGTAGTATTTTACCTGCAACTTTTCACAATTTATGAGTCTACCTTCAATGACTGCACACATAGTTTCGGCGTTAGACATAATGCATGAATACATCTGGCTTTTTCAAAAGTTTAGATCAGAAGTTTATAAAATTCTGATTTGTTTTCATTCTCTTTGGAAATTAGTTAGAATCAAGAAACTCACTAGTGATATAACACTGATTTTTGTTTTTTCATAAACTGATTCTAAATATTTTAAAAATAAACACATGGCTATTTATTTTTTATCCATATTTACAAGTTCTCAATTTTTTCAACAAAACAGCAGATCTCCAGAACACAGAAGCTGCTGGAATTCTAGATAGCCTTATTGATGCACCCAAATTACAATTTTTAACAGTTTTTAATTTTTTGTGGGCAAAATTAGGAAGTCCACATTAATACGTGTACAGCACACTTCTTTTTAGCCTTTTAATTTTTTTTTTTAATTTTAAATTGTGTGGTTTCTGCATGACTTGATACCAAATTAACTGTCAAAAAATCGAGTTTTTCACAGGAAGCAGATACTCCCCAAAATCTAGAACTTAGTACAAATGACATTCTTGTCAGTTTTTGCAACAGTGAACAATGCCCATGAAGTTCAGAACGCTCCAAGGCATATAACGCAATCTCAGTTTTTATATTATAAAGTGCCATTTTTATGTGCTGCAACATAGACCTCACTGTATTTCAGATACTTGGAATTAAAAAAAAACAAAACCAAAAAACACCACCACAGAGAACACCTCTTATATAGCCATAAACATATCTACAACATATAAATATACTTCTAAGAAACTATTAAGACATTAAAGAGGCATACAAATATAAAGCTTTTATACAAATATGCTGGAGATCCAGTGAAAAGGTGCATATATATTCACATCATGTCTAACTAAAAACTAGCCTGACTTCTATGGTTGTAGTTGGTAGTTGTATACGTCATGAGACATGCATGTGTGTGATTCTACGAAATGGCAGGAAAGCTATTTCCAATGTAAAATGATACATTAACTTTTGAGAATTATTACATTGCATTTCTGCACAATTTATACTCCCTTCTCAAATATGAGAATCAAAATTCTCTCTAAACCTCTAGAATATTGGGAACAGACCTATTCTGATATGCTGACAGAAACAAAACTCAAAACCTACATAGTTGCAGTTTCAGGGTTTTGTTTCAGAGGCAAGGCATTTTCTGCAACATTGATGGAATTCCCTCCTCATTTCAGGAACTGGAAAGCATATTCTGCACAGACAGAATAGAAATAGAAGAGTGTCTGTGATGGCAGGGTAATAGAAAATGGCCAAGGTATCTATGTAGCACTTTGCTTATTGAGAACCCATAGATAGACAAGTGACACACATAAGGAAACCAGATCCCCATGAGACTAAATTAAATCTAGCAGAAATTTGCAGGTTGGGTTTTGATCATGAACCTAGTAAGTCAAGAGGGAGCAGGGAAATAAAGAAGCATAGGCAAGCTTTGCCTGTTAGCAGTGAAATATTTGTATATATATATTTTATAGAAAATAGACAGGTCTGATGGTTCATCAGGAAGAGGTAATTTTCCACTTAAATGCATATGCATATTAACTTCTGTAGTACTGTGCAAATGAAAAAGGCAATCTATAAGAAACTTAAAGTAAGCATACTGAATGAGATTCAAAAGAGCCAATTCAGCATATATGGTATACATGACTGATCATAGAACGATAATGAATAACAATATCCCTTTGATGTTAATTAGTTGCACTTGATAAGGCAATGCTAAGTGGGTTTACAACAGTCAAGTGAGAAAAATCAAAGTCTCAATAAAGCTTTCAGATTGCTAAAACCAATAAGGATTTAAAAAAAAAAAAAAAGAAAAACAAAACAATAACACTACCAAGAAGTCCCTAATTCATTGGATTATCTAAACTCCATACTAACAGAAAAGACTTAAAAAAGCAGAAACAGAAATAATGGAGGTACAATTTTTCCAGAAATGTGGATGCATTTTAAAAGCAAAAAAACAATCAAAAAATAACCCCCCAAACCCAAACAACAAACACCACAACACAACCTGTAAGGCAGCAAAGAACAAATTTGTTGGCACTAAATTCAAACGATGGAGTCAACAGTAAATGCAACACAAATTAGATAAATTTTAACAAAATATAGATGTATGTACTCATGACTAGAGATTAGTAATATTAAAAAGGCAAATTAATGCACTTTTTCTTAGTTTGTGTCAAGATTTTTAGATCTGCTTCTCCCAGCTGAGCATATCTTTCTTATGACATAAGACAAGTGCACAAATTAGGTAAGGAGTAGCATTGGTTCCTCTCCTCCACTCAGCAAATTCTTCTGCATTAGAGTAAAAACTCTTCAGTGGTGGATTGAAGGACTTGTGAAAAGCTGTACAGCTGAACTTAATTGTATTTGTCAGCCACCTTATTTGAGAATTTCTTTTTCACATTTCTCAGAAATAGAAATTACTATCACATTTTGCTCCATCTTTCATGATATGGAGAAATACAGGCATTCATGCAAAATGATTTTACAGAGACCCACAGGAAGCAGTTTGGAAAATGGTGCTGTTAGTGTCATGGTTAGCGAGTATTTAAAATTCTGCCTAGATAAAAAAAAAACAAACCAAAAACCCAAACAACCCCACCCCCAAACTCAAAAAGTTGCAAATTAAGACTTCCAAGTTGATATGAAATGGCAGAATTTTTGTTGAAAATCACTTTGTTACGTTTAGTCTATATATTTGTTTTTTCTTTACATTCTAGGAAAAGTATTATGCAGTTGCACAGGCAAATGAGAAGTAATACATATATCAATAAAATATAGGCACTTTTTAAACTTTCACTTTTTCAACTTTGACTCAGTATAGTCATATATAAAAATTTATGTTAAGTATATTTTCTGAAAAAATAGGAGGTGGTGAGACTCTGCTTGCTTGATTGTTTTGGTACTCCCAAAAAATCTATGGTTTTTTTTTATTGTCTGAGTGAATATCCCTTTCTTTCCACCTGCCCCAGGACTCTTGCAGTAGGAACACAGACTGAATGATGCCAAACTTGTAAGTAACCATACAATATATTATTCTGTCCTTCCAATTCAAATTGAGACATCATGCTTGTTGCACACTATTAAAACTTCTCTGCACATAGTGCTATTAATTTATTTGATCATAGTCATTACTATGGTACCTGCGTGCTTCACAAATGCTGTGTTATTATTTTTCAAAAACCTTGTTAGTTAAGAGGTGTTGTTATTGCCACTACTAAATAATAAGGTGAGATAAAAAAGGATTGGGAGCAAAAATATCAGCTAATCTTGATTTTCTGCTTGGCATGAGTTCAAATTTTTCAGTAAATTTTACTATAAGATGCTGTCTGTTCAGACACAGCTCCCAGTGATTTCAGTTGCAAGTACTAAAAAAACCCACTTACCTTCACATGTGAAACTGCACACCCAGAATGCAAGGAAAACAAGTAGTTAATACTGTTATAAATGACTGGCTGGAACCACATGCTAACCTTGACACACTGAATGCATTTCAGCCTCTACTTCAGTTACCTACTTAATAATCTGAAATATTTTTGAAATATCACAAATTCATTGGCATATATGGGAAACGTTCATGCAACTAGAAATAATAATGGAGATTACCTGACATTAAAAAAGCCAGTGCATATTAAGCCTAAAATTTTACATTTGGTTAATGATATTGGTACCTAGCATGTTTCTTTGGTCAATTCCTTGTTAGGATGAATTTCTATCCTTTTCTCGTTCTCTCTTCTCCATTTATACACTAAACCCTGAATAGAGTTAATAGAACACATAGAAAAAGCTACAGCTGTAATATAAGCTTGCACAGATTTGCACTCACAAATCTAAGGAAGTGCCAAAAGCTTCTTGTATAAAAGTCATACAGCACAGCATCCTAAAGCAGCTATAAAACCTAAGTCTATTGACTTTCACGCCTTAGCTTGAGTAGACTACTATGTGTACCAGGAAGTCTAGCTTTTACTCTACTTAATAATAGGTAACAGTAAGAATAAACTCCTGTTAATATGCATTTTGAGAAATGAATGTGATAATGCTAAAAAAAAAATTAATAACAGTATTACTATTTGTATCTTTTATAATCCACATTGTGCTTCCCTAAATCTCAGCAGTGCATGAACAGATTTACCCAGGGGATGCTTATGGTCTAGTAACTCACCATTCAATTAGTAAACTTGCTCTCTGCTCTTGGATCTTGTTCCTTTACTGTTTGTGCACAGTCATGGCCAGCCAGATATCAAAGTGTTCAAAACTGAGTATTCCTGCTTTCATATGAGACTTAAAAATCCTGAATCCATTTGAAATTCAGGATTTCATTCACACTTGAACACTTTTTCCTGAGGACAGGCAAAGTAGGGGACTCTGCTGACTTACCCCTAACATTTGATGTTCTTGGAAAACACCTTGCTGCTGCAGCTTTCCTGCCTTAGCAATTCTATGGGATATCACAACTAAGTGTTACTAGTATAGGAAGGGAAATACACACATTTAGAAATTCAAAAGCAATGTAAGCACAAAGGAATAAAACCATTCCATAAGTATTCCAACTATTGGAACACCAAAATATTTTAGTGAAGGAGCTCAAAAAAAACCCCCAACCCTACTAAACCACACTTTCAACCTTGATATTCTAGAAAATGTCTTAAATTTGGTTAATTTCATAAATATATTAGGTCATAAAACAAGTTAAAATGATCTTAAATATCAAGTAAAAATTAAACTTAGGATAGAAAAAGCCCACATTCCTACTGGGTTTAAATTTCTGATAGCTCATCATATCTGCAGTGATTACGTTTGTGGCATTAGGTTGATCAAAAAAATAGAAAAGCAATCTTACACATTTCCTATTCAAAAAAATAGAAAAAGAAATAGGAAAAAAAAGGGATCATGCTTTGATTTAGGTTCTTATCATGATAGCCTTAACTTCATTGCTATGTAAGAAGATGGAGGAAATGATTTATTGTTGACTGTCATTCTTTCTGGAGATGAATAATCTTCTTCCTCAGTATTAAAGTGGCTTTCGGGCAAATCAATCAACCATAGATCATGTCATAAGACTGTCTTCTGATGTTAATAAAGCATTCGGTAATAAGGAGCTTTATGTGTTGTATTTATAGACACAGAAATACTATAATATGCTGTTTAAAAAGGGACAATCTTGCCTTTGATATTGTTTTAAAATAAGGTTTCACACACACACAGAGCTATAAGTTTCTTAATTCTCCAACATACACCAAGCACAGGAGAGCAACAGTTTGCTAAAACGCTTTCTCAGATAAAGGGATCAAGTTAAGATGACAATAGAGAACTTAAGGTGCAGACTCTGTGAGTAATGGACATTGTGTAAATTAAGGTATTTCACTTTGAAAAGTAGCAGTCCTGTATATCCTAATGTTCCTACATAACTGAAAGACCACCTTTTAGATTTAAAGGAAAAAAAGAGAGGTATTAACGTGAAACAGCATATATAGTTAAGCCTTGCTTTAAAACTGCTTCTTCTTCCATTGTATACATCATAATGTGACAACATAATGAAATGTCAGAACTGAAGAACACAAAACATTACCTAGTCTAACTTCAGCACAAGCATAGGGTAATTTTCAGGTCAGGTATTCACAGAAGTGGGTAATTTAAATTATCTATGAATTCTTTCACGTTACTGAAAATTCATTACCTCCATATCTCAAATAATAAGGAAAAATGACATTTACTGCAGAATTTAAATATTTAGAAGAATGACTGAATAATGACTTGCGTGGCCATCAAATTCAGTTTTGTAATTGAACAACGAAAGAATAAGAACTACGTCAAGAGGCTTCTGGGAAATAGAGAAAAAATTCACTTTCTAAAACCTAAAATTTTGACATAAATTATTTGCATGTATGTGTCCAATGTTTAGCCCTGCAAGCTGATCTCTGTTGATCTTAATTGTTTGGACATGACATTCTATTATCAGTTCTTGAGTAGAGGTTGGCTACTAAGGAATAGCTGCAAGTATTAAAAAGAATGATTCATCAGAACTTCCTAAGTGGCTGTCATGATCATGTCTGTTTAATATTTGCAGTGGTATGGATATTGGGTAGAGCTTTATAGATTGTGCAATGAAAGCATAGACATATTTCCCTTATTGAACACAGACTTTCCCTGTAGGAGTGAAAAATCCAGAGCTAGACAGACTGACACCACAAGGAGAGATGGATAAAGCACAGTTAAAGAAGTGACCTTGTTAGGAAGCTCCTTGTAGTAGTACAAAAAATGAATTTTAAATCTCATGTGGTGGAAAATCAGATACTTAAAGGATTCAAAAAATATTTGCAGGGACAGTGAAGTGGGCAAATAAAGTGATCTGAGGAGCTGTGGTTTTTATACTCGTAAGAAAGCAATTTCATTGTTGGTAGCTCAAAGCTTAAGAGACTGCAGTAAAAAATAAAAGGAAGATATGATGGACTGTAACAATTTGGTTGGATTTGGAACAGTTATGGAGAAAGGAGCCATATCACATTTAATCTGGTGTGCTGCAATTAATATGAGGGGAAAGGGTTAAAGACTTTAAATTTGCTTGCCTAAGATAAGTAATTCCTTGAATCCTTAGCAATTACTAACGAAGACCCAAGATTTTGAATTGATGAGAATGTGAACTACTTTTAACAGCACCTAAGGTGTTAATTTCTGAAGAATATAAAGTAGACATTCCTACAGTAATTTTTTCCTAGCTGAAACAAAAAGTGAAGACATCATTCAGCCCAACTTCTAAGGGTTCTTTAGAACTGGTGATGTGAGAATACTATGGCAGCACCACCAGGCCTCCAAACATTTGAGTTTAATTTTACTTTGAAGCTCTGTTGCACTGTTTTGCCTTCTCTGCAAAACCTTACTTGGCTAAAAACTTCATTGCAATAATTTCATTGTAATAAATGCTTTATTTTTTTATTAATCTTCACTATTTTGTTTTCCATGTTCATTCTAGAGATCATAGTGGGATAGGATTTAGTAGCTTCATATGTGTGAATTTAGGTTGAAGAAGCCAGTTAGATTAGTTATCTGGTTATACTGCTGAGTTATTTGCTATCCTGATGGCACTGAATTAGATTGCTAAAGTACAACCTTTACAATCTGTCACTTTTCCAGATCTTTTAAGTGCCGTTGATATCATCCTAGAAATTTCAATCACTAGAGTAGGAATAGCTTTGGAAATTATTGATGTCTATAATAAGGTAATATGTCACAGCAACAATGTCATTTTTGTATGGATTCCAGCCTGTGTAGATATTAAAGGAAATGAAACGGGAGATAAAGCAGTCAAAAAAGCTTTGCAAAATAATTCAGAAGTCATTGAGAAAAGAGAATTTGGTCAGTCAACAAACGAAAAGGCAAAGCCAAACAACTAATTCTGGCAGCTGAAGGTTAAAGAAGGGTAAGTTAATTTACAATAGAAGAATATTCTGCTTCTGTGCCCAGCTACTAAAACCCACAGAAATGGCAATAAAATAACACCCAAGAACCAGAGGGTGTTTCTTCCTACGTACTGTAAGGCAGACTAATTACACCTGTATGCTAAAATGCTTTTTCTTAGATGCGAGTCCCTTTCATATTCCTTTCCTACAATTAACATTCTCATCCAATACTGCTTCAGTGTAAACTTATTACAACAGTCAAAATATTGTTCAGCAGTCTACAAGATTTTATATGCAATTTAAGAAACCTAATCTTTGTAGATGTGGACATGTTCTTGTATTTGAATAATTGGTATTAAATGCAAATACAGAAGATCCAAGAAGAATGAAAAATCATAGTACCTTACAGCTTGCAACTACTGGAGCTAAAACTATTAATTCATATTTCTATTTTTTTTTCAACTAAAGTATAAGTAAAATATTAATACTACATAGTTTGCAATATATGTTTTCTTTAATGACACTATTATTGAATTTTACTTTGAGTTACTGAGAACCCAGTAAATAAGAGGGTGGCCAAAGCACTCCCAACACAATGTTTAGGGGAAAGAACATCACCACTAAAATAGACATCAGAGCTGACCATTCTCACTGAATGTCATACTTCAATTATAAAGTGTATCCCCAGCCTTATACTGGGGAACACTCCCCAGTGAGAAAGAGTATTTTTAAAGACACTATGATCAAGAACTAATTCCTTTACTTATCTGAACAGTTGCTTAAGCTAGGGAAAAAAAAAAATTAAAAAAATCCTAAAGGCAGGGAAACAATATACATTGTGTATAGTTGAAACAAAATCCATCAATATACTATTGTAAGTCAATAGGTAGATATTTACCTCCAGTAACAAATTATACATGCAGTATGAAATCTATAAAATTGTATTTTTATGTATACACAGCATGAGGCACCTTTACGTGTGTGTATATGTAAGATGTACATGTTGTACATCAAAGAGCAGTATGTTCTCAAAGACGTAGCTAAGTCTTGTATATCATGTATACTATGAAGTATGCAGTAACGTAGTAATACTGGATGATCTGTTACATGTAGAATCACATGATGTAGAGTCACATTTCCACAGAATGCGTCAATGATATTTTTACTCCAATAGTATACATATGCATGTCCAATATAGTAATAATTATAGAAAACAAGAAATAACAGAAACTGCATTGATAACCATACACTTCTTTCCCTTTCCATTCTCATTTAGTATTATTATTTACCTTTATAAGATAGTTAAAAGCAAGACATTAAGCTCAGCTACAGGCATCTTGGGTAATGTTGCAGTAATAGCCAGAAAAATTGAACATCACTATCTAAAGATACACTCCCAAATTAATCCTCTGACACTTAATGAAAATCAATATGCAAAGACACATACAGGAACCTAAATTTAGGTGCAATGTAGATTTTTTGAAGAGACTATTGATGTAATTTTTCAGCATCTCCCTTTTTGTATGGCCACCCTGAGATATCTTCATTCGGCTTGGTTTCGTAGAAACTCTGAATTGCTGAGCACCCATCATTGAAGGCTACTGTCCTTTCTGGTTTTGGTGGCATACATATATGATAGGAGCACCACATTCCTATCTGAAAGGGACCCACTACTTCATCGAGTCTTTAGGAGATTGGGTCATGATCAGAGCATGGCCCCCTTTACTGTCCAAGGAACAGTGTATTTAAGGAAGAGAGACTGTATTTAGAACCAATACCATCAACAGATATGTGGTATGTAAAAAGCTTTATTTTATTTTTAAAATCATGTACTGGGAGCTGACATCTATCCATGCCAACGCATGACTTTCAATGCCCTTATACCAACACCAAAGACCTTCCATCATGGAAATCTTAATAAACATTTGACCATCAGATATGGCCTCTTTTCTTCCCTCTACCATGATCGTGGCAGGCATTTCTTACCTGTGTGTTTGCAGAGTGCTGCTTGTCTGGCTGCAAAGAAGCCGAAAATACCTCTCTCCCCTTTGCAGGTCTCATGTAGAGGTACTTACAGATTCTGCCAAAACAAACAGCAATGGGAACTATGGTGCTCCAATTTGTGTGGACTACCAGGGAGAATTCTGAACTTCATAATGCAGACAAGACCTAATACAGCATGAAAGCTCTGTTTTCAGGAAATGGGAGGCTTTGTCTCGAGGCAGGACAGTGCCTTCTTTCTGCCTGTGGACAGGACCAGCAGCAGTTCCTGGACAGCAGTCTCTCTTGTGGAACATGATCTGCTGCCAGTTCACCATGCATTCAACGCTCGGGAAAACCCTCACCATTATTTCAGCATATGTCTCTACTGCTCTGAAATACAGTTTACCTTTCAAGAAGGGAATGAAAACTGATGACAGTGCTGATCTATATTTAAGCCTGAAGAACTCTCCCCCACCTTTTGCAGCGGAAACACGAGTCAGTGCAAACCCGACAAGTCATGGCAGTATAACAGAGCCTGAGGTGCTCACACTAACAACCTCCCAATCAAAACCTTTCAAAATACCTGACATACACAATTTCATATACACAAGAGCAGGAAGGAGAGATCGATTAGCAAAAGTAGAAAAATCCTTATGACTTATAAAATCTGGAGATGGAGAGTATGGTACTGTGTAAATCATCTTTTTAGAAGTCGGTATATGTCTTAACAGGAGTTCAAACATTAAAAAGAATAGAAAAAAAAGGAAAAAGTAAAATAAAAGGGAAAAAGAAAGGGAAAACTTGAAAATATTTTACTACCCTCTAGTGGCTGAATGTGAGATGGACAAGAACAGAAAAATTTAAGGTGTGTACATGTATTTCTTCAGCTATCAAGAAGAATTTTTTTAAAAGCCTTTATTTTGTATCTTGCTGAATCATACTAGGTAGTATAAGACACAATATGAGGACAAAACTCACTGATTTAATTCTTACAGCTACTAGTGTAGAATGCTCCTTACCATGAGCTTGATCTTCTTAAGAAAATTTGTTTGAGATATCATTAAACAATGGGGTTATTGAAGATATTTCAAATATTTCATTTAATATTAATCAATGAAACCAACCAAAACTTTTAAACCCCATTTTATACCTAACTGAACACAATCTTTATATCTTGCTTAAGGAGCAACACAAAGTTCAGTCAAGATCATTTTGTATCGGTTTTACACATTCCACTGATTTCAAATCTCCCTAAAATATTTCAGAGCTTAGAAAATGAAATTATGTTTAAGATTAGAAAATACATATACATATATGTCTATGTACTTGTTCTGTGTTTTGACATACATATAGGAACCTCACTGCAAATCTTTCTTTCCCATCCCTAGTTCAGGCAATGGAATCCTAGCACGTCCACTAGGATATCAAATTTTAGCATGATCTTGAGATATTTAATCAGGGGTTTTTTGGTATGGTGGTTATTTTTTTGTTTGTTTGTTTGGGGTTTTTTTTAACAGGTGGATAAATGGGATCCTCAAAAATATCGTTTGATCTAGCATGAAAGGCTGAAAACAGTGGGCTACGCTGATGTAAATTAACTGAACCAGTATACCCAACACCAAAGCATCTCCATCTGCACCAACTTTGTGTCCTCATGCCAATGCTCAGTCAGAAGGTTCCAGGGAAAGGTCTTCTAAATTGTTAATAATTGAAATACAGGCTGACCTTAGCAAATACTTTCCATAAATCACTGATACCACACTAATTTTTAGCTGACCTTTTACAATTTTTTATGTGGCCCCTCCAACAATTAAAATTCATCCATACTAATTCTTCAACAGATCTAGGTCACTGGTAGGTAGCCATTCAGATAGTGAATTTGCATCAGATTGTTTTGGGTCTTGTCTGAAAGTTAGAGATATCTTTAAATGCTTAATCAAGTAGAAGCAATATAAAACAACATATTACATCCCTCCCAGCATTCCTAAATCCACTAATTCTTCACTAGAATAGTGGATGCTGAGATACTGTGAAACATGAGGAAAACACCCAGCAGTACGGATCTCAAAAAACACAGTAGTGTGCTGCACAAACATCTGTGTGGCTCTGCTGGAAGGTGACCTAAAGCTCAAAAGGTTGACTCCTGCAGAGCCAGGTCAGATGTCTGAAAAATCAACAGGTGAAGCCAGTGAAGCTCTCCAGAGTGCTAAATAGCACAGTACAGACTGAATGGTCTTTGTGATGCTATTGCAGCTTAGTATAGGGCCCGAGAGAAAAAGTCTGGCTAGAACTGAGCTGCATTGGTGCTACTGGCATCCAGAAATACAGATGACACATGGATATTTGAGATAGTCTTGCATAGAACCTGTTTGCCCTGCAGAGTTTATTAATTTGTCATTCAGCTGTGCAAAAACATCTATATCACTTTCAACCCAGGCTGTGAAATGGCCAAGAAAACAAGTCTTCACTTCTCTGGGAAAAACCATACTTTCTTTCCTCAAAATGCTCCAATGCCCCTGCTTCAGGGGATATTCCACTATCGCTCTCCTTCTGTTGAGACATATGACTACAAACCTGCTCTTCTCACAAACAGATAAATGTTTCCTCTCAATCACAGTAAACTATGTCTGTCAGCTGCTCTTTTCCTCACAGTAATTCATTGTATATTTTGTATTGAATTGTATTTTTTGCATGAAATTTTCTTGCCTTATTTAAAGTGGAAAAAAACTCAAAGAAAACAAGCCACTGAAAAACCCAAGGAAAATCACTGAGCTATTTGATTGCTATAGTCTCTTGTTTCTGTTAGTAGCTGCATTTTTACAAATAGCTGAATACCTGTACTGAGGAGCGCATCAGCTTTGAGGGCATACCTGTAAATAGTTGACAAAGTCAGTTCTTCTGAGCCTGAAATCGTCTCTAAAGCTCTCTGGACTTGGCCACTCTGGAAAACAAAGGACAATTTCTCATTTTGCGTCTTTGTTATTATCTGCTGTTCCTCCAACAGCTCCTGAACTTCTGTGGCTGGGCCACTGCTCACTCAGAAGTATCCTTCTGTCATTCATGACCACCACGTTTCCTCACTTACAAACTATTGACAACTGATTCACTTCATCACCACTCTCATCACTTACAGTGGTACCACCTCTGTTGTTTCTGCTTCAAAAATATAAAAGACTTCTCTAATGATAGATTTATGTCATACTTCCTTACCTTGTTGCTGTGCTCCCACCCTCCCTTTTTGTAAATTTCTGTCTCTAACAGAAAATTGCCTTTCAAGGAAATTCAAACGGGTATAATACGTGCCTTGGCAAAAAGATATTAGGGAACGTAAAGAGTGTGTACCTTGAATCAACTGCCAATACAACTACAGAACGTTGTACTAATTAGCTACCTGCAGTCTTTAATTTGTTCAAGTCCCTAAAAATTTCCCATTGTTCATATTATATGCAGTGTTAACAGAAAGTTTGTCTTTTTGAGCAGTTTCTGAACCAATTATACATATGAATTGGTCTGAACTTTTAAATTGAAATTTACTTTTTGGGGGATCCCACCTTCTATAGAACATTAACTAAAGAGCAGCAATTGCTGAAGTTCCTTTATGAAATCCCATGCATTACTGTAATCTGATAATATCACACACAGTATTCCAATACAAGCAAATATCTGTATGTTTTCAGATACTTCTTTTACATCTTCAGCTATTTGTAAAATGCAGCTACTAACAGAAATGAGAGACCACAGTAAGCTTCGGATCTCAAAAGTAACTGAGCCTTAGGAATCTTATTCTTACTGTAGTGTATACAACAGATACAACTTTGATTCTCTACAAACAATTTTTCTGCCACATTTTTTCTGATCTATTTGTCCTTGTGGAAGTGACAACTATCAATTCCACCTGGCTAATATAGATGTGCTTGAGGAAAACAAAAATGTCACTACTTTCAATTACAGGAGCAGAAGATAAACGTCAACTCATTATAGATTACTTAAAGCTTGAGTCTAAACTTACTATGAATTACTTTCTAAATCTAAATGCCAATATTATACTTAGGTTTATTGATTTAAACGTATAAACCTATTTACCTTTCTGGGTCAGAGTTTGCTTTTCTTTTGTAAGTAACTGGTTACTACGGTAAGGATAAGAGTAATGGTTTTGGATAATAGAAGGAGTTTGCCTCAAGCATCCAGCTTCATTAGTAGGTGACAAAAGCCTGTTTTTTTTTTCAGTTTTTGTGGCATGCAATGCATATGGCACTTCAATGCATACCAGGCCATTTTTATACTTTACATAATGCTCGAGTCTGAAATTAGATGCTAAAACTCCAATTCAAAACAGCATTTTGACATGTACAAACAGTAAAGGGACTTAAGAATACACTTGAAGCTAAACAAGTTCTTCATTGTATTGGGGCTTCAGAGAGGCCCTCTCTAAATTCAGTTAATTGGACAAAAGTCATTGCATCAAAGGCAAACGCACACAATGGAGTTCACATTTCTTAGTCACTCTTTGCCATTCCTTATGTAATTACCTTTTTTGCAAATTCTAATGAGAATCCTGTCTCTAAAAAGAGAGTTTCTGTCTCCCCTCCCCCTTCTGATGCCCCTGCTACATAATCTTGGCTACAGAAATGATGATAGCAAAGGGCCTAACAATTCCTTTAAAATTTCAGAGATTTTTCTCAGAAACCCGGGAAAACTAAATTACTTTCCTGAAGGCCCACAGACAAAGCTCATTACTAAAAACCAGCACTAGCAAAATTTTAAATGATAAAAACTTTAGCAGCAGGCAGAAGGATAAGAGAATAAACTTGAGGAAACCAACAATTAACGAATATCTTCTAAGTAAGACCGATACTCACCAGCAAGCCTCCTTCCCGGAGCCGTCTGTACCCGACGGAACCCCGCCATGCTCTGGAGCACAAGCAGATCCGAGCCAGCCCCCAGCTGAAGCGCTGAGCCCACGCCTGCGCCTCAGCCCAACGGCTGCTCCGAGCTGCCCTGACACCTGCCAGAGCCAAAGGAGAGACACCCTCACAGCTGCTGGTGGGATTACACATAACATGCTTCACAGCTGCCGGCAGGAAAGCTTGAGGAGCCTTTATCAGGGTAATATTGGGTACAGGTGCGGCCTCTGTGAGGGGAGGTCGAGGCTGCCCCGAGCCGGCTGCCGCCGGTTCCAGCCGGTTCCAGCCGAGGCCACAGCTGAGCCAGTCAGTGGAGTCGGCGCTGCCTCGGGGAAAGCGTTCCCTGAGGAAGGGCAAAAGGCTGCCGGGAGCGAGGGGAACGCCGTGAGGAACGGCCCTGGGAACAGCAAGAGGAACGGCCCTGGGAACAGCGAGGCCGGGGGAGCGGGAGGGAAGGAGGTGCTCCAGGCCCGGAGCAGAGATTGCCCTGCAGCCTGTGGAGAGACCACGGGGCAGCAGATACCTCCGCTGTAGCCCAGAGAGGACCCCATGTCAGAGCAGATGGATATTTCCTCACAGGAACTCTGGTGCAGGGGAAAGGTGTGAGGAGAAAGGAGCAGCAGAGAGGAACTGCTATGGACTGACTGCAACCCCCCCCATTCCCGCTGCACTGCTTGGAGGGTGGGGGGAAGGTAGAAGGGTTGGAAATGAAGGAGTGGAGCTGAACCTGGGAAAAATCGTGTGTATGTGTGAGAGGAAGGTGTTGTTCTACATTGTCTTTGTTTCACACTAAGCAATTCTATTTTAATTGGTGAAAAATTAAATTAATTTTCCCCAAGTCAAGTCTGGTTTGCCCATGATGACCTGTTGGTAAGCAATGTCCCTGTCTTTAAGTCGATCCACAAGCTTTTTCATCATATTTTCTCCCCCTGTCCTGTTGAGAAGGGGGAATGAGAGAGCAGCTGGGTTGTGTCTGGCAGTCAGTCAAGTCAAACCACCACACCCAGCTAGGCTTCACTCCAAGACTTCAGGGTAACCCTTGTAAGCATTGCTCTCCCTCTAGCCCTTCTGCACATGGGTGTCAGCAGAGAATTCATTTGCTGATGCATATCTCCATCTGCATTCTTCGGATGCTCCAAAATGCCTACCTTCTTCAATAACAAGTGGTAATACTCAGTTTCCTACTTCATATCAAGCCTAAGATTCATGCTTTCATCCCTAGAGCAACCCATTTATAAGGGAAGGGGTAGATGATAAAAAGCATAAAACAGAGGGCTGCTATTTTTCCCCTACCTTGCCTGCTTCCTATTCCCATAAATACCCTTGGCAAAGAGGGATGAGAAATTCATTTTCATCCCTGTAGCACTTGCTACCACATGCTGGAGGAGATGCTCTGTCAGGCAGGTGTCTGGCAAAATCTACTGTATTTACCTATTTTCATTAGTCTTTGTTCTCCTTTTTGCTAGAAACACCAAATGATGAGGAAAGCACCATATATTTGGAGAAGTACTCTAACATTCCAGGTATTTTAGTTTAGCCAACGTTTCCCCCAAAGGGCAGCACTACCCAGTATAACTGAACAGTGCTGAGGAATCTATGCACACACTGCCTTGCTGAATGTCTCAAAGGAACATTTTAATGAGTGTAAACCACTTTCCGTGATCCAGCTCTAAATGTAAACTCATAGGAGACTTAACAGAATGGCATTCAGCTTCTGCTGTGCAATCAATTGCTGCTTCCTTCTGATATGTTCCTGCCCTCCTACTAAATTCAAGTACAAACACTTCAAACAGTGGGAACCGAATACTTATGATGGAGATTAAACAAAGAGAGATCGGCACTTTCCTTCTGGAAGTTCTGAGGCAAAGTAGGTTTTGTTTCCCAAATGCTACGGTGTTTTGGTTTTCTTTTCCAATCAGGAAGAAAATTATAGTCTACAAGTAGTAATTAAAGTTTACACTAGATGTCTACTCTGATTTATTTTTGACGATTACATTTACAACTGACTTCAAAGCATCTCTCCTGATTGAAATCGTAACCAACCAAACAGTGAGCAGTAAAAATGCTATGTTTTGGTTCCTATTACATATTTATGATACCAAATATAATGAGTAATAAGTGGACATTATCCATGCAAAATGATATCTTGAAACATATGGTCTACAGTAACCAGCAGATTATTTTCCATGCTATTGTGAAGTATTTCTAGGTTGGGATGAAGAATCCTCTTTTGCTGTCAAGGTAAAAAGTCTGGAAATAACAAAACACTGACCAGTGATCTAAACAGCTGAGATAACAGCACATACTGATGAGTATAATGGTAATTCCATCCAACCTGAACCTCCTTTTGACCTTTGGTTTTATAGGAAAGATAGAACAGAAACATATAGAAGTGATGGTTTTCACTCAGCAGAAAACTGCTGGAGTTCAGGGCGGGGTGGAAGGTGGGGTTCTGGATCTTCATGCACTCTGGCAGGTTGTTTACTCTATGCAATAATGACTAGATAACAGAATCATCCAAACCACTCAAAGAACTCCTGTGATCTACTGTTGAGTTAATCTGTTTTTGCTTTCACCCTTCTTGCAGTGTGAAGAGCTAACAAGCTGATTTAAATTTGGTGCTCTACAGCCAGCATTTTTATAGAAATAGAATGGGAAAACATCTGACAGCATAAAACAACTGTGGTGCTACCTGTAAGCACACAAAACAGTCTGGTAAAGAGCACAGATGCTGAGATGTTTTATAGCCTATTTCAAGTTCTTGGCTTTGTACATGCTAATCTGGATTGGAGTCAATAATAATTGGGACAATAAGGTCCGGAAGAATAAAGGACAAACCTACAATACAGTATGCTATATCTAAAAAAATCCCCTTTTGATAAAAGAATCTTTTTATGAGTGGGGTTTTGGTCAACAGTCACCTAGGATGGGGAGAAAAATGACTGCACCAGAGTTGTGTAAAGTGACTGCACACTTTGATCCTTGGGTCAGGATCCTCACAGATCTGGAAAACAAAAATGACAACGAGAAAGAAAACCTATCAATAGTCACATGCACTCTCGCTTTCTACATATTTCAGTCAATCTGCAAAAGAGAGAGAATCAAAGGAAAAGCATACAGAAATCTTTCAAAACTTTTCAACCAGAATGGCATCTGATAGAGATTCCTGACCCTGTTTTTTAGCAAGATCTGTGACACTTTCATTTGGCCCTGGGAACAAACAAACTTATTGTCAACTAGCTCTATTTGTGGGACCTGTGGGAGCTGTCTGCTCACATGGACAAGGATTCCTGTTGAAACTGCTCACAAGAGTTGGAAGAGATGAGTATGTGATTTTATTAGAAGTGGGCTTCACTGGTGACATTCTACACTCACAGCCTTGTTGCTTCTCAGCAGGATAGAATGAACTTGCTTTCCCTTATTAGTTTAGTATTACATGATGGTGGAAAAGTCTGTGATCATCTCTACGTGGTTACTCAGGAGAATCTCAACATACACTGTGGATATAACAAAGTCTGAACATCCTGATGTGAAGGAACCACTACTCAAAAAACCTCTGACCTGAGCCAATTGCTTGTCTGAAGAGACTCCCAAGCTCTGATGAATGTGTTCACTGTGAGTATTCTCATCAGTGGAGGAGGATATAATTGTATATATCTGACACACTCCTGATACTCTTCATCAAATCTCCAAAGAAAAGAGTGATAGTTGGGGACAGATCATTTGCTGAGAAAGTGGCAGTCATTCTGACAGTAAACTGTATAAAGCCACAGCTGCAGGACCCAGAGATGAAGCCAGGCATTAGGTGTCATGAATACACACAGCTCCATATGCTCCATCAGAGACTGGCAGGTTTATAACATAATGGGCTGTCATGTTGAATGGAAGGTGATTAGAGGACCTGTTTAGAGGAAGATAAGTCTTTACAGAAGCATAGTGTATGATTGTCCCAATCAACTCTGTGGACTGAGCCAGAACAGGATATAATTTTTTTAGAACTGTAGCACTTTTATTACTGGCTGAAAATGTATCAGTAACAGCAATTAAGGCTTAATTTGCTGAGCTAAATTAAAAAAAAAAATCTTTTTTTAACTTGAATACTTATCATATGCAATATGAAATTGCTATGTGATTCATTCAAAATTCCATAACCCTATTTTTCAATAAAAGTAATTCTTCAAAGGCAAGAGTTTCCATTAAAAGGAGTTGCACTCAAATTCTTAGTAGTAGTGGGAAACTACAAAACAGAGAAGTCAACAGAAATTCTTACATTATTAAAGTATTATCTATCTAATTATCTATGCTTTTCAAGCATTGTTATAGGCATTTCACTGCTTTTTACAGAAATTCTGATCGAAACCACCTAAAACGGAACCTACATCTTCAAAATCCCAGGCCAGTGCTCATATTCGTATTTAGAACAGTCCTCTCATGTTCATTAAAAATATAAATAATATTGATAAACATTAAAATTTCACATGTTACTCTTCTAAATCTCTTTGACAGATTTATAGACAATCTAACTCATAAATGGAATTAGTCTCTAAATAAAGTCAGGGACATTATTTCAATCAGGTAAATTTTTTTATCTTAGCATTTTGCTTCCAATACAGTTTTTTTTTTTTTAAATGGCCAAAAAAGCATAAGTACTTAAAAGAGAGACATTATCCTCCTTATAATTTTCTTCAAATATAGTTATATTATACTGTATTTTAATTATCATTAAAATATAATGAGAAAAAACAATCTTTTTCTTGCAAATGTCTTTGTAAAACTCATTTCTAAAATCATGTGAAGACAGCTGCATTCACTATGTAATGAATATTTGTCTGCATCATTATGAAAATGCTCTGTATTACTAATGGTGCACTTACATTTCAAACACCCCCCCCCCCCCAACCTGTGCAGTGAATTATGAAATGATCCAGCAGAGGGACCCCTTCAGTTAAAAATTAAAAATCATCCATGAATCAACCCCTGAATCAGAACCCACAAGGGTTTTATTTAGACACACAGTCCCAGATAGTGCCTAAATTAGTAAGATCACACAAAGCGTAGCAATAGTTCTGATACAAGACTGAGAGGTTTAAAACATAATAATAAATTCTTTCTTTGTGTTCATACATTTCCAAGAAAAAGATGTACAAGGTTACTTTGCTATGTGATATTTTAAGAACACCCTTCAATTACATGTTATTTGGGCTGACTGGTACCACTGTCCCCAAGTTGCTAAATAACACTCTGTCAGTATTAGACGTAAGAAAATTAGCTAGACAAATTTTATGTTGTTACCTGACAGTAAAATAGGAAACAGTGCTACGGCCGGAACAGAAATTAACATCAAAAAGTGTCTCTTCCTTATTTAATCTATTGCCTTCATTAGAACTAAACAGGATGTCCATTGGAATTTGACCATATGAAAGCAATCTCAAAATGAAGTAGCACAGCAGAAACATCTGAATTCATAAAGCATCCTGTAATGTTGGAATTGAAGCATGTTGATGACTGGTACTGAAATACATATATTTAGAAAGTACAGTTCTGAAGCAAACACTTCCTAAATATATCTTTAATCTGAGGGGAAATTTTATCAGGGAATGTGTCTTTTGCAATAGTTGCCATGGCAGCTTACCCAGTCATACCATTGTAGAAAAGCTTAATTTTTCACATTACAGGAACTTGGTATTTTATAACTTTCTGCTTTTTATTCTTAGATTCTGTGAACTCCCAGAATATTATTTCTGTCTATTCATAAGTAGTAAAACCCTTATTCACACTGCAATCTGACAAAACCCCATACTTCTAGAACATTTATTCTAAAAAAAAAAAATTGTAAGCTATGAAATTTTGCTAATGCAAATTCAGAAAAGATAGTTTATTGTGCTGTCCATTTCACAGTGCTTTACAATGTTCTAAGATATTTATTACATTTAAAATGCTACTTTACAGCATGGGCCATAACATGGCTATGGTATTACACCAAGAATGAATAGTAAATCAGGTTCTACCTACTACGAATTTAACCAGGTTGTACTTCTTTGATATGTACTAATAACACTCAGATATGGTTTTCAGCCACAAAATAGCTGTGGGGAAAAGCACTTAGTTTTATAATCACTATTACCATTTCATAAATTAGGCTATTTACACATAAAAATGTAGTCTGGAATCTGTAAACCCCTTACCTTTAAGTGTATGCTTCCTTCATTAATAGACAAAATTCACAATCCAGCAACTTACTGTGATTAGACAAGAAACCGATCGCAGACTTATCTTTGAACCTATTTATTAATGATGGTACAAAAAGACCCATTTTTCTGAATGTAACAGTGATATTGTAATAATAGCAAGACACAAGCAAGCCATTTCCCTGCACACAACATAATACTTTCACTGTGCCCTTTGTCTAAAAATTCATCTCCTTCCTCATCAGGCTCTCTTGAAGCTTCCTTCTTTCTCACTGCAATTCTCACCCATTCCCTTATGTTATCTTAATTACTCAAGTCCTCCTTCAAACATTCTTGTACTTGCATGGCCTTACAGCATAAAGTGATTGTCAGGATGTCAACATGAAGTGATCATATTTTTTTCAATTCTCCATCAATTTTGATGGACATGTAAAAATTTACCTAGAGTTAAAAAAGTCATTTGGGGAAATAATTTTTTAATTAAGTATGCCAAGATGATGGAGAAGTTCATAAATGTATCAGAATAGCAACGTGGGAAATAACAGAAAACAGTTTGCAGAGAATTACTGTATGACAGGACAGTATTGATAATTTTTCATGATAAAATTTTCATTTAGTGTTTCAACAAAAGAGACAACTTAAACATTAAAAATAAATGCTCTTCTCTATTCAGAGGCTATCTTAATCTCTAATTTTCACATTCCTAATACTTTTTGGGTTCTCCTTTTCCCAGGCATTGCTAGAATGAAATGAAATCCAATTGTATCTACCAATACATACACAGGATTTTTTTTTTTCCCACATAAGCAATGTGATGATAACTATCACGCTCAAGACAGACAGCAGATGCTAATTTCTACCCAGTTGACACACGGTGAGTTTTTTATCACCACGTAGGGAAAGAATACAAGAACTTGTAAGTTAGTTTGAAAGCCTCATTAGATGACCTGAATTCGCTGGGCAGAAAGCATATGGTCAGCAAAACTAGAAAGAAATGAAAAGGTATGTGATTACTTTTCCTGTCTTCTCAAACCTGTCTATATGAGTCTATTTAAGTATTTCTACAGAGGTTTCTTACCTCATACGTATATATATATACAGGTAAGTAAGTAAATGTGAAGTTGAGGAACTCTAAACAGTATATATATCAGTATCTATGTAACTATATATGTATAACTATATATATTAGAATCTCCAGCCATTTTTCTAATTCTTGAAGTTTTACAGCACTTACATAGTAATAAGGGCTAACTTCTTAGCATCTTGGGATTACAGAAACTCCTCACTAGTCATTTAAAAATGCTACATTTCTGGAGTGCACAGTTAAAGAGAAAGGGAAGAAAACATAAATTCAGAACTATAGGTCTATAAAAATATTTCTCATTTTTTAAAGTTTATGGTCTGACTGCACTTCATTGCTGAACACTTCAGATTTGCAGTAGCAGTCAGCTCTACTGCATAGAAAATATATGCCACATCTCATTTACTAAAAACTGAACTCACAGTACATCAATGTGCTTGAAGACCATATCAAACACTGTAATTCCTGTAGCACAGGTATAACAAATTTACTTCCAAATGTACTTAAATATGGAATTTCTTCCTGTATATTATCTCTACTATAAAGCTGTCCTTGCTATAAAGCATTTATACCAGAACACTACTTTTATCTCTCATCAGCAGGTGGCTTCCTTTCTCCTATGTTAAAAGTTCAAGAACTTAGTCCTACAAGACACCAAGTATTTAAACAAATGGCCTTTATGAATGACTAAAATTTGCTTTAACTAGCAAATAAAAAATGTTAAAATAAATTACTAATACTGGGAAAAATCTGGGGTAGAGGAAGTACGAAATCTGAGTTTGTTTCTTAGAGAAGTCAGTTGTAATGTATTGTGTTCTCACAACCTGAGAATCTAAAATGCAGTTCCAGCTCCTTTTGTGTAGGTTATATAAAACACATTTAGCATATTGCTGTAAGATGGATAAACTATATTCAGGTAGATAGGCATCAGTACAGAATCAAGACACAAAGTAATTCCCCCAGCCTACTCAGTAAAGCTTTTGCAGGAATGATTTTGGATGTTGCATTTCAGGAGGAACATGGAGAGCACCTAGAGGACAGCAGTGAGTGATTCAGGTCTACAGTATCTCATAAGTGAGGAAAAAGCATGCAAAAAAAGACTGCAAGAATCTGGTTTACTCTAAGCTAAAAAAGAGATGATATCTTTAAGTCTCAAACACTTCCATGAAGAAAAAGGGAATAATCTACAAATACATAGGGGATGACCAATAACTAGTGGGCTTAAATTACAAGAACGGTTTATTTACCCCTTGAGAAAAAAATTTATTGTTAAAGACAGACAAAATTGTCATGCAAGAGACTGTGGAGTCTCCACTGGAAGAAGCTTTTTAGAACAAATCAGACATCGCCCATCAGTAATTACAGTATTTGATCCCTCCTTGGTGTTCAAGCTTGCTAACCATTCAAGGTGTCCTTTAATGATACTTTTTAAAATCAGTAAACAGCTCCTTTATGTAAACGAGACAAACATCACTGCATCCCCAGCTCAGTAAGAATTTAAAAGTATATATACAGTTGTGTTTGCGCAGCAAAACAAAAATTTTGTTTGTTTTCCAGATGTAATCTTTGTCATAACTTACCTTAGTTAATTATACATATCCAAAAGACTACAATAAGTAAACAGAAAGAAAGAAACATGGAAATAGGAGACCATGAACTCACCCAAGAGAACCAGGAAATGATAAATATTTAATTCTGTGCTTTCAAATCAAAATCATGAAATCCAATAGTCTGATGAGCTATCTATGGAAAGGATATTGATTATCTTTTTTTTTTTTTCCTCCTCCCCCCTTCTATTTTTCAGTTGTGGATATTTATATTTTATTACAATGTAGCTATAAGCTCCTATATAGCACCCTCTCATGTCTGCATATTAGATCTTTTATTGATTGGACTGGCAGCCCTGGTGATTGCTAGAAGCTTTCTTAGTAGTGAAATAAGCCAGAAGATAGTGACAACATCATCACATTATAGCAATGCTGCTTGCTATTTTCAGGATCAAAAGCATTCTGAAGACTGTAAAAAAAAAAAAAAAAAGCTAACTACTGGTACCACAGATAAAAAAAGACAGACAATTCACAAGATTAGACAATCATTTAGGGAACCAAAGATGAACAGTGGTGAACATGTAGCTGGTACGCTGTGAAGAAGAGGGAACGTGAGCACAGGAGCATCTTGGTTGTTTTTACTGGTAATATGTAAACAGCTGGCTATCTCCGAACTCAACATCCAAAAGAAATATGTCATCAAAAACATTACCCTCCCCCATATGGTGAACCACCAAAACAGAGAACTGTACTGTTCTTTTTTGTGGTGTTAATCTGTACTGATGTTAAAGTTTGTGCAGTATTATCTACACTACACCACTTTGAATCTAATGGCAAAAGATTTTTTGAAAGCTTAGCTGGAGAGATGAGCTTGCTATAAATTATTTTCAATGGTATTGCTTGACTTTTTTTTTTTTTTTATTTCAAGAGCATTTATTTTTCCCCAAAGCAATTTCAACTATTGCCTTACATAACTTTTATTTAATTTAAAATCAATAAAACAATGGGCACATACCCTTGGTATTCAAAAATGACATTTCTCCTTTGTTTTTACAGCACACAAACCAAAAAAAAAAATCAATACATTACCTTTCTACACTTGAATAAAAAGGGTAATAAAGCAGCAGGCTCAGAGTCCTATATGATATTGATTATGGAGTCTTTCAAGATAAATTACTAAGATTTAAAAATGATTCTTGGTAAACCAGCACTACAGTTTTTTTTACTAGTTGCCACAACAGTTTAGGGGAATATGTGCAGCAGAATATGAGCTAAAACACATTACACTAGGTGTAATTCTTTGTAAAACTTTTAAATGAAAAATGTACTCTTAGACCACACTTAAAAGCAAATATGGTTTATATTTTTTCTGTAGGGGAAAATGATGAAAGTTTCATGATAAAATTCATTGATGACAGTCCAATTCTTGTGCAATATATGGAGAATCATATCTAACAGCAGAGATTAGCATTCATCTGGAGTCAAATCATGGTTATTAGCAGAAAAGAAATTTAAGAAAAGAAAAAAAGTTATTCTGAAGGCATTACTTCTTTTTTAGAAAAAAAATAACTTTTCAAAATAGGCCTTTTTGGTTAATATTACAGCACAGTCAAGATCTATCTTAGTATTATTTATAAAGTATATTTGGAAACAAATTTAAGCTGACAACTTTGTATGCGTCAGCTTGAAGGGCAACCTTTTGTTTGTTGTCTTGAAAGGGTTGCTTTAACGGACTTTTAAATTTAAAGTTCATGCCAATATGAATGTAGCTCACTTACCAAGTTTATTTTCACAGTAAAACTCTAATGAATCATTAGCTGCCAGTGAAACATGCACATAAAAACCTAAATTTTAAGTGTTGTAAATGCAAAGTTATTAAACAATTTGTCTCAACGGACAATGAGCCTAAACAGAAAATGGTTTTAGCAGACTGGAAGTGGTGGCATATAGCTGAATATTATTCTGTAAAATAAATGAAAGCCATTATCAAACAACCTCACTATAATTCAACTTAATGTGTTCACCGGTCTCCTAAAATACTAATTGCCTACCAATATCGCAGCATAAAATATGTAACATTATACCATGTGCTTTATCTTGATTCTCAAAGGACATTCTTAGTTTACAAAAAAATAAGTCCAGCTGTAACTCTCAAGAATATTTATTTCTTAGCTTTGCAACTATCCTATAGGAAATCTTTCTATCATTTCAAGGAGACTTAAGATTCCTGGAGAAATTTGCTAAGATATTTAGTAATTTTACTTGAAAACTGGATTCTTCCATTTACATGGGGTAGTGTTGTACTTTGCACTAAATCCTATGGCTAAATAAAATTTTTCCTGGATAAATTACTGTTTAATGTCATGATGGCAAAACCTGGCCTACAGTTTTCATGCTAATTACTCTATAAACTTGGAGGTCAGGTAACTTTTCTTGCTATTTTCTCTGAGATTAGTGCTGCCAAATAATTTGGAGCACTTTATCATTTGATTCAAGGGCATCACTAACATCGACCTCAGGACTGATACCAGTGACTGATAGCAGTCAGAGAGATACCATGCTAGATGGCACCAAGGTTGGCGTGGTTATAACCTGAGCGTACAGCCTCTGACACATGTCAGGCTCAGGAAGTCAGATTCTCAGCAAGGTGCAGGGCTCCACACTTATCTGCAGGAAGCCAACAGAGCTCAGCACAATAGTTCTGACTTTATACCGATTCCTTCTCACAGCTTGATGGACACACTGTCATGGTTTAACCCCAGCCAGCAACTAAGCACCACGCAGCCACTCACTCACTTCCCCCCCACCCAGTGGGATGGGGGTAAAATCGGGAAAAGAAGTAAAACTCGTGGGTTGAGATAAGTATGGTTTAACAGAACAGAAAAGAAGAAACTAATAATGATAATGATAACACTAATAAAACGACAGCAGTAACAATAAAAGGATTGGAATATACAAATGATGCACAGTGCAATTGCTCACCACCCGCCAATCGACGCCCAGTTAGTCCCTGAGTGGCAATTCCCCCCACCCCTACTCCCCCCAGTTTATATACTGGGCATGACGTCACATGGTATGGAATACCCCTTTGGCCAGTGTGGGTCAGCTGCCCTGGCTGTGTCCCCTCCCAACTCCTTGTGCCCCTCCAGCCTTCTTGCTGGCTGAGCATGAGAAGCTGAAAGATCCTTGACTTAGTCTAAACACTCCTCAGCAACAACTGAAAACATCAGTGTGTTATCAACATTCCTCTCATACTGAACTCAAAAACACAGCACTCTACCGGCTACTAGGAAGACAATTAACTCTATCCCAGCTGAAACCAGGACACACACCAACTATGAGGAGTCTTTTTCCACTTTCAGACGAGTTGTGTGACCTTTTACAAGGCTCACCCATGCACACTAAGAGTGTCCATAAAAGGAGTAAGTAGCTATGCAATGAAATTTTCCACTTTAGCTAACTGCAAACTAACTCCCTCAGACACATATGTCATCATAATGTTCTGAACTGCAATGTAATGTGCAAATGCTTCTTTGACAGAAAGCTTCATGTTCTACCAAGATTTTAACATTTCTTCAAGGTTTTCTCTCAACAGTGTTCAATCCAGATAAGGATTCCTTAAGTCAAAATCCAAAAGCTTACTCACTTTTTTCTAGCAAACATAAAGACTATACTAAAAAATTGCCCCAAAATATACATTTAAGTAAACAGATAAAAAGTCAGAGATACACAATGTATTCTGTCACATTTCTATCAAAATCACCTCGGCTTCTGAAAAAAACACACACTGTACTTTACACGGCATACCACTATTACAGCCCTCACATAGGAAGCAAGGGAAAAATGCCATCATATACTCATGGAGAAATTTAGTCATGAGTGCTAATGCTAAAATCTATACAGCTCAGATAGTATTTAGGGGATCAAAACTACTTGGAGAAATTTTGACATAACTGTATCCTGATGGAACATGCTTCTAACCAAACTGGAAGCATGCAATAAAAATTAAGTGGAATTTTCTTTCTGACATCATCCCGTTTCAGCATTTTCCAGTTTAAGTATATCCATTGTTAGTTCCAAAATTGCCACTGATTTTTCATTCAGTATTATACTATTAGTTAAAAGATTAAACTAAAATTGAATTAAAATTAAATTAAGGTTAAAATTAGTTAGCCCCCGCAGAATAGTAAGGTAACAACTTCTGGAGCGATTTCTGAAATAATTATATTTAGAGACTGGAAGATTTCCTGCAATCCTAAATAACACACAGTGGTAGTGGGCAGGCACGACACAATCTTGAGGCTACATGTTGTTCAGAAAGCAGAAAGTAGAGACCTCAGGAAATGATCCTTGGCAAAGGCGTTGTTTAATGTAGATGCTGAAGGAAGTTCAACGGAAAACATTTATCAGAAATTTCCGTCCAGAGAGGAGATATGCTGTTTTAGGGAAAAATGCAAATATTACTCAGCAGACCAAGGGCAAAGGAAATAGGAAATGGGCTAGAGAGTTCTCTGAAATAATCTGTCACTGAAATGTGAGAAAACATACTTGTGTGCTGGCAATTCTTTTATTTTTAAGCCTTCCACAACTCCAGATCCTTTTGCAGCATTGTGCCATTATCTGAAAGTTGGCTACTTCCAATTCAAACTTCTTAAAGGTAGGATAAAAAGTTTAATTTGGTTCCTATCTTGACATATCATTTGCATGTTTATTATTTGAGCCTTTGGAATAACTCATAGGAAAACCTTGAGCTTATCACGGAAACAATACATCTTAGAAACATTGTAACAGTCAACTTTGCTGCTTTTTACAGCCTGCAGGGAAACACTAATCATTCAGCCAAAATCTTTTAGGAATCTCTCTAGATAAAAGGGCAGTGTACACCTCTGCGAAGGGTGTCACCTCTGAGCCCGTCAGTGTTCGGACAAGGGGTGGAGCAGTCCTTTTGGTAGCCGATGCAGAGAAGAGGAAACGTACTCCTCATATGCAACACTAAACTTGTTTGTAGGTAGAGAAAAAGATTGTGCTTTGAGCTCCACATTTTTAACCTTGAAATACTTGACTATACAGGCACTAAATATCAAAAATGCCTTAATAACAGGTAACATTAACATTTAACTATTGATATTTTTATCATGATATTATTGGTCAAATGAACAGAACAGTAACTCATTAGACAGGGAAATACACTAACAACCTTTCCTTCAGCTATATATTTTATTCTCCACTTTGATGATAAAAAAACCAAAACAAAACACCCCCCCCCCACTTCCCCCCAAACCCCCAACTTTCTCAAAGGTAAAAATGAATGTTAGAAATCATACTGCTGCAATTAGAATTGCATTATCTTTTGGACTCCAGCATCCTTGAGTTTTTATACAACAAAATATTACTGGAATCGTAGTGATGCCCTTAGTTTGACAGATGCTTTCCAGGCTTATCTGAAAACACAGCGGGAAAGAGAGAAGTACGTTATGTGGAATATTCACACTGTTTAATTCCAGATACCAGTAATATGAAACAAAACCCTCTAGATGCCTCATCAGAAAAGAGAGGCTCCTCCAGAGGGTGATTTAGGGCAACTAAATTAGGCCTGTTGTTCTGAATTGCACTTGAAAAGCTCATAAAGCTTGGCAAAGTGAACACGTCCTACAATGTCTGGTATCAAAAGTACATAAAAAAATTGCAAGCCAGGAAGAAGCAATACTCTAGGAAAATAATCAGCATGATTGCAAACTTGCACTCAACTGGGTGCTTGTCTTTGTATACCTGCTCTCCTCTCTCCATTGTTCACTGTTCATATCTTTTCCCTCAGACTACTTTCTAGTTTAAACTACAGTACCATGTGTTCCTCACCATTTCCTTAGTTTATAACATAGGTAAATAAATGACTTCATCACGAAGGATTCAACTAGATAGTGTACTCACATGCCTAAATGCTTACAACATTTCTGAAGTAGGCTTTAATTTGTTGTACAAGAACAGAGGAAGTGGATCTTTATAAAGCCTCTCCTCAGTGAGGAAAAAACAGTTTAAAAGTATCTCATTCATAAAGCTTGATAACATCAAGAATGCTAAAATGACCATGGCTGATGGATAAATATGACAGTAAAATAGTGAGAATGCAACAGAATGTAAGAGCAGGGCACAACTACAGAAGCAATTTAAGCTTGGTTTTGTTGAAAGAGAAAAGGACAAAGAAATTACACAAATTAGTTGGGAGATATGATCACATTAGAAAGCATTAAAGATGTTCTCAGTAGGTTTGTTTTTATTTCTGTAATACATTATGCTTCAATTTGCAATACTGGGAGGACTGTGAGGAGTTCCCCAAGTCGTATGGCAGGATCTCTGGGTATGCACTGATTCTGCAGGGCGCGGATGCTCTGCAGTGAGACGCACATCCTGGCAGCATCTCAAAACCAGAACTGAGAGCCCTGCAGCCCTGAATAGGCCCATTGCACACACTGGGGGACTGACTGGAGTATTATAGTACTGGCTTATTTTCCAATTGTTCCTTTGAAAGGAAACCTGAGTGCACAATAGAGCAGAGCACCGCGTGGTTTCCTCCCATGCGGAAGCAGGATGCAACAAAGCATGCCTGGATAGCAGCATGGGGAGTGTCTCAAGAGCTGCTCTAAAACGTAGACTCAGCCTGTATTGCCAACACGTATCATAGTTCCGCCACATCAATAAATGAAAAGGATGCTGAAGTAATCTTTATACTGCACTTTTAATTTTTATTAATAGATAAGTCAAATGGCTTGGCAGGGAGGAAGGAGTTAAAAAAGGGAGAAGCTAAATACATGAAGAAAATACTCTAGTTACTTCCAAGTTTCATGACATTCATATATAATTAGATAGTTCTATCTTTTTTTTAAACACTGGGTATCTTAAAGCTATGTAGGTAGTGATGACAGCTAACTATTCATATGCCTATGTAAAGTGGGAGATCAGATTCAGATAAATTTCTCTAGGAGAGTTCACTTAAAAAAAATCCACCACCTTGCTTGCAGTGTCAACAAAAAGCAGTAATCTTGCCTAATTCCCTCATGCAGTAGAACTGACCCCCATCGGATCAGGTCTGGAGAATAATTTTGGGAGTATCAAGAGCATGAGGAAGTTTGTAATCCTCTTACTCTTCCTATAAATACTGCATGGATAACTATAAAGTTTAGGTTCAATTGTAAGAACCATCAGTCTGGTGGTTTATTTTTAAACAGTTCATTATTTCTACTATTAATTTTTGCTAGATATATTGTGCCACCTACTGAAAACCAGCAAATATATTTATTGCTTTCTAGTCCTACAATTAAGAAAGAGATTTAACTATTTTTGTTAAAATCTGAACAATTTCAGACTGCAACAAGAACATATCGCCTTTACTCACACTTAGAGCGTTACTGTCAAAAAACTAACAACAAAAAATACCCCTCAGAAAACACTCAGCACAGAGCAAGATAATGCATCATTTTAAGTATCAATTTTTGCAAATAACATACCTAATAAGTCTTCCATATTCATATGAGCATACTCTGAGGCAGGAAAGCAAGAACTGAGTAACTACGTGTCTAACTCTTCGGGAATTGACCATTTGCCATTTGGAAACTGCCTGTTAACACAACTACAGCCATGCAAAGCAAGGTTCCTTAATGCTCTGTCTGTTCTGATGAGACATAATTGATTGAAACCTGTATGGAGTCAAATATACTCTCTGCAAATATAGAAGGTCAAAATAGGCAGTGATGACAGGATATATGAAACAACGAATCCACAGATGTTCATTTTAGAGAACAAGGAACAAGTTACTCCTGGGGCACAGAAACCATGAGTAATCTCTATATAAAATACACATGTGATAAATAGCTATTATAAAATTCCCAATTAAACTCTTTTTACAATATGGTGCTATCCTATACTGGTACTAAATAAACTACCTTAGAAGACATCATCCTATATTTGTCCTATAATGATATATCTAAAATATACAACCTGTTTTCACAGTTCAGCAGTACCTACTTTGCCACAGAATATACAAGGATAGGGTAGCTGTGTGTTCAGCAGCTGTATTCAGAAGTTTGACATGATGACTCTTCAAAACAACCAGATGAGGCAGGATTTAATTATGTGGCTTCAATATCAAGAAATAAAATTGCGTAATCTAAAGTGTGCAACATTTGAATGTTTTGCTTGGAAAAGGAACAGGATTGTCTGCTTCTGTTTCTCTTAAGAAAATATGAAGTGTTTACATAAAGCCTTGTTTACTACATGCCGGATAATTATCTTGTCAAATAATAAGACAGTGTCAGGTTTTTTCCATTAGCTAGATGAAGATACTATAAATTACATGGAAAATGTCCAAGGAATAATAATATCTAGTAACACTGTCCCCTGGAGGAGTTTTGGGTTTTTTCCTCTCTCTACACTGCATATTCAGTGTAGAGAATTTTTAGACAGAAAGGCCCCCAAATTTAGCCCACAGACTAAAGTGTAAATACCCAGAAGGGGAAATCAGCTCCATCAAAGTCTGTATGTCATATTATATTTACAACCAGATCCAAGTGTATGATGATTGGTATAACATAATCTAGATCAGGCTCACTGAACAAGGTCAATGGGATGGAAGAATTGGCATCCCTCTCACTTTCTCTTACCAAAGAATTTATATGTGCATCTGTTATAGCAGCAGATAGTCTGGCCGACACTGTCATTTTTCCCTGTATGCAAATCCAATATAGCACCCTCTCTCAAACACTCTGGAGTCTATACTACAAATAACTCTGTACTATAAATAACCTGCAAAAATATGCACCAAAAAAATTTCAGTATCTTAAGGCAGCAGTCTGCTTAGTTTTGATGAAACTAGGAATTCTTAAATATATGACTTATTCTCTGAACTGAGCAGTGGGCTAATTTTGCTGTGTAACTCAATTTAAAGATGGCCAGTGCTGGATCAGTACAAATAAAATAAGCAGATAAAGCATGATGAAAGATTACAGCATTTTTAAGGCTCTTTGTAAACTTTACTGTTAAACAATAACAATATTCATAAATGAGGGGATTCAAAAGTCACTGAGAAAGGGATAAACCCCTTCAACTGCAGCAATCCTGCAGATCCTGTTTCTCAGGGCAACCCTGGATTGTCATGGTGTATTTCATGGATCTTTACAATTTCACGTGTAACAGTTTAGAATCAGGGAATAATTAGGCTAGAAGAGTCCTCTGGAGGTCCTATTCCTCCTAGCCCAAACTTCCTGTCAAAGCAGGGTCAGCTATGAAATAATAGCTAAAATGAAATTTTAATAAAATAAGGTATAGAAAGACATATTAAAAGAACAGCAAAAAGATGACTTTGCAATAGATACTTGCATATCAGATTTTCAATTAGCAACCTTCTATAATCGCTGGCACACATATACCAAAATTGGGGACAAGACTGTTTTCTCTAAAAAGATTGAAGTAATTTTTTTTTCTTTTTATTCATACTTTTATGAGCATAAGAATTATAAAAGAGAACCAGTAGTCTACCTGGTTTGCAGTCTTGCAGAGGAAATCAATGTGGTAATCACATGGTTCAGACTGAGGTACTGAAACTTATATCTCTTTATGACTTACCTCAGACACATGTCAGCAGAGTCTGGTTTATCAATATTGTAGAAAATAGCCAGACAATATCACATTTTAGATGTGGGCTGAAAAGATTGATCAAAGTTTATACTAAAGTGAAATGTTCTCCCTGTTCTTTGAACTACCTCAGGTCATGTGTTTGGGAAAGCAAACCAGTTTATGACTCACAGACAACCTGGTACAACAGGATTTGGTGCGGCTTTACTGTCTGATATGGTTAGATACAAAGGAATGTCAACCCCTCCCACCCCCCAGCAAAATCCAAAGAGAAAAGAAGACTGCAATGCAAATAATATTTCAGCTTTTAGTTTAAGGGATTTATGTATCTTAACTTTATGAAAACGTGGGGTTTTTTTTTAAATCAGATACTAAAACTTGTATATTATGATCCAATACTCTCTTTCAGTTCCAATTTTTCCTTTTTTTTTTTCCCTGTTCCTACTGTTCATGCTGTCAACATTTCTCTGGTTCATTTTGGTGTATCAGCATCCTTACAATTACAAAATAAATGTACTGTATCAAAAAGCCTGAGACATGGAAACTCGTACAACAGCTTGTATTACACTACGTCAAAATGGAAAAGAACACGTGACACCGTTACCCAACTTGTGAGAGCTGATATAACACACATTAAGTCTCTAGAGATACCAGGAGCATATTGAAGCTACTCCTGTAATACAGCACGCAAATTGTATGCTATCATTCATAAAACAGGGAGCTAGTGATAGTCAAAGGTAATGGTTTAGAGCATGCAAGATAACTCATAGCAGATAAATAATCTATGATGGCTAAGAACTTTTGTACTCTTGAGGATATCCTACTCAATTAATTTGAAATAGGAGTAGATCCTATTTTAACTTCCATTCTTGTTTTGGAAGGCATAATGAAAAAGTATCTTTTAAAAAAATAAGAAATTTGTCCACATGCTACTTTTGAATGTTGACTTAACCCACACATCAGTAAGTCAAAGTGCTTTTTCAATTTAAGTTCAGAACTATTCAGTGGGATTTCAGGTTAAGCACATTTGCATGCTTTGTGAAGTGAAAATCATGATGATACATTTATTTATTTCCTTTTCCCTAACTGTTTAGTTAAACTAGGTCCTTTTTCTCAGCATTCTACTAACTGTTTTTCATTCAGACTTTACAAAAATCCTTTCTACCTCACTGGCTCAAAACCTTGTCATTCCAAATCACTCAGACACTTCCCTCAACATGCCTGGCTGTAGTACTGTAACATCTCTCCATTTACAGTCTTTCTCCACTTACGTGGCTCATTCTCTGTATCAGTCCTGCAGAATCTTTCCTCCTTTCTAGCCACTCCTCAATGGGAACAAGCAGCATGCAGAGGAGTAGAGAAGGCATAGAGAGCCGGGACAGAAACCTAACATTTTCTGCACACTTCACAGTTTTACAGACTCCTGACAATGGTAAACCATTTGATATGACTGAAGTGAATGGAGATGGTGAGAGTGATTGGCAATAAGTATCTAACTATGTGACGGTGTTGGGAAGAAGAAATACTGTAAAGTTGAGCAGAGGTAGAAAGCATAAGAAGTAATTCTACATAACCCCAGAAAATGTCTGGAGGCTTTTTTTGAAACATGGTTTTCAGTACTTCTTCAGAAACTTTGTTCTATGCTGACAGCAATATTTTTACCATTTGGAGCACAGCATTTAATATTTATCTTTTACTCAGTTATTCTGAATAATAAAAATAATAATATTATTATTATTTATTCTGAGTTATTAATATTTGGTTGTTTATTTATCTTGTATGGATTAAAGCCTTTCACTAAACGTTAAGAAAGAATTTGAATATATCACGTAGTTTCCTAAGTACACATCCAGTACAAAACCTCTATTAAAGAAAAAAAACCCCGAATGGTTTTAGAGAATAGCAGATCAAAGCTGCCTGTGAAAAGGAATGGTGTGTTAATAAGAGAAGTGGGACTGCTTTCCAAAGGCCAGTCTTAATCCTTTCATATAAAATTCATATATGGAAGTAAACTTGGGTCATGCTTCAAATAACTTATCTCAGCAATTAAGTTATGAAATCTAACTTGAGTATTTGTCTAAAAATACTAAGCATGTGACCACAAAAAGCTTAAAACTGAGTTCCTTTAAATCCTAATGTATTATGGAGTATTATTTGAGATAGTCTGAAAAAAGGGCCATGAAAATGAATGCAGTATTGCTGACAGTTTTATGATATTTTTTAATATACTGACTTTAAATAATTAATTTTTGAACTCTGACTTTACTGCTCTAGAAAAGCTGTAAACAAATTGACATCTCTATGCATAGCCCAAGAGATCATTTATTTGGTCACAAACATTTTCAAGACTTACACATAAAGACATTATGGTAGAACTAGAAAACATAGGAAATAAAACTACTATCTATCTCCATTTCCATTCCTACTAACATAAAAATCTCCTGCAAGAGGTGAGATCAAATACATAAGACGTGCCATAATGTAACCTACTGAAGACACTAAATGCTTTAACAGCAAGTTATGAACAATTATCCTTGGCTGTTGGATACTTATTCTTATGCTAACATTTTTTTTTAAGCCATTAAGAGCTCTTTAGCAAGACTAAGGTTATTTGTAGTATAAAATGTATTTAACTAGGCCTCTAGTACTAATGTTATTACAAGCAGTCTTTTGGTAAATACTGTCTCCCTTTCAGTGAGTATGTACCGTAAAAAACTAAAAATCAAGCCTAAGGTATGGAAAAGAAACAAGTTTATAACCTATCAATTAAATAAAAGATTTCACTGTAACTACTGCATGAATTTCGGCTCACACTTTCACTTTTGTCCTATTAGGTGCTACAATTAATAAATGGCAATTTGTGGTTTAAAAGAATGGTGTCCTATCACTTTTTCATACTGCAAGTAGATGCAGAATTAAAGTGATCTTCCACTGCTTTCCACTGTCTGCAATTATTTTACACTCAAGCTTCTTTATCTATAGGTTCTTCCCACTGAGAATTTGGCTGGTATTACTAAAGTCAGGTAATTACGTTGATGAAATTTTACCAGTAAAATGCCTCACCTCAGAATTTTGAAAATTTGTCTTAGTATGTTACTCTGGAAGGTAAAGTGCACAGTCCTTTAACAGCCTTAGGTATTTGGCACTATGCATCCGAAGTCAGACAAAAATGATAGTAACTGAAAAAGGATAAAAATGTAGCTGAGTTTCCTTATTCACCAAAAGACAGAAGTAGAAGGAATCTATGACATTTACTTCCTCATTATAATTTAGAGTTTGGAAATATCTTCATGAAGAAAGGAGATATTTAAGTCCTGTATTGCTTAAATAGATACTGAAAATTATTTTGCTGGGATTGGCTACTGAATTGCTGAAAGACAATTAGCTTCCAAGAGGAATCAAACAGTTGGAGGCCTTATTTGAAATTCTAAGAAATAAAAAGTCAGTCATTTAAGGAACCTATAAATTTTCACTCCATGTAAACATCTCAGTGATGCTTCTTTTAAATATATTTTGTTTGAAGCAGTATTTCCTAGATAAGAAATAGTAATTACACATCTTTCATCTGTTTGGTTCATCTGCTCCTACAGTTAATGTCTCCTTCAGCATTTTAATTGACTGTCAGTACTCTTGATGCTGTGGGAAGCATTAAGTCACAATAGATTTATAACTGTAGTTACAACTATATTTTAAGAGGGACCAATAGGGTTATTATTATTATGTTGTAACAGCAAAAGAGCTAGCTTATATTTAAATGGATTTGTTCGGTTTAGAAAACTCATTGTTTGGAAACAACCTATTTGAGTGTCTTTGTGAAACATAATGCAGACCCACGAAATGGCCGCATGCTTATGAAACCGTTACCACGTGTCCCATGGTTCCCCTCATCTTGTTCGTGCCCTGCTCTGAGAGTTCATTATCATCACACAGAATTAATGTGCTCTGTTCTGCTGAACTCACAACACAATATGCTGAGCCCAAAGCTCTGTGAACAGCTCATGGCTGAGCTAATAAATCCAGCCTTTCAGCTGTTCCAGTGTTTACAGTGTAAACACAACCCAACCGTCCCCTTGTCCTTGCTCTGGCAAAGGATGTTAAGCATCAATACACCAATAACTTCTAAACCTCATCCCACTCCTTGGAGTTCTTTTTCCCTAAAACATGCTCCTGCTTTTCTGTAAGCTGTCAGGGTTTCTGTACCTCCTCCAAACTGGCCTATTTTCAAAGGCCAAACAGAAATCTCTGTCTCATGCTTTTTGTGTTTTTTTGAAGTCATTGTTGCACAAGCTTACTGTCTCTAGAAGGCTGTACAGTAGCTTCCTGACAGCTTGTTTTGAAGAATTTTCTACTTCCTCCAATTTTTTCTAAGCGCCTTGGTAGATTTATTTCTTAACTGATTACATTACTGTGTAATATAGATACTTCGTAAAAAAAAATTTCATTAGGAGGACTTACTTTCCACCAAATCTTATACCACAAACATTATTACTGTGTTGAAGGAAAGTACAAACCTGGCAACAACTTTTCTACAACTTATTATCCATCTAGCATTATACACCTTTGAACTTGGAATGATTAACCTAAAATGAGTGAGAGCAGACTGCTACTTCTTTCTTGTCAGAGATACAGAGTTTTTGTAATATAATTCTAATAGTTTGGGGAAAAAATTGTTTTCAAAATGCAATATATATCTATTTTACTTATATGAAGTTACTTGTAGAAACTAGACAAGCTTTTGTATTTGTTCCAAAGGCATTTGTATTATTTAAACAAACATTAACAGGTATATTATAATTTTTATGTGCTTTAAAAAATACTCCAAGTTGATCTCACAGTGTTTCCTATTTAGAGGATCACATAATCCCCAAGAAACTGAGTTTATAAACAAGGGTACAGTTATTAAGATGAAGCATCTGCAGGTTATTCTATTGAAAGGCACAGTATGGCTAAAATCTGTTTGGTTTTAAATGTCACTGGAATGAAACCAAGACTACAGTTTGCCGCCTTGTTGCAAATACTAACAAATAGGTACAGAGATTCCCCCCCCCCCCCCCATTTTTTCTCTGTTTTATCCATCTGAAAATGGAGTGTCCACCTCTGGTCTTTTGCTTTGGAACATACTGGGATAGTGACACACTTTCTCCTTAAACAGTAATGACTTTATGAAATATTTCAGTACTACAAATACTGCAGAATGACCTTTATGAGAACCAACTGAAAACCCAGGACCATTCAGTCATTGCATCCCCTAGAGGACTTTTTCCACTATTTCAGTCAGCTTCAGCCTCGAAGACATTCCAGCTCCCATGCCAGGAGGTGGGCAATGCTGCAAATGGACCTCCAGGAACCTCCAGTTCAAGAGATCCTTAAACAGAAAGGCCTTCACTGACAAAGAACCAAAGATGGTTTCAGGATTTCTAGGATTATTAGTGCTGTTAGAGCTATTATCAGGATTAGCAGTGCTTCCTTATGGTTTTCTTTGCCCTCTCAGGATTGAAGGAACGGTAGTGAGGGCAAAATTAATTTTATTCAGGCAGGAATATCCCAAAATAATCCCAGAAAATAACCTGTTCAAGGACAGAAAATCTGACATTTTCTGCTGTTGTCTAACTTAAACAAAGCCATTTAGGAATACTTTGGTCTCGGAACAGGCATGGCAATGGACCCATCGAAATCTCCGCTCACCATTACAAATTTGATGGGCTAAATGAGTGCCAGACCATAAGCCTACTAGATGAATGCCTACAGAAAGCCCCAGTGATTGAATGAAAATTATTTCTCAGAGAGCAAAGGAACTGTTCCCTGGACTATGTTTTTGTCACCTATCCATCTTGGTACGGGAAAAAAAAGATGTTGGTGTATGGTGAATGGGAAAGGGTGTGACAAGCAAGACTGAATGAGTCCTGTGAGTACAGGACTGCTAAAAGCCTGAAAGCAAGAATGAGAATTGGTTACGATTGGAACCGTTAAGTATTTCTTGAATGAGGTCCATAGGAAAAATTCAAAATACGAGTCTTGCAAGCCATGAGCTACAAACCTAATTCCCTTCTGAAGGATCTGTTAATGATGATACTAACTAGGATTATCATCCTGAAATCAGTTGAAATTGGGTCTCTTTACACCACAGAAGAGATTAATGATTTGCAGCAGCAAAGTTATTTCTAAACCCCTTCCCTAATTTACATAAAGCAATTAATATTCTGAAAGAATGTTGTTTGGTATATGGGTGGAAATATAATTAACAAAATCAACACAGCATTTACATCAGTATTTGTTTTGATAAACAAAAAAATGTGCTGAAGACAATGTTTCTGGAATAAATTGGTATTTGTTTTCTTATGGATGGCATGAGTTGGCCTAAAAGCTTGATTATCATTCAGAATTTTAATTACAGCCATAGCAATGAATGCTTGCAAATTCCAACAATAGCTGTTGAGTTTTAGTCTTAATCACTCTTCCCTCACTGTAGGGAATATATTTTTAAGAGTATTGATTGTTTAAACAGCAATTCACCCTATAGTGCAGGAAATCCCTCAGTAAGATCAATAAAATCTTAACCCTAAGGGGTTTGACCAAGGCCGACTAGGAGGTAAACTACAGATGGTGCTCAGAACCAAAACAGTTCGGTATGAAAAACTATATTTAACTTAAAACCCTCTCATGGTAAGAATACTGCCTCTAAAATTCTGTCTGCTTTAAGGTCTATGGAGGATTAATGTCTTTCTGCTCCTGAAAAGCAACAAAAGCCTCTCTCATTGTCTTAGGCAAACCCACAGAACATTTCACAGTCATGTACTGTTTTCAGGTCCATTAAATGTCTTTCTTTTGTTGGCATCCACAATGATAATAATTTTCAATATTGTTTGTTCTATAGTAAAAACTGCTTAAGTTTAATATTCTCCATTAAAAGTACATTCATAATTAATTTTCTACCAGTTGATACATTTTAACAGCGTTTACAGCATTTATCTTTGGACTTAGCTGAAAGTCATAAAAAATAACATGAATTCTTGCATTAGTACTCCAAGCTATTTTGTTTGCCATCTTTCTATTTCATTTGGTTTTGTTGGTTTGAACAATGTCAGTGTTACTAGAAAAAAAATTATAAAGTATATTTCTGAAGTCAAGGAGGGAAGTATTTAAAAAAAATAAAGAAACCCCTGATATTTCCTTTGCTATGTTTTTTTGTTTTGTTTTGTTTTGTTTTTTAAACTGAAACATAACACATTTGTTGCTTTTGAACATATTATCCAGCTTGTGCATAGATCTTTGTTCTTGATCTAATTATTTTTTGCCAGAGTATGCATTTATAAAATGTACATGGCTTACACCCAGCGATCTCGGAAGAACTACAAGTTCCTTGTTTTATACAAGAATTCAACACGTGGGTTGTTTTGTTTTTGTTGTTAAATCAATAGGTCTGCACAGTGAAATCTGCCTTGAGTTTCTCTTTTCTCTCCATAAATTACATTTCTGTCTAATTTCAGACTGAAAGACTTTCTCATTTACTTCTGTTCTTACACTACTTTTGGTTTGTCTTTGGCCTGCTTTAGAGTTCTTGTTTTATTCAAGTCTATCTTCAAACTAGTGAGCAACTCCAAAGCAGGGTCTGCCACTGTGAGAACACGAGGATGGTCATTGGGGGTGAGACCAAAAGTTTCCTTTCACAGTGACCAAAAGCAGATATCAGGATAGCGTGCAACAACAGGGCAATCATACAGCTTAATGTCCCCAGAGTCAGACATGGTTTCTTGTATTTAGTAATCCTAATGATTGTCTCTCTGTAAACTTGTCCAATCTTTCTTTAAGCCTGTGTTAACTTTTAGCATCCCTAACACCCGTTGGTAGGAGTACTACCTAATTCCTTCCAATATAAAAAACCCACTCCCCAGTCCTGAATCAGAGCAGCACATAGTATTCGAGAAGCAAGTGAATCATGAATTCATGCATTGGCATAATGTTTTCTTCTGTATTTCTTTTCCAGTAATTCCTAATTATGTAGAAATATTATTATTAATAAATGTTATAGCTTTTATCTTTTTTTGGTCATTTTTACATTTTCGTGGGACTATAATCATAACCCAGGATCTTGCTCCTGGGTAGTAACACACAACTCAGAGCCCGTCATTTAATCAGTGCATAATTTGACATATCTCTGTATTTTATCTCATGTGCCACTTTATTGCCCAGTTACTGAGCTTTGCTGACTTTTTGTTCAAATCTACAATGCTTCACTGTCAGGCCCTGACTTTTTGCTATCCTGCTACTCAGCATCATCAGGAAATGTTAACAACTTACAATTCAAATCCTTTTCCAAATTGTTATAAATAAGGTGGACAACAAGGTCCAAGCACAAAACCTTATGTAACTCTAATAATTTTCCCCAAGGTTAAAAATGACCTTTTACTCCTACCTTTTGTTTCCCACTTTAGCCAATTTTTTATCCATTTATGTACCTTTCTTCTTACCCCATTGCTGTATAGTTTCCTTAGAACATTTGATGACAATCTTTGCCGAAAGCTTTTTAGGAACCTATGTAAACTACATAAACAAGAACATGCTTTCTGAACCTGTCAAAAAACTCATATGTATTTTTGGTCATAATTTCCCTTCTTCCCAAATACAGCAAGTTTATTCATGTGTGTACTAATTCTATTTTTAGAAGTAATACATCTGACAAAACCATGAAATACATAGGCCTGTATTTCCCTGAATCTAAAAGATCTCAATAAGGCATGAAAAAAATGAAGTCTAACTGTGCAATAGGGAGCGGAGAGTATAACATAAGCAGCAAAGCAGCAGACTGACTAATAAGCAGGATGCCTGTAGTCTGGTTATAGAATGAAATAGTTCTCTGTAAGACTTTTCTGTTATTACATACAAGAGGATACGCAGAGCAGGAAATATCCAGGTGTGACACTTGGAAACAGACAGCAGGAGCTGTAAACACATGGATTCAATAATTATTGGTGCTTGTGTGCATGCTTAATGTAAGCATAAAATGAGTAATCAATCAGAAACTGAGATGCCTGATAGAGCATAGCAGATAAGAAAACATAGGAAATGAAGGGTTCTAGCTTGGCTTCTTTCCCTTATAGATGAAAGGTAAGATTTTCAATGCTGTTCATGCGTCACGCTATAATTCTTGCTACCTCAGATGCAACAACAGATAAACCTATTTCCATGGTAAATCCAACCTTGAATCAGGTTCTGCTGTTTCCTAAAGTCTACCTAGGCCTTTCCTTGAAAAATATTCTGGAAAAAACCTGCCATATTTGAGTACATGTTTTAATGATACTTAATACTGGCATGTAGATACTTTTCAGGACTACAAAGAGGGTTGTTTTCAGTGTCGTGGTGCCACATATGGGACAAAAAGCTGTGTTAATTCACTACCAAGTGATTCTGGGAGCACTAGAAATCCAGCTAGAATTGTTTTTGTTCTGGGCTCTTTTAGAAAGCTGTGTTGCCCTCCGCTCCCTAGCTACAGGGTTAACAGTCATTTTTTTCCAGCTTCATCCCTTGCTCTCTACTGACATTTCTATAAGCAGCCAACAGAAAGATTTTTTTCCCTCGTTAGGCATCTTTCCTAAATATCAGTTAATGTCAATTTCTATTTAGACATTTGTTTTGAAGAAATCAATAACATTTACATTTTTGCTCCAAATAATAGTATTGTATTTAAAAATGTCAAAACTTCTACAAGGAATCACTGCTCCATAATTAGATAATTTCTAAAATGTCAGTATTCATCAATGTTTCAGCAAATATGGACTGGTACAACTATCACAGTTCTAAGTGCCAATGTTTTTGCTAGTATTTGATTATGAAAAAAGTTTCCTTTGGTCATAGGAACTACTAATCTAGAAACACATTTACAAATCATCTCACATTGATACTCTCTGGCTTGGAGGCATTCAAGCATACTTGCTCGAATCAAATATGTAAATATGAACCCAGGACAACCGTATTCTCAGTTCGTCCTTTGACTTTCATGTAAACAGGGTTAGGTTCTAATAGCTGAATTTTAAAGGAAAAACTGATGGCCAGAGTTGCTAGCTTTATTAAGATGAAACTATTCCTACGGAAATGTAAGACCTGCTGCTTCTAGTTACAATCAGTATTTAACTTTTGTACCTTTCAGCCAGTTCTCACTCTATCATCACGTGTGCAAATGAAATACAGAAAACATATGTAATTAAATTAACATTAAGTTCTCAGCAAATAAAAAATTACCTTTAGTCAAACTTCAGAAGAGAACCCTTGGTAGAAATGCAAAGATAGCAAGTCTAATAATTGCTCTGAAGTACACGAAGTTCTTGCTCAAAGTGTTATTTTCTCACATATCTGAAACTCAGGATCCTCTACCACACAGAAGGATGTCTGACATGTATCTACCCAAATCCTACTATAACACTATGAACCCCATTTATAATCTTTTCATTGTAATTTAAAACATGTCTCTGAAGAAAAAAACTCCCTTTTATCATGCCCGATTTACTAAGACTGTGATGTTTCTTTCACCATTTATTATTGAAATTGAATAGCCTACAGATGCATCATAATGAACAGTAGCTATATACAATCTATCTCCAGGCTGTCCAACAAGGTGACACTGAAAGACTTTAATTTTAAGTTGTATAAAATTGTCTTTCTTACTGAGCTCTAAGGTATGAAACAGTTCATGTCTTGACAGCTTATTTAACAGGCTTTGCTAACTTCACAGGCAGTTTTATCTTTGGCCATAAAGCAATGTAACTGGAGTCAACCAGTTCCAGAAGGAAGAAAATGACTGAAATAATGATATAAGAAATAGTAAAAATGCATGCACTATAAAAAGAAAGGAAGAAAAGCTATTTTCTAAAATAAAATAAATCATTTCAAGTTTATGCTCTACTTTTCCTTCTGCAACATCCCTAACATTCAATGCAATTTGCTGAACACTCTTGTTATTCTAAGGCACATACCATGACTGTGTCACAATTTTCCTGTCTAATTAAATAGAAACAGCTTTCTGAGTCATATCCAAAGCGGCATTGCAGTCTTGCTAATACACTCTCACACGTGCACGTGTTGGAAAGGCTTTCACTCTAAAATAGCCTTTTATCTATTCTCACATGGCTAAACATCTCACATTTCTGTCTGCATTTCTTTTCTGAGATTTCCCCTTTAACCCTTAGTTCAATATTTCATATAGCCTTGAAGAACAACCTTGAACATCTTCTTTCATGGGAAGTTTTGTATTCTGTATATGACTTAAACAGGACATTGAAGATTTTGAAGGAAAAAAGAAAAGACTTGCCCAGAAAAACTAGTCTATAGCTAAATTAATCCAAAAGGTCTGTTTCCATTGTGCAAGAGGCAGTATTAAAGAAAATGATTGTTAAAAGTAGGGGATAAATAGGGAGCTATCTCCATCAGATAAACAGTATATGAAAGAATATCAATAAAAAGTAGTATACTAAGCCACAAAATATTAGACTTAAATGTTCAGCCCTGTAATTACTTTTCCTGATTAAAAAGCTTTGCTCAAAACTCTTAAAATCTAACTATTCAATTAGCCTGTGTATTTTGATTTTCTCTCTAGCAATGTTTCAGTTTATGAGAATTTTCCCTGAATGTTTCGTGCAGATATAACAATAGGTTGTATTTAAAAAAGTATTCCTATGCAGGTGTTCTTGAAGTTGTAATGCTTTCATTGTATACACAGTACAGTGATTACTGCAAAAATATCACCAGAAAAGTGGGGGGGGGTGGGGGGAAGAAAAGTATAGCTATCAAAATAAATGACACCCCCCCCCCTTTAATTTTGTTACTGGAGAGACTTCATTTTATGCAGTGATTATTTAGGAAGAACAAGTAAAAATTACATGTAGTCCATTTACTGTTTTAAAACTGAATTTCCCTACAAATTCAAAATACTGCTTTGTACACAGTGTTAATATTTTGGAACAGCTGAATAGCTTTCATTATATATTAAAGAGACCAGGACTTTCAAACTGGGTGTTTTTTAATCTGTCCTCCAGGAAGGAAGAATCTGGTACTCGGAACATACCAAACATAACATCTATGTTTGTAGGTAGAGTGCCCGGAAACATTCTCATTAAAAACCAAACCAGAATAGGAAAAGCAGTATTTGTGCCTGCTTTTCATACAAAACTAAGTGGTTAAAGTTTTCCCCCCAGGTGTGATGACCTATTCTATGCTGTTCTTAGCCTGATGCAAAACCATCTTCCTAGGAAAGGCCTGTATATTATCATCATCAAATTACAAACTGCTCTGGGGTAAACGTCACTAACCTTCCTGTAGATAGATCAAGTCCATTAAATGGACAAGGAAAGAAGCAAGGCTTAGGGCAGTCGTGGTGCTTACCTTGGAGAGGAGATGGACCTTTTCCACATTTGCCTTATGCTTAATAAAATACACATTCTTGGAAATTGGGTAGGAACCTACATAGCACTTCCAAGACAAGTGTCCTACCCACTAAATCAGAGAATTACACTTTTCGGTTACGCACTTTCTCTGGCCCAGCACTGATTATTTTCAGTAGTAGAACTGTTTTAATTGGAAAGTATCTAAGACCAAATCTAATCATGGGGATACAGTACTTTTGCAGGAGAGGAGAAATCAAGAATTCCAATTGATCACCAACAAAAGGCTGTGACAAATTACTTAGAGTCTTATATGATGTATCCAAGAAAATTGTCTAACACATTAACCAGCATGACGAAAGAGTTCATCTGGTAAAACTCTCTCTTAGGTAGTGCCCCATCTGTATGAAAGGTGCACCTTGCAGTCCAACTAATATTTAACAGAAATAGACTTTATCTGAAATGAGGCAATAACAGCTTCCAAGGAACTGCCTGCTTCATAGAAAAATGAGAGAGAACAGCAAGAAATGATCACTAACTGTACTCTAAATTAGCGAAGCGGGATGGAATAGCAGTTAGAAGGTGTTTGTTTTTTTCAAACATAATGATGTTTCCATGCTGTATAGCTTCAGAAAACTTAAAACATAACAGATCAAATAATTGATCAATTTGCAAAAAATAGGTTGACCTTCTCAGCTAATCAATTCCTTTTCCAAAATAAAAATAGACTTTTTAAAAACTAAGAATCAATGTATCATACAAAAAGACTGAATCAAAGTTCTAACAGCATGGTAGGTTCCTGCAAATATCACAGAAAAAACCAAATCAGATTCCAAAACTTAATTTCAATTTGCATCTTTTGTGCAATTTCCACTTAAAAAGCTCAGTTTCATTGAACAGAGTAAGACTTACTCATTAAGTACCTTCAGTTATGAGAAACTTGGGAAATAACAGAGTATTATGAAAAACTACAAAGAAATAATATGGAATCTTTCGTATTACTGAGCATCAGTGTTCAAATCCCTCTGCAGCCATTACGCAGTCATACATTATGTAAGTGTTATAATGAACTTGTATACAAATGTTAATTAGAAATTTCTTGGAAGTTTTAAGAACAGGAAGTGTTTAGTAAGCTCTGACAAACACTCTGCTAAGCCACATGTCCTTTTCCTAGCATGACTTATTGACTATATTTATTCAAATGCAACTACAGGTGGATCCCTAATACGGATCAAATTTGGACCATGCTGCTCATGCACTAAAGACTGAAGTTCAGATGTAACTTAAACTGTTACATACAGTTATATTAGGCTGTATATGTGGCCAATACACCTTAAAATCATTTTATATAGATTTCCAAAATATCCATGCCAATCTGTTAGGAAAGACCTTTGGCAGTACCACAGTTCCATTTACCATGAAAAGCATACCAACCACCACTACCATGAAAGGAAAGAGCTTCAGATACCACTAAAAAGGCTTTTATTTCCTAGGCTTTTTTTGTTTATAGTTTTTTTTTTTTTTAAAAACAAAGACCAAAACTAATCAAAGCAACTACAAATCCCAATAGTGACTCATATATTTATATCTCTTGCTCACTAAAGCATAGACTTTAGAACACGGAGATGGGAAGCAACTCAGGAAGCACTAAGGTGCAGTATCTGCCACATATTTGCAGCCCCTACCAGTCACTCTGTTCCAATCCTCTATGTCATGGTAGTATACTTAAGAAAATTGGTGTCTGCCTGCTGTGTAACCTGGCCTATAGTAAAACGAAAGCTTAGCAGTTAACACTTGCTTACATTCTGGAAAAAAATCCCTAAACAAACAAACAAAAAAATATTTTTGAGGATATAAACAAACAGTATTTCAATTCTAATCACAAAATCACAAAAATGTATAGATCATGTCTACATTTGGATGTAAAAATCCTTAAAAAGAAAGCAATGAAGACAAAGAAGAATAACATACATTTCCATTAAATTTCAAAGCATTGTGTGCCAGAAGTTTTAGAATGTGCTCTGCTTTTAAACACATTTTCTTTCTCATACAGAGAAGCAGTGCTTTGAGCCATGTCATTTAGAGAAATCTAAATTAACAGATCAATGGATGTGTCATTAGTGCCTAACATGTTAACGTAGAATCACTGGTCCTATCAAAAACATTGGACTTCTTAAGACTGCATGGAGAGAAAAAAGAACAAATTTCATTATTTGTGATTTTAAACAATGGCTGCATATGTCTGAAAAATTTTAAAATACTGCGGTATTTTTTCCCTCTGCTTACATACTGTATATATTCCTTCACAGACGCACTTAATTGACTGGAACAATTCTACTTGGCTTCAGTGATTTTATAATTTGTCATAACCACCTCACTAGCTGTTGAGGAGACAGACTTCTTCCTCATACTGCCAAAACAATCCTATGAAATATGGTTTGGTTTAATTAAAGTATAATTAATGCCTTGAATTTTAATGACTTCTGCTGTGATCTGGAGATGAAAATATTCTTCTGCCAGAATAATACATTTAATATGAAATGGACACGCTTAGTATTAATACCCACTCTTTATCAACTTCAGTAATGAGTTCCTTTGATTGAACAGGCAGCATTTGGAAAAAAAAACCCCACAAACCTGCAGCTTTTCTGCCTGTCAGAATATAAATGTGGTTGCTGAAAATGGAACTTATTCATTTTACATGGCTTGCAAAAATAAAACTGAAATCTGTTTTTTGAATGCTAAAGGCTATCTATTAGATTTTCCTTTTTATCTAGTGATGTGACTTGGAAAAAATACTTCATGGTTAACAAGGAAGGAATGTTGAGTGACATGTTGACATCAAAATATTTTTGCTAAATGTACATGTTTTAAATTTTAATTCCGTTCTGGAGGGATGTGAGAAGGGAATATTCCCTACTGAATTAAATACAGAGCACTTTCCCTTTAGAGTAGTGATCCCATGTCAGGTTACTTGGAAAATATGGTAGAAATATTTATTACACAAATTGCTAAGTGTACTCGTAATTTGGCTGTAAGACATCATCATTGTCAAATATGACACTGTTAACATGGTTTACTACTGCTAACCAGAATTTAACATCTGACAAAATACTGGAGCCAGGGGAAAAAAACCCAGTTCACTCAGTGTTTACCAGTTTACCATTAGGGAAGCTTTTTTTTTTTTTAACTTTCTGAGCTTGTTAAATATTGTTCATTTAGGAAGAAAACCCACATACCTTTCAAAACCACAAATAGAATCAATTTTAATAACAAGTCACAGAAACGGAAAGTTAAAAAAAAAAAAAATCCAACATCTCTCAAAGGCATCACTAGTTTTCTGTTGGTGTGGAAAAGCTTTCTGTTTGCTTTTGAAAATTCATGGCGTTTGAGATGCTTAATCCTTTAACATTATTACAACATGAGAGAAAGTTTTAGCTGGAGTAGTTAATGCAGGTTTTTTTTTTATTGGCTAAATTTCATGGCTCAGAATTCATTTTGAGAATGGGAAAATATGGTATTTCTATCACTTAAAATGATTATGGAGTATATAAAGGATTTATAACACACAGTCTCCTCCGTATTAAATCAATGATCTAAAAAAAGGTGTGCTATTGTTGCCACCACCTTCCTTTCTTTCTTCTCATGCATTTGTTTCCATTTATGCCTCCTTAGGATTCTTTCACTTACTCCCAGAGGAGAAGGCTTAACAATCAGAGCTAAAATGAATTAAAACAGTGACTATAAACATTAATTCCCTCCAGGTTCAGAATGAAATACCAATATATGCAAAAAACTCTTACACATTCAGAAAAACAGAACTACAAACATACGCAGTAACATATGCCTTAAAATGAACAGTGTAGTTATTTTAAATATTGAAATGTTTTTAATTTTTGAAGACAGCAAAACATCTTAACTAGTAGTAGCATCATTAAAAATCTGGCAAACTATCAAATGCTAAATATTAAAATTTATTATAAATGCAACAAATATAGACCTAACATAGCCCAGCAATAATCTACATTAAACCCAGACTACCTCCTGTCATTAGTAGGAGCTTTCCTTATAGGTACTGAAGAAATGTAAGAATTACAAAAATAATTGAAATATTCTTGGGCATTTGGTTTAAAACATGAATTAATTCAAACAATGAAATGCAAATATTACACCAAGACACACTGCATCTGCCTTAGCATGCAAGAGGAAGGTTTTTCTCAGCCTTGCTCTCCTCCAAAAGCTGCTATTGCACCTGAAAATCTTAGATCTCACTGTGTCAGAGCTGCCTTAGCTGTGGAACAGCAAAATTCAGTTTTATTGCTCCAGAGATGAGGAGCAGGGGCCTGTATAGTGAGGGATGGGAACAGGCTGAGTTTGAAGCCAAAACTGACACTCAGTCCCAGTGCAAAGAAGCAATTAATTTCTTTCAGTAAGCTTCCCCAGCTGTTGGAGTCACCAACATAACTGCATGCAAAGATAGTGGCTATAGCAATCCTGGCTTTACAGAGCTCTCTTAGGCCACCTTACACATGGTTCTTTTGCTGTCCCAAGCAACCTCAGCCTCTGTGCAGCTGGTGACTTTTCCTGTGTCTGAAACTGTCTGTGGCCACAGAACACCAGAACTAAGCACTGCTTTCATGATTACATGGGGAGTGATTGCATGGAGGACACCATCTAACACAGGAGAGAGATAGCATTTGAAAATTGTTTTGCTCATCCCCAAGGCAGAGAGGAAGATCTTTGCTCTTTGTCCATTATTGAGATGTCCTTTATTTTCAAGCTGTACAGCTATGAATCTCCCAGACAAAACACCACGTGCTGTGCACTGGGTATAGGTCAAGAGCTATTGAAACTGCTATAGAGTCTTAAATAGTAAATTTTAAAGGATAAAATAGCTGATGTGTTTTATATTAAACTTTACCTTACATGCATACAATTTATTATGAAAAGCTGCTGAATTTGGCAGGCTTGCATTGGCTTCCATGGGACAGTAAGTCCATTTATTTTTCCAATTATTATTCTATATGATAATTCTCACTAATACAAAAGATCTCTCTCTTAAAAGAGGCTAAGAGAAGACAAGCTTACTAAGGTTTGTCGCTCTCCTTTAGATCCCCAGCTGCCCAATGGAGCAATGAAGATCCATACATCCAGTTTCCTAACAAGCACAAAGAAAATTTATGATAGGGCAGCTTGTAGTTGGTGGGTGAGCCACTTCAGCTATGCAGTAAACAGCCAATTTTAAAAATTATTTAAAAAAAGGGAAAAAACCTGAAAGGAAGGCTGACCTAAGCAATGCGATTTATAACATGCCAGCCCTTGGCTTCTATTTTGGCTGCTTTATTTAGTTTAAGAAGCCTTACTGGGTCAGCTGGAGATTCCCTTGATATTAGGCAAGCAGCTCTGAATCAGCTGCTGTTGAGCCCCTCAATTTCAGCATAAATGCTGCAGCATGGTAGCAGTGTTCCTCAGACTGCTGGGACCCCTTAGTCACTTGCCAAATTCAGAGCAGCTGTCAGGCTACTTTAGCTTTCAGCAGGCTCAAAATCCTGCAGTGACAAAGGTGGCTTAACTCCTCTGCTTAGCCCTTTTGAAGTAGAGCTAAGGTATAGCTCTATACCTTAGAGGTATATAAAATTCTATTTTCACAATATCTTCCAGAGCACGATTTCAGAAAAAAAAAATTTAAAACTTTTTTTTTCAGATTTTGTGTTTCCTGCAGAATGAAGGATATAAAACTAAGACTACATTAAACACATCTACTCTTGAATAACTCAGAGGAAATATACCAGTTTTGACAACAAGTGCTTATCATTAAGGTTTTTAGCTTTCAAGTAGCAGAAGGAAATTGAGAATGAAACTCAGGTGGAATTCATGTTTCATTTGTTTGAAAGTGTGAAATCCAATGAAATGTCCTATCCTTCCTACTACTGCAGTACCTTTGCATCAAAAGTCAATTTTTTTTTTCAATTTCTTGTAATCAAACAGAAATTCTGCCAGTAATCCACGTTTGGTATCTCTTCTGCTTCAATCTCAAATACATAACATAGCACTCTCTCAGCCCAAAACAGCAATCCTATACTAGGTTTGAAAGATAAATTCTCAAAACTACTCCTCCACACACAGATCACCCACAAAGTTACTTTAAAATATTGAAATTTAGATAAATATAAAAACATATATGAATGTATATATGTTATTAAATATAATATAATATATTAATATATATGTTAATTATATAATATACATTATACATATATAAATATTTCAGCTTGTTAGATGTAGAACAGAAAAGTCAAACAACTGAAAAAAGGTAGAATCTTACTGGTAACCCAAGTGACTCCTCTTTTAATCTTGTATTACGGATGAACCATAAAAAGCTTAATGTCATGAGAGGTGTGGTATTCTATTAAAGTGTGCCAATATTAACTAGATCATGAGGTAAATAACAAAAAAATTTGTGTAAATATGAATAGAACGTTGTTCAATTCATACCACTGAGTGGAAAAAAACCCCCATCCATGCTAAAAAAAAAATTTAAAAAAAAAAATTGTTTTTTCTTCCTGCTAGGAAGAATATGTTATTGGAAGTTTCCATGCTTGTGGCAAATAGTCAGTCATCATTAATTTGGATGAAACTGTCAGTTTTGCATTATTTGACATGCATTTCTAGTTGGGTCTTATTTTGACAAGTGTATCATAGTACAAGGATTTCAAAACAAAGAAACAGTTTAGGAAGCAGTCATAGGGAGATGCAGAGCAGGAAGGTATTTGGGCTAACAACTGCTTCACACAGAAGTCTGGAAAGTGGAATGACAAAGTAGATGATACAAATATTTCCAGCACAATAACAAACATACATACAGAAAACAGTCCTTGAGATTTGGAAACCTGAGGATATGAGCACAAGTCATGTAATTAATTCTATATTTTTTAGGGTTTTTTGATGACCAGCACTGTGCTTATCTGTGACAAAAATGTAAGAAAGAACAGATGATATTGAGGACTGTAGATGTTACAAATTGTCTGGACTGAGGATACTTCACTGAAACCAGCTGGCTAGATTTTATAAACATAACTCAGAAGCAGTAGCAAGGGGGTGGCCAACATACAACCCTTAAGGCACATGTAACTCACAGTGCATCTTCAATCCCAGCTTGGCACCCTGTGAGACGGGTACAGCTCTGAGACTGGTCTGCTGGGCAATCTGCATCTCCTGCTGTGAGAAGACATTAAGCTAACACAGGCTGCTGAGGCCAATATCTCTGCCTTACCCTGGAGTCTGTGCTAGTTTTATACTGCAGTGGGACTACTTCTGCCATTATTTCTCAACGCTGAACAAATTATCCTCTCCATTTGACTGATAAGGTGGTGTTGGTCTTAGCCACAGGAAAATTTGGGAAGGCAGGCTGTAGATTAGCCTGTCTTCTATGAAGCCAGCCTAAAGACCTCCTTTTACTCTGAAGATCCGCAATACCTGGTCCGAGGACAACTGTATTGTAATTGGATTCCAGTCTTGACTGCACTTCCTTAAGGACAGCACTTCCCAGACTCATCCAGATCACTACTCTCGATGCAGGAGAGATGAAGATGACAGCATCCTAAATTCAGAAGCTATTCTAGAACAAAATGCATAATCACCCTTCTAACTTAAAATGTCTGTGAACTGCCTCCACTCACTATAAAACACCCAATAGTTTAACCGAGGTGATGAAAATTCACTATCAAGATAGAGTGCATTCATTCACTTTTACAAAGGGAAAACTTTTATTCCCGTTTTTTTTTTTTTTTGGTACTGTTCCCCACCCCCCTCGCCCCCAGATAGCAGTTCATATTCTCAAGTCAGAGTCTATTTTTGGAAGGGCCTGCTGAACTGTTGCAGGACAGAACATATAATACCCTCTAAGGTTGCCTTCAGCATTCAACTGTGGATGAAGTGGCAGGAGGTTCAGTAATACAGTGTGTTAGATAATGGGTTGCCGTGGCAACATTTCTGCCTGCTGCCAAATTTTGGAGCTCAAGTTTAAAAGCTGATCTCAAACCAAGGTCTTTTCCAAAAAATCTCTAAGCTCTTATTAAAAAAAGCAAACACACAACCATATTCCTCTCAAAAAAATCCATCCCACATAAAAGGCAGCAGTCCTTTCTTGGTGATTTAATTCAACTGCTATTACTCCAGCTCTTCTGACCACAGTATTGGCTTCCCTTATATTAAAATGCTATATTTCCACTGTGAATTTGCCTGACTTCTTAAAATCAAGCATGCAATATTTATATACGTCTACTGAAGCATGTAGTAGATATGAATGCCACTTCTTAGGCAAGTAGCAAAGTTTAAAAGGCAGTTCTTTTACTGCAGCTTTTCAAAGCACCTTTATTCACTGCCCTGTTCAGTCACCTGCGAACCTTAGCAGAACTCAAAATAGAAATTTCCAAATAACCAATTTTTCAGTTTCCTGGAAGTTCTGAAAAAGCAGTAGAAATGGTTACCTTAATTTTATGGAATTTAGGGGAGCATGAAATAATTCTAGACCAATCAAATAGGTTTTATTAATACAGAAGGTAAGGCAGTAACAAGTTAAATTTATAATAGGGCTTGAATGTAATCCACAAACTGCAGTGATAGCACAATTCTAGCATTATATTCCAACTGTTAAAGCATTTGAATTTGGGTTTCCATCTCCCAGCTCTAAGTTCTCAAACAGATTATATACATTTAAACTGCATCGCAATGAAAAAAATCCCAACAATCTGCAACAACGCAAAAACCCTGTACGGAGAAAAAATGACAGGAGATAGAGTACATAAGGGTTTTTTTTCTTAAGAATGTCGATCTTTTTCCACTTGGTCTTCAAAAAGGGCTCACACTTGGAATCAGCTAAAAGTAAGAGATGCAGTTTAACAATCACTGGCACTTCAGATAAGAAAGATCTTCATCATCTTCAAAATCCCTCTCAGTGACAGATATGCCTATGGATTTTCTCAAACTGTTCACCGTCAAGCAAATGCAATAATCCCTATAGCAACTGGCCAGGCATCAACAGACAGAATTTTAATACCCATGGTCTGCCTTGCACATCTTGCTTTTTCGTGCTAGAAACAAAATGCCTGTGTACACCTTTGCACCGTTGAGCCGTTAGAGAATCCTGCAGCACAGACCAGCATCATGTCTTAGTTGTGATAAGGAGGCAGTTTGTGTTCTCTGAAAAGAGAAGCACAAATCAAAATGAATGTGATGAAAAGTCTGCAAAAAGTGTGCTCTACTTCATTCGGAAGGCTTCTCAAAATCAAAAATATACAGATTCTGAATGCAGCATTTGCTCTTGCCTGTTTTTCTCTTTCAGAACATGACGGTTCTGTATCACTAGAGTGTTTCTCTGCAGATAGCATCACTATACCAAAGTCATGTAATGGACTACAAATAAATTCAATTTAGTCACAACGTGAATGGTGAAATCCTACAAAGCATGAGGAAGTTGCCTTTAATAATTTCATGTTGTGATATGGAAAGCTTTCTCTGAAAGTTTTAGATCCCTGAGATCTGTTTGCTGCAAAAGCAATGTAATGGGGACAAAAAACCATAAAGCACAACAGGCCTGGCTGATTCATGCATAAAATATAAATCAGATTGCCTCACAAAACATTTTTAAAGAAATACCTTGGTGAAATACCTTATTCTGGGTGGTTTATTATACAAATAATGTTGACTAAAAGCAGAAAGATTGCTTTGTTTCTTCTCTTTCTGCATTAAGTGCATGCATTATTATTGTATGTATTTTCCTAAAGCAAAGTGAATCTCCTTCATCAGCTATAAAAAAAATCTTTTAAACTACTCAAACCATAAACCTGCCCGATTCTCTGTTGTGCTATGCTCTACACCGGGGTCTTATCTGTACTTCCTATAATTATATGTCTGCACATCTGCAAACGTGTTTATTGTTAACAGATTATGGCAACACATTTGAATCTTTAGAGGAAAGTTCAAGGATAATGTTACACACACACAAGCAATATGAAAGAAGACTTTTTAAGACTCACGTTACTTCTTCTGCAGTAATTTTAAGAAATTATGCTGGCTTTAATACCTTAGTAAAAATCTTAGGTACTTACAAATTCTAATGACATAGTGGTGTCCACAAGTTTCACTGGTTCCCGCAAGGTTTTGAGCATGCAAGAGCTTTATAGATTCAGATCAGAGAAGAAATGATTTAAAACCTCCCAGAATATATTCTGGGGTTCAAGCAAAGAAGTCCCTGCAGTGTCATTTTAAAAATTGATCAATAGAAATTTTAGCAGTTTCATTCACAGCTTTTCAAAGAAAAATAAACTCCATCCTATCCCAGAACAGAACTAAAATTGTGGCATTTTAGAAAATTCTCTCATTAATGATGCAACCAGCTGCCAATGTCTCACTGACATTGTTTATCAATGATTTTTTGTTTTTTGTTTTTGGTTGGTTTTTTTTACAAATACACAAATTATACACAGTACATTAGTACTGCAGAAAGGCACATTAGCCACAGGAAACAAATATCTTCTAACTTTGGAGATGCTATGTTACAAGTTTAAAAAGAAAGTAGTTTTTTTTTTTTTTTTTAGAAGCATGAAATAATAGCTACTTTACTTTTGTGGTCCTGATCATAAGACAGGGAAAATACATCTCAGAACAACTACAGCTATCCTTATGCAGTTAGTTATACCTAAATAATTTGAATAGTTGATGAAAACACACAAAACTTCTGGGCTTCTGCTCTCCCACATCTAAGACTGACTTTAAAACAGGGTGTTTACAGAATTGTGTTTCCTATTGGCATCAGCCACTTATGAAAGCACATGCACAGCCTGACAAGCTTGCATGACGTTCTTCCATTTGACTAAAAAATGACTGAACCTACGTTTTTTATAAGGGGAGATATTTGCCCAGACGAATTTGTTGTCAACAAGTTTTTCTGAAATACAAAAGTGTATTAGACAAAAACACATTAGTCAAAGAAAAGCTATGTAAAATTCTTTGAGTACCTTATTTTAAGAGTAAAATTTAAGTAGCCTAACAGTTGCACTAATCTGTTCTGATCCATTGCATTATTTTCCAGTAAATCAAATATCCTCTGACCAAAAAAACCTTCCACTAAAGTCACCCTACCCAATGCCATGATCAAACCATACTGATGAGACAGAAATATTGCATTACTTCTGAGATTTTCTTCTACTCAGGGGTGTATCCTTGCTAGGTATTGGTTATCCAGTGAAATAGAATGGAGAAGGATTGGCTTTGGCATGTAAATGTGGATTGGGAGCATGGACACTTTTTGGTATATTCAATATGTTATCTGTCCCAAAGTATTTCCTTCCTGGATGATACACATATACATACATGGACAGTGCTCAGGCCAAATTAATTATTTGGGCAATTTGCTCTCTGGTCCCTGCTTTAATGAGAGAAGAGTCATGGAGAGTATAAAGGTAATTTATATATTGTAAAGCAAAGACAATACCATATTACTTTTCTAAGAAATCATAAAAAGATTTCTGAAGAGGTTCCTAGAGCCTTAGATCAAAGATACTGAAAAAATACCCAGTACATATTATCACTGTAACTTTTAGACATTTTTGTCAGAAAAATCCCAGTGTTTTAGAGAGATTGCTTTTGCTTATTAGAAATTGAATTATCTCTTACCTGTAGCTGCACAAACTCACAGACCTGATTTTGTACTTGTACAAGGAGGCAAGTGAGAAATTGAAATCTACCCCAAATACTTAAAAATAATAGGAAGTATGCAAAGTATCTTGTTACCCTTACTTTTATGGCTGATAAAACAGAGCAAAATGTAGTCTATAGTTGTTGAATACATGGTAAGCTTATTTCTTTCCAACCAAAAATGTTTTCACAACTGTGTGTAAGTAATGAGGACTGTACCGTAAACTAGCCAAGAAAGCAAGTCTGAGACTTAGTTTTGTAGCACAGCTTCAGTAGCACAAATAATCACGTGAAACTGTGTATCCCTGACACTTTAAATTGCTGTACAACATCTGGAAACTGACAGTCCATGCCACATAATTAAGAAAAAAGAGATGTCTGGCAAGATTTATGGGTTGGGGAGAACCCACTGAAACCTAATAGGTTTTTGACAGGACTGAAAAAGAGTGGACCAAACTTAATGACTCTACTGGTCGACCATATAATTTCCTGACTAAGGAATTTTTTAAAAAGTTCTTACATTATGTTTATTTGCTTTAAAAACAAGCAATTCAGGAGACTGTCTCAAACTCAAAATGGAAATATTTACATTAGTTAGGCTATTAATGGAACTGTGTGGATTACATAATACAGCACAGGAATTTCTACATAGTTGTGTTCATATTCCTCTGCTAAATTGGAGGTGGGAAATGTGCATTCATCCTAGGGGTAAATAATATAGGAAAAAATATCAAAACTAGCTTTGAGGAAAATTAGGACGATAGAGAAAATAAAGAAAAAAATAAACTGCCTTGAGCTAAAAAAATAAAGTAAGGAAAGGCTTTAATCATGCTACAGAATTCAGCACTGAATTCTTTATAGGAATGACAGGACAACTCTGCACAAAAAAAAAAAAGTTTAGTTTGCAGTTAAAGAAAGCTAGCCTATTGATAGAAAACGTTACTTCAGTGCCGTCTCTTTTACAGGGGAATGGATGATCTATTTCAATCACTTTAAAGCTCGCTAAAGAGAACATAATGTAAGGACAATTTTGCACTGACCTGGACTAGGTGCCTGAGATCTTCCCATTTCAGATTATCTCATTAAAAATTGAGATTGTAGCTCTGATCTACTTTACATCATTTTACACTGCTGAGAGAGTACTTTAAACAGTCTTCAACAAAGAATCTGATATTTCTTTTTAATTTCTTTTTTTTTTCCCAAGCATGTTTTTTTAATCCTTGGCCTGAAACCATTTCAAATCTGCGTCTCACAGCCCCCCCGGGAGGGCCCACGCAGCATTTCTAATCTGCCTTGTTCCCACTAGGCAGAGCCTGTTTGCACGGTGACGGCTTCAGGTGTCACACAGCCATGTCCAATGGTTTGAAAAGTCTCTGAACTCTGTCCTTCAAATCGACATCCCTCCTTCTGACAGGCTCAGCTGGGATGTGTCCTGCAATGCACAGCTCTCCATGGGTGTGAATGTGCTAATTCATGAAACCTGGGCTGTGCTGATGATCAGCAGCAGTTGATGAACACTAATTAAAACTTGTAAAGACTAGGACAGACCTACTAGTTTTGCCTCATTCCCTCTTTTCTATTTTGCTGCCGTATAACAGTATCATGTGTGAATAATGCCTCCAAACAGTTCTGTGAACAGCTATAAAAACAGTGAGACAAAGCAAAGTCTATCCTTAAATATCATAATAGCACCAAGTAAGACTCTTAGTTCCTACATGCTGAGAATTCAAATACTGTATTTGTACTAAATATATACTTCTTTGTCCTGCTCAAATACAGCCAGGCAACGAGCTTGCAGTTTGGTTTTCAGGAGGCAATCTCCTGCAATAAAGCCTTCACAGAGTTTCTACTAACATGTATAGCTAATGATGCAGCTCTTCTGTGGTTTAGCTCTCAGTCTTGCAAAAGATGATTTGTGCATCTAGCTTAGTGAGTTAACTACATGCTGGCAGCACATGATGTTTGGTATAGATAAGTGTTTTTGCAGGATTGGAGAAGCCTCTTTTCCTCATTCACTGTGGTGGAGGAGCGAGGCCATTACACGCCTGCTGCAATGAAGGGCAAAAAGCTAACAGGGGTGATGTGTTTCTACCACATTTGGGCTCCTGATGGGGAACGCTGTTAATGGTGAAGAGCCTGAAATCCTTTCCGACTGCGTGCCTCCGAACAACTCCCATGACGGGAGCCCACGCCGATCCGAACGCTGAAGTCACTTCTCCTTCTCTGCAGGGTTACTGCACAGCAGGGCCTTCCCTCCTGCCCTGCTTTGTGCTCCAACTATTGTAGTTATTTCAGGGACTGAAAAAAACCCCGTATCATCCCTTTCACCCTCCCGGCAGATTTCTCTTTCCGTCGCCTCTCTCAGGCTCCCCACAGAGCTCGCCCCTTCCCCGACGCCATTAGGCCTCTGCAGGGCCTTCCCCGCCCGGCTGTGCCATGGCTCCGGCCTGGCCCCGCAGGCCGCCCCAGGCCCCGCCACGCAGGCGGCGGGTTCCTCAGCTGCTCGGACTCTCTCAAACAGAGTGAAAACTTGCGGACGACTGAAGTAGAGGCCTCTGACCGGCTGACTACCTTTGTCCAGTCGGCTGCTTCAAGCTGCCGGGGCCTGACTGAGTCCGGCAGCAAGGCCTCAAAGTGTGGAGGGGGCAGGAGAATTGGCTAATGTCGAACTCGGACACGTAATAAAAGCTAAAGGGGCAAACCTGGAGTCATGCTAAAGAGTCAGCCTAGTTAGAAATGTGCGGTGAGAGCAAGTCAGATACAGATGAAGAACTCTCACCAAGAGGGAATCAGAAAGTATCAGGCAGCTGCAAATTTTGGTGAAGGATGCGAGCCTCAGAGAGGCAGTGTTTTGACTTTATACTTTCTTTACTGAAGGAAGAGCAAAAATACTGTCCAGATGTTTACAGTATGTTATTAATTGCAGAATGTGTGAAATGTACACAAAATACAAAATTATATTTAGGAATTACAGATTATTGGGTAATTATAATTCTTCTGTTCTCTCAAATTGATTAATTCAGTTAACTATAGAATCATAGAATCATTTAAGTTGGAAAAGACCCTTAAGTCCATCAAATCCAAACATAATCCAAAGATCTGTGCCAAAAAGAATAGATTAGAATTTTAAATATTTAAAACTGGACTGGATAAGAAATTGCCTCATTGCCATCTATACAAAGCTCAGCTACACATCTTTAAGTACTTTAATAAAGTCTGCAATCTTCATGCAGTTGAAAATAACATCAGAAAATCTACCATCAGACAACGTAGTACAAGTAAAAGGCAAGAAGCATTACGTACTTAAAATAGCTTAGTGTCTTAAACAAAGCACTTAGCAAGATATTGGGGGGAAAAAAAAACTCATTTGTTTCTAAAGGAAGGAAGGATGTTCAGAATGGGGAGATGATATGCAGCACATTACATCAAATCAAGAGGTACTCAACAGACTGCATAAGTAGCTTTTGTTATAAAAAAGATACAGTTACAGTCTTTGTTATAAAAAAGATCTCTTTTTTCACCTTTTTGTACAAAACTTTTGGGTTAGTGCAATAGATTACATTAGTATAAATTAACCAATATAGAATGTATACATTTACAATCTTAAATGTAAATTAGAATCTCTCTGTGGAAGTGAATTTATTTGTCTCCTTTTTCAGATGTAAACTATTGTAAGAATGAGACTTACATTAGCTGAACTTTACTGCCAAAAATGCTGAAGATCTTGGATTCACCCCAGTCCAGTACTGATTGTAAGAATACTGCCAAAGAATTTAAAATGCACTCTGATCATGATTTTGATTATTAGCTGTATTTTTTATTTTGCTTTTTTACATAAGGTTTCCTTCAGTAGGCCTTAATTGATACCCCTGGAATGAAAAAACCCCCCAAACCAAACAAGGCAGAATTAACAAGTTTCTTCAATATTTAATGCTTTATGAATGTATTATAAGCATATAATAAAAAGTAAAAGAAAACTGAAAAAATACTATCAACAGTTGTATAAAAAGTTTTGTGCAGTGTTAATCAAAATATTGACAAAAGTAAGATACTTAAGTTAAAGAATTCTCCACTTTAGAGCTAGATGAAAAGGCAACTGTAAATTTGCAGGTTGTAGAAAGAAAATAATTCTTATAGTGGTATAAAAAAATCCAGGCAGAGTAATCTTTCCCTTTTTATTAAAGCTTCTTAGAATTTACCAAGTCTGTGAAAAGAATGTATTTAAAGATCCTAATATATAAATTATGTGAATCACACAACAGATTTTTAGAATTTCTGTATTGTTTCCTTTAGAAGATAAAATATGTGTTATTTTCAAGAGGACTATATGTCCTAGTAATACAGTATTTCCTTTTCTGTGGCATGTACTTGCTATTACGTGAGAGGTCTGCAAGCCAGAATGATTAGACTGTGTCAGGCAGAAAAACAACGAGGTGTATTCCGGCATACAGAAAGCAATTTCAGAGGGAAAAAAATACCTAAATGGATCAGCAAGAAGGAGTTACTCAGTAAGGAGAGGCAAATAGCTTTTCTTTTCCCACTGGTTTCTCCCATAACATTTTCATTAAGATGAAACATAAAATTATGAAATAAAGCATTAAAAAAAAAAATCAACCACTAACAGCAATTAAGAGGCAATCACATGTGAAAGCCTTTTCTGTATATTTCAATGGTTAGCTGAATCTTGTATTTTAAAGCAGTGGAATTTGGTAGGTATATTTTTTCCTGTGACCATTAATTCCACATTACCACCACAACTACTACAGGCTTTGTTCTTTAAAGTCAATTGTATTTTACATTAAAATGGTGATAGCATCTAGTATTCCTAAATGTTCGCTGTGTCAAGAAAGTGTAAAGCCATCAGCTACTCACTAACAAGAGGTATTATCAATAACTTAATTTAGGAAACTCAGTCAGACAAGATGCCAAACACTGACACTCCAACTGTATCAAGCACCTTAAAATGTGTTCAACAGCACAATAAAACTACCTTATGACCCCTGATGTTAAAATTGAGACCTCACAACAATTTGATGTAAACAGCCTTTTAAATTGACATAATCAGCCGAGAACATCTCTCGTTTGTGACATACGCTAAACCACATTATTTAGATATTACCAATTTATTTCAGCAGAAGTTTAATTTCAGGAGGCTTGCTAGGCTCAATTTCTTCTAGAAAAGCTCTCTGGTAGTGTATTTGCAATATGATTTAATTTATTACAACAGAGCGCGCTCTGCTATCTCAAGAAATTCTACAGTTAATGTATGCAGCTGCAAGCATTTTCCTTAACCAAAGAGAAAAGGGCTACTTTCCATTGCCAAATCTATATATCCATCAATGATGGGTATTTCTGTTCTGCATCTATTTCTACAGTTCATCAGTGGACCTTTCGGGAAATGTTGCTACCTGACATTATCACAGAAGTACCAGAAATTCCTGCTGACCAGTACAGTACTGTAGAGTTGCTGTCTTCCAGACATGCAGGATAGACTATCTGCTTCTCACTCAAACACCCAAAACTGAGCTGGAAACTTAAAATGGAATTAAAGTTTTTGTCTTAAGGACTGCTTGTCTACACCTTTTAACACAGAAACTCTGATTGTTACACCTACAGAAAAGCCTCTTACATCATTGATGTTTGGGATGGCACAAGTCACAGCGAAATTAATGTGCAAGATTAAGAGATGCGGGATTGGATTAAATAAGACTATTGATGAAGTTTTGAAAAAAATTAAGACAGCATAATCTACACTAAAACAAGAGATGCTATTCTCCATCACACCCCTGTCCTAGTCTGTAACTGGATTTTTCAACCATTTTATGCTAAATCAGATTTAATGTGTTATGTTCTGTTCTTCTGTTTCTCCTTCAGCAGGCTGTATTTCTCCCTTCCTTTGGGAATCTGTCACTAACAGGCTTTGCCTCCAAATATTGTATGTTATATTCAGTAATCTGTGCTTTCTGGAGGTTTCATGTTATTCCTCTCTCCCTGAAATTTGCAATCACTTGCAAATGTGATCACTATGTTGTTTAGTACCTTTTTATTATTAATAAATATATATGAAGACAAAACATACTATATTTTACTATCGGTTCTCCAGTTTCCATCTTATGATGCAGTACTTATATGTACAACATCTGTTTTTTCCCCCCAAAATATGAAAAGATTTACTAAAAATTTCTTACACACCAAAATATAGATGCTGAGCCTGTCTATTCTAAAAATTGCAAACATGACAGAACCAAAGTTTTTTACATGAGAAGGATAGGACTTGAACGATTTAAATGTGGGTTTGTGTTTTTATGTTCTGAGCTAGCATCACAGAGTGAAAGTGCAGCCTCAAGGCATCTTGGCAGCTGACAACAGCTAGAGCCAGGCTGAACAACAATAATATTGTGATGTGGATCTGTATGGCTTTTTGTTAAAGTAAAAATTGAGTTATTGTGTGCTTTACAGGTGACGTGACCAAAAGGATGGTGTTAGGATGCTGGGAGACAGTTTGCTGACAAGGATATTGGTTTACAGCACTTTCTCAGATGAGCTTTGACTGTGATGCTTATAATCATATGATTTTAAAAAGTGTTCTGTCCCTTGCATTCTTATGGCATCACAAAGGAGACATCAAACATCAGGGAAAATTGGTAGGAAAACTGATCACAACTGGGGGGGAAACTGAAGGTAGAAAAAAGGTTGATGGATTATTACGCTATAAAAACCCAACAGTAACAGCCTCAATCTTACTTGCCTTACTTGTAAAAAAATTGCATGCTTCCCTGTGTTAATCTAAAGGTAAACCAGATGGTATACCAGAATGCCCGTTTCCACACTTGTAGATACAACAAGCCAGCTTGTGTGAACTTGAGTATGTGTCTGTGTTCAAATCAATATGTGTACTGGAAGTTAGGTAAGTCATTATGGAGAAAGACTTGAAGCGACTGCTTCAAACCTCTCAAACACCTGCCGCAAAGCAAGTCATTTTTCCATGAATAATCGAAGAGCTCTGTAACCTCTGATGTCAATGATTCGGAGGAGATGCATGGCCACACGTTCTAAGGATTTTTTTATTGACAGATATAGCGCCTTTCATGAGCCTCAGAAGACATTTGTGGGATTAAAAACTAAATATGTCTAAGAAACATTACATTCTACAGTGCACAGAAATACAACTGCCTCAAGGGCCTCGCTCTCTTGAAATTGAAGGCAGCATTTATTACTTTTTAAGAGACAATGAACAAGAGTCACATTCAAAAACTTACCAGAGAAGACTGACCTTGGGCATAAGTCCTTATTCTGTCAAGGCTTTGAGATGGCATATGATACAGACCTGTACTGACAAGTGTCAAATCTAAATACTAAGTTTTGTTGAGTGTGTGCCAGATCCTTTCCATACTCTTTAATATCCAATGATAATAACTGGTGGATAAATAAGGGTTGTTATTATCAGTGAATAAGCAGAAAATTCAAGTATTTTCTACATGAGTATAACTATTATGATCCTTTTACAGTTACGGAATATATATCATCATATGCCAAGAATCAATGCTTGTTTTGAAACAGTTGTTACATGTAATAAATGCAAGTTGCATCTACTATTCTACTACTTACTAGGTAAGTAGTAGTCAGCTTTTACTCGGCACTCACTAGACCACCTATGGAGTACTGCCAAGTTTGCACACCCCCGCCCCAACAGCACAAGAAAGATATTGATAAACAGAGGTGAGTTCAGCAGAGGGTCACCAGGATTGTTGGGAGCTGAAGCGCTTGCCTTCGAGTAGAGGCTGAGGGAACAGGGCTTGTTCAGCCTGGAGAAGAAGAGACAGTTTCAGCAGCCTCCCAGTGCCTACAGGAAGGTCATCAAGAAGACTGAGCTAGGCTCTTCACAGAGCATGGTAGGAGGAGGAAAGATATCAGGCAGTGGGTATAAATTAAAACAAGGGAAGCTCAGACCAGTATAAGAAAAACTTTTTTACTATTAGGACAGTCAAGCATTGGAACAGGTTTCCCAGAAGTGTTCCGATGTCTCCGTCCTAGAGGTTTTCAAGATGAAAGTAGATAAAACCTTGAGTAACCTGCTCTGACCTCGTACCTGGCCCTGTGTTGATGAGGAGGTTGGGCTAGAGAGCTCCTGAGGTCCCTTCCAACCAGAATTATTCTATGACGCTATAGCAGAAAAAGGTAAGGATATGCTTTTCTGTGATACAGCCTGTTATAGATTTACTTAAAAACTATAAATAGTGTTGTTTTGAATATCTCCATAGCTCTCAACACCACATTTTCACAATCATGTTGTGTTGGTAATTGTTTTCCCTTTTGATTCAGATGATTAGTAACAGAAAAAGTTGTATGCCAATTCACATAGGAAGCACTGTAGAGTTGTTGATGGCACCTACTAAAGAAACAATGCAGACATACTGCATTTATTTCAATTTCTGTTTGTAATAACTGCTTTTGTAAATTGGAAACACTACTATCAAAAAGGAGAATGTCATCTCAGTAAAATGGAATTAAAACATACAACAGTTTGAATTTCACAGTATGTAGCTAAATTTCCAATTGCTTCATTAGTATTTTTTTTTTCTCTGAGAAATAACAATTTACAGGAGCAATAATGAAGACAAACTATATTTAGATCATAGCTGCCTACCTAGTGTTCAAGGTTATTGCCACGCAGGATGAACAAGTTCATTCATGCATGCATCTTGCCAATGACCTGTTCAGATCTGTTTTCTTACAATAGAAAGGCTCACCTTACTTCAAACTCTATGGAAAATACTCTTGCAGAACATAATTATAGGCCAGTGAGAGAAGAATTAAAATAACTTGTTCTGGAATACTTGAACTGGTAGGATACTTGAAGAATAAGCAAACAAACCAACCTCCAAATAAAAAAAAAACAAAAACCAACCCAAACTGACAGACCCTTTCTGACTTGACAATAGATACATTAGGATTCAACTTTGCACTTATTTCTAGGAGGTGTGACATTTGTGTGCTACTTGGAGTTAATAGGGGAAAAGGGATGTTTCCTGCATTTCTAAAACACAAGACATTTTTCCAAGTACTTTGTGCAGTTTCCAGAAAACAACATATAAAATATTAAATCAGTTGTACTGAAAACAAAAGGTTTCTGTCCTCTCACACTACAAAGATGTGGCATATCATGCGGAGAGTTTAGTGATGTCAACACATTTTTTTAAGGGTTCTTATTAATTACTACGTTGCAGGGAGGGTTGTTTTTATTTGGTTTATTTTAGAGGTCAATAGAGGCAACAGGACATCTTATACAAGCTACCTTAAGCAGGTCAAATTTGTGGTAATGTTTGTAATAAGAAATACTAAGTTTGAGAAAGAAGCGCTGTAGCTTAAAGGGATGAACTTTCAAGACACTGAGTTGTTACAGAAGGCAGCCTATTACTAGTAGACTAACGCTAGAAGTTATGCTGAAACAGGTAGTAACTAGTGAGAGATTCACATGAATATAGCTACTTGCTTGAAATCTTTCGGGACAAAGGGTTTGGAACAATGCATGTGATGTATTTATTATCTTCTACACATATAAAATTGATTATATTAGAATAATACAGAATAATTTTATTGAACCCTCTGACCAAAAAGAAGAGAGACTATGTCACTGTGTCACTCCTGAACTGAACTTGGATTACTCATGATGGCTTTTACTACCTCCTCAGTTCCTTGAGAGATTATCCTTACGTTATTTGCAGTAGCTACATGGTTACATCATAGTGTATCACAGAGTGACTTGTAACAGCTTTATGCTAAGAGTAACAAAGCTTGATTATCAAGATCCCATTCTTTTTTAATGGCAGAGCTTGTTTGTGAACATTGGTTTTAATCTATATAGTTTATATTGCCTGAAGTGACAGACTGATTAGTATGTTGTTGATCTTAAAGCCATAAATGGTGTGTGTCATGTTTATATCCAAGTTTCCCATTGATTAGTAACAGCACATATGTCATAATGTCTTTTTATACTGTGTGCTCAGTTGGTAAATGACCCTACTTATTGGCAGTAGGAAACTTATTGTAAAAAAATATATTCCCCTCATGTCTTCTCTTTCTTTTTTGAAATCCAGTTTAAGGTTTTTCTATCACAAATACAATAATTAGTTCTGCATTCAATTGTTTTGATTTTGCATAGAAAAGAATTTTTGACTATTTTTTCTGATTTTAGGTCATAGATAGGTCTAAGTCATATTTCCCTTCAACAAAGATCAATAAAATAATACAATTTATTTAAATAACTGGCAGAACTTAAAAGCAAAGACCTAACCACCTGGACAAACAACGCCCTTAAATTAATTAAATTCAGGCTAGTATCTCTGCAGACCACAAAGTTTTGCTTGTAATTAATTAGTAAAAATCGAAACCAGAGCAACAGGAATTTTTAGGAAGTCATACAGTAAAACACCTGTTTCTGAGACATGCAGAACAAAACTTTTCCTAGAAATGTAATTTTATCCCTCAAAAGAAAATCAGTATTAAGTTTGATGTTTCACCGTGGAAATATCATAGGGATTTTTTCATCTTGAGCATATTTAAAGTTATTTTAAGACAATAGTTGCTCGTTTAACCCACTTGGAAAAATGCTTTCTTAGAAATGGGCTCTTAGAAAGTAAAAATGTACTCATTAGCTTTCTACTCTACATATAATAGTATGCAAAGCACCATTTGTACATGCAAAACTAGAGATTGCCTTTTACCTGGCTCTGCTTGATAGCTGGGAGTGTTACTCTTCATAAGGGGCAGATTTTCTATAAAAGTAATAGTTCTATATAATTTCTCTTCATAAAAATTCCATGAGTTTATACATGTGCTATAAGAAGAAAGTCTGCAGACTTCATAAGTAGCCAGGGAAGGAGCTGAGGAAAACTGCCCCCAGCATACCACGTTCCAAACTCTCATACCAGCTGGCAGAGATTTAGAACAGTCACTGCTTCAGCAGAAGGGAAGGGAGTTTGCAGAAGAGCTGTGTTACAGCTGTACCACATACCTGCAGATTGAAAAAAGGGATACTGCAGACTGGCAGCACGTTTACAGTACCATTTTCCCTGTTAGTGTTGGACAGGGTAAGAATCACAGAATGGATGAGTTTGGAAGGGACCGCTGGAGGTCGTCTGGGCCATAGTAAACCTTAAGGGAAAAGATGAAAATTAGACAAGATTTTCTAAACTGAACAGTATATTTAACTGTTCAACACAATAGCACTTAAATAACTGTGCTTTGGAAAGTGCTGTTTCTGTTTCTCAGATCTCTCAAATAAGGCATCCAGAATAAGTAATGATTTTGGAAAACCCTGGCCCTAACCCTTTGCCACCTTTCTTCATTATTCAAATCTGTTAGCAGTTATCTTTTCTCTCTCATCTGCCTCAGTCCCTGACAGCAAATAATAGGTATATTTTGGTGGGTTGAAAAGGCTTGTTATCTCAGGCAACTGATTTAATATTTTTGTATACAGCAGAAGAACAAGTATGATAAAAGGCTAAATTCCACACTCTTAATAAATTCATAATTATTATTAAGTTTTTCTACCTCTTCCATTTTACAATGTTGTATTGTGGTCCTTGATTTTACCAGTAGGTGATGAAATAATTACTGTAACAATTGGCTTTTCTTGAGCACAACAGTTTGAAAAATAAAAAAAAATCTGAAATTTTACTAAGTTTTATAAAAATCAGTATGAAATATTTTTATACTACTTTGCATCTATCCACATTTTTTCCATTCTTTTATATCTTGTTCTTTACCTGTGACAGGAGTTTCTTTTAAAGTCACGTGTTTGAGCTTACTTTTGCTACACTAGTGTCATCACTTTCAAGTCCTTGTTCATGGCAGATCCTTCCCAGTTGGCTGTAAAGTAGATATTTGCTATTTCTTTTTTCACTCTAATATTCTGGTTTCATTTTGAGGGTGACAATGTTCTTCCTGTTTAGCAAGATCTTAATCAGACTTACTTATACTACTTCTCACATTCTTTTTCCTTGGATCTTGTAGAAATGCTGTGATTTTTTCCAATTTTGGCATACATCTTTGTAGGTGGGTTGCAATCTGTAGTACAGTTTCCAGTTATTTGAGGAAGCAATTACGTTTAAATGTGTCAACACTTTCCTTTAAGTGGATCATCTCTACTGCCTCCTTTAGTAGGAAGTATCTAATGTAACTGATTGTCTTCAACTGATTTGCATTTGCTGGGATTCAAAGTTTTCTTTTAAAAGAAAGTTGAACTTTCCTGCAGATTTTAAATATAGCTATTTGGTTTTGGTTTTGTCATGTTCCTTTCCATTTAGCTTTGACTTCTGCTAATGCTGGCGTTGTGCTATGCAGATGTTTCCTGGAATATCTCTTTTACAAAGGATGGACTAATGGGAGCTCTCTTGAAGCACTATTTTCAAAACAGTGTAATAAAAATATTCAACTTCTTGTTTGCTTTATCTGGTCTCATGTGCAGTGTAAGTACACAGGCTGAGTACACAAACTGTGAAGACCCTGTAGAATACAGTGTTTGGGTAGAGAGTGTACAGATTTTTTACACAGGATTTTATTTAGTTATCAACAATCTGTACATATGTAGAACTTATTATGATGTTTTCCCCAAATGTAAGCCCTGTAGAGTATACAGTATTGATACAAGCTTGTAATTAACTTGACTTTCCAAAAAATGTAATGTCAGAATAGTCATCAAATACCTTGAAAAATATGAGAAAACATTCTTAACTTTCTGTGCTTAGCTTGCTTTTTTGACTGTCTCATTCAGCACACGCAGATTTTTCCTATTTGTGTCAGTGAGCTTGGCACTGAAGACCTCTGGTCCACAGCTATCCTTGACTATTATCTAATAAAAAAATTTCATTTTTTCTGGTCTGCCTCACATCTAGCAAAGATCTACTTCATTAGCTCTTGCTAGTAACCTAGTCCTTGCGATACTCCTGGCTTCAGAGTCTGCAAATGGTATCTTTCTTGAATTACTCTACAAGAAAGTTAGATGATTCCTTTTTATTATTCTTTGCTAGGCTTGTGGGAACAGAGAGAGATTTTTCTAATAGGCTTTTCATACATGCACAGTACTACCAGCTCAGGGCAAACAGAAAAAGAATAAGAAATTATTTGCTATGTCTCTTTTGAGAGGAGAATAAACATTACATAACTGCATGAATATATTCCACTTGCTTAAATTCTCAAAAAAAAAAAAATTTACTAAGTTATTAACTAAAAAATCTGGACATTTTGAAATGCATCAGAAAACTTGTTTCTATAAGGCGTTTTGGTGGCAGATGAACATGGGAGGCAGCTGTAGCTAAAAGTCATCTTTCAAACCTATTAAAAACATGGGTTGTGACAGAAAGAAAAATCTTGATTTCATCTTGTAGTTTATGACAAAAGTAATTTTATAATTTGGTAATTCAAATGTTGTATTGGGTATTTACACTTGTAATCTTAAAATTATTATAAACACCTATTTAGACTCTTACTATTAATACATATCTTTCAAATTATCTGGAAGTTCAACATGTTTATACAAACCTTTTAAAATGATGCTGAATTTCCTGCTAGATGCCAGTCTACCATCATATTTAGTGCGATTTCCTAACCTGATCAAAGGTCTTCCTCAAAAGCTCATGCCCATTGACTCAAATAGAGGTTTTTCAGAGAATAAAAGCTTCTTTTTCCTCAAACTACTAGCAAGCTTCCTATAGGATGAACAGTTAGAAATCCTCCACAACTGCACAACTTTTAGCTGTTTTGCTACCAAACTGGAGTTGAGATTTCTAAAAATGTACCTCTTTCTCATAACTGCCAACCGCATTAGTTTTACTGAGCTCTGCTGTAGCCATTAGATGAACATCTCAAACACTCCCTAGCATGTCACACAGTCACAGAATAACAGGTTGGAAGGGACCTCGTCTGCTCTGACCACCTGCTCAAAGCAAGTCCAGTTAGAGCAGTTACACAGGACCAAGTCCTTTTGGGATCTCACTTTCTCTGAGGAAGGAGATGCCACAGCCTCTCCTGGCAGTCTTTTCCCACCTGCTTGATCACCCCCGTGGGTATTTATTATACCCACGGGTATTATATCTAAGCAGATTTTCGCATGTACCAACACATGCCTGTTGCCTCTAGTCCTATCACTGGGTGCCTCTAAAACAGCCTGGCTCTGTCTTCTCTCTACTCTCCCATTAGGTACCTGAAGACAGCAATAAGATGCCCCTGAGCCTTTTCTTCATAAGGTTGAAAAAATCATATTCTAGCAGCCTCCCCTCATTTATCATATGCTCCAGCTGCCAGACCCTCTTGGTGGCCCTGGCTAGACTTGCTGTAGCCCTAGAAAATCCTGTTCTTTGGAGATTTCCAACTGTGAGGGGAAAAAATAATGCTGTTATGGTGTATATTTATCTAAATGAGACCAAGCATATTAAATTAGCTCTTAAATTAAATTAAGAGTAGTAATAACAGAAAAATCTTATATCTTTTCACATTTAGAAGTTTGAACACAGTCAGAGATACACCTAAAAGTACGTTACAGATTTATAAAGAAATCATCAAGAAGTAAGCACTCACATTGCATTCAGTTTGAAGGGAACCTAGTTTTCTCACCAGAAGCAAGATCTAAATGATTAAAAGCAGGTATGTGGCATATATATGTATAAACATGGTGCAGCTTTATGCCACATACCTGCTTCTAATCATTTCAGGCCTCAAGTTTTGGACTATCAAATCACTTATACTGTCCTAGTATAGCACATCAAAATTTTAGCCAGAATGGTAACAAGCTATGTGAAAAATAATCTACTTATGCCCTACCTGGAACATATTCTGTGCTGACTCAAGCTGACTTTTTGAGCAAGACAGCCTCTTTAGCAGATGTCCAGTTTTACTATCTTAATCTTAGCTAGATACACTTTACATCTGCTGAGACAAGTACTGAGTTAGTAGGAAACAAAGTAATTCACAAACAGAAGTACTGTTTGTACACTCTCAAGTAAAATTCAAGGAATATGCTTTTGATGATATCTTGGAGTAAAGGATGACTTATGCAAAAGGGATTTGAGGAAAGGAAACCAACAGAAGCTTTATGACGTGGTGAAAAAATATGGATTAAATGTATCATCAGAGCTGTTGCTAAGAGGAACTGATACAGCCGCTGAGATAGCTCAATGACCTGATTAAGACAGTAGCAAGAAACCATGTTCTCTGTTCACCTCTACAAGATTTTATCATAAATAATTTTATTAACTTGATATATCGAGACTCCCTCCTTGAAATATATCTCGGATTACCATGTAGGCAATCCTGCGGAATGTACATAGATAACACTAAGTCTCATTACTTTTATGAAATTGAAAAGAATAACATCCATAGGTGTGTAGGCTGCAATTGAAACATTAAAAAACATTGAATTAAGTATTATTTAACTGTTGTAGTGCAAGAAAAAATACCTGAAACATTTGTGTCTCCAGAAAATTTCAGATTGTTATAAAAGGTCATCATTTAAGTGTGAAAACCTCTTACACTGACTGCTGGACATATAATAATCTCTCTTACTCAATGGCCAGCATTTTCATTTATCCATTCACTCCCTATAAATTCTTGAAAATCCCTGAACTTTCAGAGCAGCTTCTTTATTAGCTTATATTCTCAACAACCTTAAATTGAAACCCTCTATTAAACTCACAAACAGGCCTTTATATGCCTTCTTCTTAATATAACTTCTTACAAGTTGAACAAGTTTTCTAGTTTCTACCCATTCCTATAACACATAAAATGAAGTATTTTAAAAACATGTCCCTTTAAGAACACTTACAGCCTGATAGTCTAACAGAGATACCCTTCTTTCATTTCACTCTCAAGTAAATGTTACAGAACACAGTTCATCTTAATGAATTATTGTTAAATAGAGTATTACTTTTATAGGGGAGCTGCAGCGGTTTGGGATGTCTGTATGTGACAATGTGGTAGTCTTTGCTGTTGTGTAAATCGCAGCGCTGGGAAGAACAGCGGCAGAGCAGACTGGTTCTTGCATCAGAGCTGCTGAGACCCAGAGCCTGGTGCCCGAGCGTAAGCCAGCCTTTGCTGGACGTGACTTTTAACTGAAGCAGCTAAGGCACATGCGAGCTCTGACGACTGCTGTGAGAGCAGTAGCCCCTAGCAGAGGACTGGGGTCAGTGATGGGAGCAATTATGCCAAAGCACTGCAGAAGGCTTTCTGAGGCTTGTATTTTAGCTCCCACAAATAGTTAATTTTTTCATATAAGAAAGGATTCTTATCTGCAACCAAGTTTTTCTTGTTCCGTCTATCATAGACATTTACCCTACTATCAGAATCCCATGCTGATGTACATTTTATTGCAATAGCTCAGCCTCAGTGTTCTATACAGCAACAAATATGCATTGGCTAGGTCTGTCAAATATCTTTCCTCAGCTTCTTCCTTTCTGCCTTTTATGGCCAACTCTTTCTCATAGGTTTTCTTTTGTACAAAGTCTTTTCTTTCCCTCTATGTATCTAAATAGTACAGTATCTTCCAACTATTTTACTGGTCTT